>NW_027094090.1:850337-1243287 GCF_029207755.1 Chamaea fasciata | reverse complement strand
GATTACTAACGTTTATTTAATAACCGCCAAAGAATTTGGAATTTGTAAACGTGCAATTAAACATTAACTATCACGATTAATACTAAATGTGGCAATTAATTTTTGAGTGCTTTAATAAATCATTATTCGTCAGAGTTAAAAACCTTTCCCTGAAACCATTCTAAGGGAAGAACTGCCTCGCTCTGGAAGCCCGGAGCCGCCCCGAAATTCCCTCTCAGCTCCCCCAGGCCCAGCTCTGCTGTTAATTTGTGGCTCAGAGGAGCAGAATCATCCCTTGGACTCTGCTCCCGGGTCGTGTGGGCATGGAAGACCCTGGAATTCAATCCCGGCCGCACTCGGAGTTGTCCCCAGGGTGCCTCTGCTGTCACTTGTCAAGGCAGAATTAATTAAAAATGAAATAAAATTAAAATAAAATAAACTATTCGTCGTTTCCTGCAGAGCTTGAAGCTTTTTTTTTCCTTTAATTATCCAAGATCTTGGTGGCGTTAACGTGAATTCGTTAGGAATGGTTTCTCACTGGTAATTCCTGCTTTATCCCGGTTTTTTTTCCTCCAGGATTCACTACAATATTTTCTACTGTTTGGCTCTGATGGAAAACGCCCCCGGAATCGTGCAGCCTCTGGAAGAAATGACAATGGATTTGTGGTCCAGGTGATGCCGCCGAGGGAATGCTGAGCGTTCCCGTGGGATTGGGAGAGCAGATATCCCACGGCAGGAAAAGCTGGAGGTGGATCAGGTCCTCCTTCCCGTGAATTCTCGGAGGAAAAATCGGGGTTGGGATTGAAACCTGGAAAAAAAATTGGGGTTGAAAATTCACTGCTGGCTCTGTCTTGGGATCGTGGAATGGGTTGGAACCGTGGGATGGTTTGGAATCATCCGGCGTCACCTCCTGCCATGGCTGGGACACCTCCCAGGTCACTCCAAGCCCTGTCCAGCTTTTCCTCGGACATTCCAGGGATCCAGGGGCAGCCACAGCTGCTCTGGGAATTCCAGCCCAGCCAGGAATTCCTTCCCAAGATCCCACCCAAATTTCCCCTTTTCCAATCTGAGGCCATTCCCTGTGTCCTGTCCCTCTGTCCCTTGTCCCCAGTCCCTCTGCAGCTCTCCTGGAGCCCCTTTAGGCCCTGGAATGTTCTGGAAGCTCTCCCTGGATCCTTCCCTTCTCCAGGGGAACATTCCCAGCTCTCCCAGCCTGACATTGGATCCATCTCCTCTCCAAGAAATCAATGGACTGAGGGGCTTCACTTGGAACCTCAGGAATCCATGAAGGGTCTCCCTTCCCTTTCCCTCTCTTTTCTCTCCCCGTTTCCCATAAAAATCCCTCGGGATGGATCCTGAGTGTCCCGAATCCCAGAATCCCAGGAGCAGTTTGGGTGGGAAGGGACCTCAGAGCTCATTCCAGGGACAATCCCACCATCCCAGGCTGCTCCAGTCCTTCCTTGGACATCCCAGGGATCCAGGGGCAGCCACAGCTGCTCTGGGAATTCCTTCCCAAGATCCCACCCAAATTCCCCTTTTCCAATGAGAAGCCATTCCCTGTGTCCTGTCCCTCCATTCCTTTCCCAAATTCCAGCATCTCCTGGAGCCCCTCGAGGCCCCGGAATGTTCCAGAAGCTCTCCCCGGATCCTTCCCTTCTCCAGGGGGAACATTCCCAGCTCTCCCAATCCATAAGGAATAAAACACCTCCCTGGCCTGTGGAGATCCAAGCTTGATTCCTTTCCTGCTGCTGGCTTGAGTCCTTTCATTCCTTATCCTGGCCTGGAGCGAGGGAACGGGATCGGTTCCTCCGTCGCCGCGGTCTAGCGCAGGGAAAAGTGGTTCTGATGAGCTCCAGGTGCTGCCTTAACCCTCAACGCCCCGCTGAGTCCCTTCTGGAGATGTGTTCCTCTCTTCGCGTGCGGGAATTTCAACATCTTTCCCGGGATTTTGTTCTTTTGTCTCCGGTATTTTCTTATTCTGTGCTCTGCTCCTTTCCCCAAGCTGGGATGGGATGGATCAATCCCTGGTTTCCCTGATGGTTGGTTTTATGTGGGAGGGTTTATTTTAGGCGTTTTCAAAGGTTTCCTTCCTTTCAAATGAAGAATTCCTTCCTTAAATTCCTTCCACTCTGTTGGTTTTGGGAATTTTTTTTATTTTTTCCCCGTTTTTCGTTTGTTTTTTTTTTTTGTTTTTAGCGGAGGGGCTGACGTCAAACTGACCCACGAGCAGCAGAGGATTTTGAATCACAAAATTGAGCCGGGGCAAACAGTGAAAATCATGGCGCTTGCAGGTAAGAGGCCAAAATGTTGGGAGAGCGATCGGACAATTCCCAGTCTGCTCCTTCCCCTCCCTGATCGCCCTCCCTGAGGGATCGTGGGATCAATTCGTGCCTCTGGGATGACAAATTTACGGGGAAATCTGCCCCGAAAACGGGGGCAGAGTGAAAACAGAAACAGCCCTGCAGATCCTGGGCTTGGGAAAGGAGGAAGAGGAGATGCTCCAGGTGCTGGAGTAGAGATTTCCCTGGAAAATCTGGAGGAGCAGATCTTGGAGGAGTGAGCCCATGGAATAAAGGGAGAAATTCCTGAAGGAATGAGCCCGTGGAATAAAGGGAGAAATTCCCGAAGGAATGAGCCCATGGAATAACGGGAGAAATTCCTGAAGGAATGAGCCCGTGGAATAAAGGGAGAAATTCCTGAAGGAATGAGCCCATGGAATAAAGGGAGAAATTCCCGAAGGAATGAGCCCGTGGAATAAAGGGAGAAATTCCCGAAGGAATGAGCCCGTGGAATAACGGGAGAAATTCCTGAAGGAATGAGCCCGTGGAATAACGGGAGAAATTCCTGAAGGAATGAGCCCGTGGAATAAAGGGAGAAATTCCCGAAGGAGTGAGCCCATGGAATAAAGGGAGAAATTCCCGAAGGAATGAGCCCGTGGAATAACGGGAGAAATTCCCGAAGGAGTGAGCCCATGGAATAAAGGGAGAAATTCCTGAAGGAATGAGCCCGTGGAATAAAGGGAGAAATTCCTGAAGGAATGAGCCCTTGGAATAAAGGGAGAAATTCCTGAAGGAATGAGCCTGTGGAATAACGGGAGAAATTCCTGAAGGAGTGGCCCATGGAAAAGGGATCCAGGCTGGAGTGGGCAGTTCCCCAAGCTGCGCCAGAGGAGGTTTAGGTTGGATATTGGGAAAATTCCGCCGGGGGAAGGTTTATCCAGGCCTGGCACAGCTGGAGTCCCCATTCCTGAAGGGATTTAAACTCCCTGTGGATGAGACACTTGGGAACGGGAATGGCTTTGGAAGTGCTGGGAATGGCTGGGCTCGACCCTCAAGAGCTTTTCCAAGGCAAACAATTCCCTGATTGTCTGAAATCAGGAGCGAAGTGGAAAATGGGAGTTGGGACAGCAGCGGAGGGAGGTGCAAAACCAATGAATGCATGGAATCATTCATTCCTGCCTGTGGATCTTTTATTCCTTGTTTTCCTCTCCTCTCCAGGCACGGGGAAAACCTCGACCTTGGTCAAGTACGCCGAGAAATTCCCGGAGCTGAAATTCCTCTACCTGGCTTTTAACAAAGCCGTGGCAGACAAGGGGAGAAAGGTTTTCCCGAGGAATGTCACCTGCAAGACCTTCCACTCCTTGGCTTATGGAAGCGTTGGGAGATAGTGAGCGCGGAATTCCGGTTCCTTCGGGAAAATTGGGAAAGGACGAGGAGAGACGTGAACCTCAGCACAAATAATATGGGGGGGGGGGGGGAAGAAATTGTCGGGATTTTTGGTTTCCAGATGGATGAAGTGGGATGCTCCAGGGATTTTAGCTTCCGTGGGAAGCGCCTCGAAGGCAAGGAGCTCCTCGGAGGGAGGTGGGAATCCTCTGGGAATGAGGTTTTTCCCAGGAGCTCCCCAGAGGGAGGTGGGAATCCTCTGGGAATCCTCTGGGAATGAGGTTTTTCCCAGGAGCTCCTGAGAGGGAGGTGGGAATCCTCTGGGAATGAGGTTTTTCCCAGGAGCTCCCCAGAGGGAGGTGGGAATCCTCTGGGAATCCTCTGGGAATGAGGTTTTTCCCAGGAGCTCCTGAGAGGGAGGTGGGAATCCTCTGGGAATGAGGTTTTTCCCAGGAGCTCCTCGGAGGGAGGTGGGAATCCTCTGGGAATCCTCTGGGAATGAGGTTTTTCCCACTTCCCATTTCCACTGGAATGCTCCCACCATTCCCAGGTGCTGCTTTTCCTGAGCAGAGGCTCGATCTCCTCACCCTGAGCTGTTCTCATGATCCAATTTCCATCCACTTCTGGCACGTTTCCGCTGGGGATAGGAAGGAGAATCGGCCGTGACCTGGGAAAAGAGGGAAATCCCCTTCCCTGCCTCTTCCGACACTCCCGAATTCCGGGGATGAGCTCGATTCTCCACCTCTAAAACTTAATCCGAGCAACAAACTTCTGCTTCCCCCAGGAGAAATCTGTGCAGGTTTAAAGATATTCCGTTGTCAGGATGATTTGGGATACAGATCCAAGCTTTTTCCAGGGATAACCCACTGTAGGAAAAAAAACCCCGGGATTTCTGCGCGTTGTAACGTTTCCTTTGTCTTTTCCATCACCTCCGGCACAGCTACAAGGACAAAGGCAAGCTGAACTTCTCCAAGATGTCCGTGTTTTCCATCAGCTTCCTCCTGCAGCACAGGGAAGGCCAATCCCTGTTTGTGAGAGGGAAAACGGTGTCCCAGACCTTGGAAAACTTCTTCTCCTCCTCGGACGAGGAGATCTGTGAGGAGCACGTGCCCCTGTTGTTCAAAAACACTCACGGGAGGATGCAGCCCACGAGCCGAGAGGATAAAAGAGTGAGGGGGGTTGTGTTTTTTTTGGGATGGAGCCTCTGGAATTTTCCGAGGTTGGGGTGGGGGCTTGGAGAAAGTTGGGATAATGGGAAATGTCCCTGCTCGTGGATGGGCTTTGAGGTCTCTTCCAAGGCGAACCAGTCCATGATTTTAGGAGATAATTCACGTTCTTCCCCCTTCCCAAAAAGTTGTTTCGTGGGGATTTTGCCGCGTTTCGCTGGAATTTGGGAAGGGAGGTTGGTACTGGGGGATCCTGCAGCCGGAGAAGGGGGTGGGGTAAATCCTGAGCTTTGGAAGAAAGCAGAGGCTGGAAGCAACATTCCGAAGGAATTGTGGGGAGGAATCGAAAGGTTGGGAAGGGAAATCGTAAGATTTGGAGGAGGAATCAAAGATTGGGAGAAGGAATTGAAGATGAGAATCAAAAGGTTGGGAGGAGGAATCCGAGATTGGGAGGAGGAAACAAAAGATTGGAAGGAGGAATCAAAATTGGGAGCAGGAATTAAAAGATTGGGAGGAAGAATCAAAGATTGGGAGGAGGAATTAAAAGATTGGGAGGAAGAATCAAAGATTGGGAGGAGGAATTGAAGATGGGAATCAAAAGGTTGGGAGGAGGAATCCAAGACTGGGAGGAAGAATCCAAGACTGGGAGCAGGAATCCAAGATTGGGAGCAGGAATTAAAAGATTGGGAGCAGGACTCAGAAGATTGGGAGGAGGAATCAAAGATTGGGAGGAAGAATAAAAAATTGGGAGCAGGAATTAAAAGATTGGGAGGAAGAATCAAAGATTGGGAGGAGGAATTGAAGATGGGAATCAAAAGGTTGGGAGGAGGAATTAAAAGGTTGGGAGGAGGAATCCAAGATTGGGAGGAAGAATAAAAAATTGGGAGGAAGAATAAAAAATTGGGAGGAGGAATCAAAGATTGGGAACAGGAATTAAAAGATTGGGAGGAGGAAACAAAAGATTGGGAGGAGGAATCAAAGATTGGGAGGAAGAATAAAAAATTGGGAGGAGGAATCAAAGATTGGGAACAGGAATTAAAAGATTGGGAGGAAGAATCAAAGACTGGGAGGAGGAATCCAAGATTGGGAGCAGGAATTAAAAGACTGGGAGGAGGAATCCAAGATTGGGAGGAAGAATAAAAAATTGGGAGGAAGAATAAAAATTTGGGAGAAGGAATCAAAATTGGGAGCAGGAATTAAAAGATTGGGAGGAAGAATCAAAGATTGGGAGGAGGAATTGAAGATGGGAATCAAAAGGTTGGGAGGAGGAATTAAAAGGTTGGGAGGAGGAATCCAAGATTGGGAGGAAGAATAAAAAATTGGGAGGAGGAATCAAAGATTGGGAACAGGAATTAAAAGATTGGGAGGAGGAAACAAAAGATTGGGAGGAGGAATCAAAGATTGGGAGGAGAAATCAAAGATTGGGAGGAAGATGATGTTTGGGGGAAAAAAGGGATAAATCCCCGTTTTCCCCTAAAAAATACTTCAGCCAATGTCCTCACCAAATCCTTGTGGACCTGAGGAGCTGCTTGGGATGGGGAAAAAAACTGCCTGGGGTGGGTTTTTTTGGGAATGGCTTCCCACTGCCACAGGGCAGGGCTGGACGGGATCTTGGGAAGGAATTCCCAGAGCGGCTGTGGCCGCCCCCGGAATGTCCAAGGAAGGATTGGAGCAAGCTGGGATAGAGGAAAAATGTCCCTGCCCATGGCTGAGGGAGGGACCGGATGGGCTTCCAGACCCTTCCCGACCCAAACCATTCGGCGATTTTGGCGATTATTCCGCGATTTTTATCCCAACCCTTCTGCCGTCCCGTTTTAGATCAACGTGGAAGAGGCCAGAGAGATTTGGCGCAACATGAAGAGGCTGGACGGAGACGCGGAGAAGAGATACAAGATGACTTGTGATGGTAAAAGTGACGGGGAAATCCCTCGGGGGGGGGGAAAGGGGGTAATAATTAATAATTAATAATTAATAATTAATAATAATCAACGGATTCATTATTCCTGCTTCTGGCTCAGCATCCGGGAGGAGAAAATCCCTTTTTTCCTGCCCCTGGCTCACCAGGGAATGTTCCCTCCGGGCTCAGCTTTTCGAATTTGTGCTCCCACAAGGAGAAAAACGTGCAGATTTTAAGGATATTCCCTTTTTTTAACTTAGTGGCTAAAAAATCAAGCCCAAAAAGTTTGGGAGTTGCTTCCGGCGCATCCTTTCCTCTGGATAGCGCTGGAGAAAACACACAAAAAAAACAACTTTTCCTTGGAATTTTTTCCTTGGAATCATCAAACCCCAAATTCGGGAATGCGCTTGGGCCGCCAAAGGAGGCAGAGATTTTTAAAGGTGGAAATTCCAAGCAGGAAGCGAGGCCAGAAATGTTACAAAACAAACCCCTCCCCCCCAAAAAAAAAAAGGAAAAAAAAAAGGATTTATTTTAAAAATCCTGCTGGTTTATGCTGAGAGAATTCCCGCCTCCCTGAAATTCCTGATTTTTTTTTTTTTTTCCCCCTCAGGATATTTGAAACTTTGGCAGCTCAGCAAGCCCCGGCTCTCAGGCTACGATGCCGTTTTTGTGGACGAAGCCCAGGATTGCACTCCAGGTGAGTTTTTCCGGGAGCTGGAGCTCCAATCGCACTCCCAGAGGGAATTGCCACGTGCTCAGGAATGTGGTGGAAGTATCTTCACCAAAATACTTGGAATTTAAACGAATTCCCCCTCAGGTTTAACTTTTTAAATGAGCTTTCCCTGGGTTTGGAGCACGTTTTCCCCTCCCTAAACAGATGGAAAACGGAATTATTTTTTTTTTGGATTCTCCCAAAGCTTTCCCTGGGTTTGGAGCAAGTTTTTCCCTCCCTGAACAGATGGAAAATGGAAATATTTTTTTTTTGGATTCTCCCAAATCTTTCCCTGGGTTTAGAGCAAGTTTTTCCCTCCCTAAACAGATGGAAAATGGAATTTTTTTTTTTGGATTCTCCCAAAGCTTTTTTTGGATCCCCCCAAAGCTTTCCCTGGGTTTGGAGCAAGTTTTCCCCTCCCTAAACAGATGGAAAACGGAATTATTTTTTTTTTGGATTCTCCCGAAGCTTTCCCTGGGTTTGGAGCAAGTTTTCCCCTCCCTAAACACATGGAAAACGGAATTATTTTTTTTTGGATTCTCCCAGAGCTTTTTTGGATTCTCCCAAAGCTTTTTTGGATCCCCCCAAAGCTTTCCCTGGGTTTGGAGCAAGTTTTTCCCTCCCTAAACAGATGGAAAATGGAATTTTTTTTTTTGGATTCTCCCAAAGCTTTTTTTGGATCCCCCCAAAGCTTTCCCTGGGTTTGGAGCAAGTTTTCCCCTCCCTAAACAGATGGAAAATGGAAATATTTTTTTTTTGGATTCTCCCAAATCTTTCCCTGGGTTTAGAGCAAGTTTTTCCCTCCCTAAACACATGGAAAACGGAATTATTTTTTTTTGGATTTTCCCAAAGCTTTTTTGGATTCTCCCAAAGCTTTTTTGGATCCCCCCAAAGCTTTCCCTGGGTTTGGAGCACGTTTTCCCCTCCCCAAACAGATGGAAAACAGAATTATTTTTTTTGGATTCTCCCAAAGCTTTTTTGGATCCCCCCAAAGCTTTCCCTGGGTTTGGAGCAAGTTTTCCCCTCCCCAAACAGATGGAAAACAGAATTATTTTTTTTGGATTCTCCCAAAGCTTTTTTGGATTCTCCCAAAGCTTTTTTGGATTCTCCCAAAGCTTTCCCATGGGTTTGGAGCACGTTTTATCCCTCATGATCCAAACCGAGCTTTCCCTTCAGTTTCCAGCAGATTCTTCCCTCGTGATCCAATCTTTTTTTTTTTTTTCCTTTTCCCCCCTCCTCAGCCATCGTGGATATTGTGCGATCCCAGAAATGCGGGAAGATCCTGGTGGGAGACCCTCACCAGCAGATCTACACCTTCCGAGGAGCCGTCAACACCCTCTCCACGCTGCCTCACACCCACCTCTACTACCTGACCCAGGTGAGGGCAGCGTTTTCCAGGGACGAATCCCAAATCCAGGGGGAACCTGGCCCAGCCGAGGGTTGGTTGTCCCTGGATTGCGGAGGAATCCAGATGTGGGGTTTTGGTGCAGCGGTGCCATCCCTGGGGATGGAGGAGTGGGAGCTGGGAGAGAGGGAAGCGTCGGGGAGATTCCTTTGCTTTCGAGGGATCGCGGCTGGGATGCTGGATCCAGCTGTGGGATCCACCAGCTGGAGGAGCTGGAGCTGCTGGGAGAGCTGGGAATGTTCCCCCCTGGAGAAGGGAAGGATCCGGGGAGAGCTTCCGGAACGTTCCAGGGCCTCAAGGGGCTCCAGGAGAAGCTGGAATTTGGGAAAGGAAGGGAGGGACAGGATACAGGGAATGGCTTCTCATTGGAAAAGGGGAATTTGGGTGGGATCTGGGGAAGGAATTCCTGAAATTCCCAGAGCAGCTGTGGCTGCCCCTGGATCCCTGGAATGTCCAAGGAAGGATTGGAGCAGCCTGGGATGGTGGAATTGTCCTTGGAATGAGCTCTGAGGTCCCTTCCCACCCAAACTGCTCCTGGGATTCTGGGATTCGGGACACTCAGGATCCATCCCGAGGGATTTTTATGGGAAATGGGGAGAGAAAAGAGAGGGAAAGGGAAGGGAGACCCTTCGTGGATTCCTGAGGTTCCAAGTGAAGCCCCTCAGTCCATAAATTTGTACCCCTGGATCCCTGGAAGTGACCAAGGCCAGGTTGGACATTGGGACTTGCAGCCCTTTGGGATAGTGGGAAGTGTCCCCGCCCATGGCCAGGATTTCTGGGAATATTTTGGGGATTTTTGGTGCCTTTTCCAAGAGAAAAATGATCCAGAAGCTTGGTGGGAATCACATCATTCGGATTTAAGAACGACTGAGATTTCTAGGAATGTCTCTAGGAATGTCTCGGAGGGATTTTGATGCTTTTTCCATGGGGGCGGGAAAAAAAAAAAAAGTCTCCAGAAGATTTCTGGGAATCCCATCAAGAGCAATCCTTGGATGGATGCCGAGAATTCCCTCCGGTTTTTTTTTTTCCGTGCAGAGTTTCCGCTTCGGGCCCGAGATCGCCTACGTGGGCTCCACCGTCCTGGAGGTGGGGAAAAGGATCCGCCACCAAACCCTGCTGGGGGGACACCAAGAGGGTGAGCTGGGAATGGGAATCCCGGAGGGATTCCCGAGGGAGCCGAGGGGGTCGGGGGTTGGGATCGGGGTTCCTTGGTTCCTTGGGTTGAGTGGATTCATGTCGTTTGTTTTGACCTGACTTCGTTCTTGAAAAGGATTTAAATGATTCGGCTTAGTTTAGTGTGAATTGATTTAAATGAAAGGAAATGGGATTGTTGTTGCTAGTAATTTAATGTTAAATATTATAATATCTATAATTGTTATATAATACGTTATATATTCTAATATATTCTAATATAATTATATAATATTATTGTATTATATTATATCTAATGTATAATGTAATAATGTAAAAATATTGTTATTTTATTATATAACAATATAATATAATAATATAAATATAAATAATTATAGTATAATAAAATTATCTAAGTGTTATATATTTATATTATAATGCATTTATATAATATATAATTAAATACAGAATATTGTGTTATTATATTATATTATATTATATTATTATCAATAATAATGTTATAATACAATAACATAAATAGAAATAGAAATAGAAATATATAATTATAGTACAATGTAATTATACAATAATATAATCATATAATTGTTATATATTTATATTATAACATATATAATATTATTATATAATATTATTGTATTATTCCATTATATTATATAATAATATTATATAATAATATTATATATTTATATTATAATACATATAATATTATTATATAATATTATTGTATTATTCCATTATGTTGTATTATCGACAAAAACATAATATATTTATTTTATAGTGCTTATAATGATATAAAATAGATAATGAGAATGCTGGGAACTGTGAAAGAATTGAATGGATGTGGTTGAATTTCATTTTTCAAAGTATTAGTCATAAAGAATAGATTTTTTAAAATAGGACGGAAATAAAGGAATAATCCTTCATTAACTTAAGAATCAAATTAAAATTAAATTAATTTGAGGCCCCATTTTGAGGCTTCTTTTCTCCCATTTTTCTCGGGGGTGGGGCAAGGAAAGGACAGGTGGAATTAATAAATAGAAATTAATAGTAAATATTAGTCACTAATGATAGATTTGTAAACATAGTAAATAAATAAAGTTAGGCAAAATAAAGAAAATAAATAGAAATAAAAGAAAGAAATAAAATCAATTTCTCCTGCAGGAGACGTGAGGGATGGAGCGAAGAAAGAGGAATGGACAGCTGGAATGAATAAATATAAATTAATAGTAAATATTAGTCACAAATTATAGATTTTTAAACATTTTAAATAAATAAAGCAAAAAAAAGAGAAATAAAAATAAAGAAAGAAATGAAATGGATTTCTTCTTCAGGAGACGTGAGGGATGGGGCAAGGAAAGAGGAATGGACAGCTGGAATGAATAAATATAAACTAATAGTAAATATTAGTCACTAATGATAGATTTTTAAACATATTAAATAAATAAGGTAAAACCAAAGAGAAATAAAAATAAAGAAATGAAATGGATTTCTTCTTCAGGAGACATGAGGGATGGGGCAAGGAAAGAGGAATGGACAGCTGGAATGAATAAATATAAATTAATAGTAAATATTAGTCACTAATGATAGATTTTTAAGCATAGTAGGTAAATAAAACAAAACAAAATAAAAAATAAACAAAGAAATAAAAGAAATAAAACTGATTTCTTCTTCAGGAGATATGAGGGGATGGGGCAAAGAAAGAGGAAGGGAAAGGGGGAATTGATAATTCCAAGGTTTTACGTCGATAAATCATAAATAATCAATCCCAAATGATAGATTTTTAAACGTAATAAGCAAATAAAACAAAATAAAACCAAAAGAAATGAAAGAAATGAACCGAATTTCCCCTGCAGGAGCCGTGGGGGGCGGCGGGGCCGGGCCGGCGGCGCTGCTGTCCCGCAGCAACTGGAACGTCTTCGAGGACGCCGTGAAATTGGCCGGGAGGAACCCCCCGGCCAAAATCCACGTCATTGGGGTGAGGGGCAGCGCCCGGCCGGCCTCCCCTGGGGAATTCCAGGGATTTCCAGGAAAAAAACGGGAATTTTTTGTGCCCAAGGATGACGTTGTTCTCGGAGTTGTGTAGGCCCCGATCCATTTTTGGGATGATTTGTCCCGTAATTTGGGATAATTTGTCCCGTTTTTGTGAGGGATGGGGCAGGGAAAGAGGGATGGACAGCTGGGAGAAATAATTCCCAAGTTTTAAATAAATATTCCAGGAAAAAACAGGAATTTTTTATGGGCAAGGATGTTATTTGGAGACTTTTACTCTCCAAGCCTTCCAGCCCACATCCCATTTTTAGGATAATTTTTCCCATTTTTAGGATAAATTTTCCCATTTTTAGGATAAAATTTTCCCATTTTTAGGATAAATTTTCCCATTTTTAGGATAAATTTTCCCATTTTTAGGATAAATTTTTCCCATTTTTAGGATAAATTTTTCCATTTTTAGGATAAATTTTCCCATTTTTAGGATAAAATTTTCCCATTTTTAGGATAAATTTTTCCCATTTTTAGGATAAAAATTTCCCATTTTTAGGATAAATTTTCCCATTTTTAGGATAATTTTTCCCATTTTTAGGATAAATTTTTCCCATTTTTAGGATAAATTTTTCCCATTTTTAGCATAAAATTTTCCAATTTTTAGCATAAATTTTCCCATTTTAGGATAAATTTTCCCATTTTTAGGATAAATTTCCCATTTTTAGGATAAAATTTTCCCATTTTTAGGATAATTTTTCCCATTTTTAGGATAAATTTTTCCCATTTTTAGGATAAAATTTTCCCATTTTTAGGATAAATTTTTCCCATTTTTAGGATAAATTTTTCCCATTTTTAGGATAAATTTTTCCCATTTTTAGGATAAATTTTTCCCATTTTTAGGATAAATTTTCCCATTTTTAGCATAAAATTTTCCCGTTTTTAGGATAAATTTTTCCCATTTTTAGGATAAATTTTCCCATTTTTAGGATAAATTTTTCCCATTTTTAGGATAAAATTTTCCCATTTTTAGGATAATTTTTCCCATTTTTAGGATAAATTTTCCCATTTTTAGGATAAATTTTTCCCATTTTTAGGATAAATTTTCCCATTTTTAGGATAAATTTTCCCATTTTTAGGATAAATTTTTCCCATTTTTAGGATAAAATTTTCCCATTTTTAGGATAATTTTTCCCATTTTTAGGATAAATTTTCCCATTTTTAGGATAAATTTTTCCCATTTTTAGGATAAATTTTTCCCATTTTTAGGATAAATTTTTCCCATTTTTAGGATAAAATTTTCCCATTTTTAGGATAATTTTTCCCATTTTTAGGATAAAATTTTCCCATTTTTAGGATAAATTTTCCCATTTTTAGGATAAATTTTTCCCATTTTTAGGATAAAATTTTCCCATTTTTAGGATAATTTTTCCCATTTTTAGGATAATTTTTCCCATTTTTAGGATAAATTTTTCCCATTTTTAGGATAAATTTTCCCATTTTTAGGATAAAATTTTCCCATTTTTAGGATAAAATTTTCCCATTTTTAGGATAAATTTTTCCCATTTTTAGGATAAAATTTTCCCATTTTTAGGATAAATTTTTCCCATTTTTGGGATAAAATTTTCCCATTTTTAGGATAAATTTTTCCCATTTTTAGGATAAATTTTTCCCATTTTTAGGATAAAATTTTCCCATTTTTAGGATAAAATTTTCCCATTTTTAGGATAATTTTTCCCATTTTTAGGATAAAATTTTCCCATTTTTAGGATAAAATTTTCCCATTTTTAGGATAAATTTTTCCCATTTTTAGGATAAATTTTTCCCATTTTTAGGATAAATTTTTCCCATTTTTAGGATAAATTTTCCCATTTTTAGGATAAAATTTTCCCATTTTTAGGGTAAAATTTTCCCATTTTTAGGATAAATTTTTCCCATTTTTAGGATAAATTTTTCCCATTTTTGGGATAAAATTTTCCCATTTTTAGGATAAATTTTTCCCATTTTTAGGAATAATTTTTCCCATTTTTAGGATAAAATTTTCCCATTTTTAGGATAATTTTTCCCATTTTTAGGATAAAATTTTCCCATTTTTAGGATAAAATTTTCCCATTTTTAGGATAAATTTTTCCCATTTTTAGGATAAAATTTTCCCATTTTTAGGATAAAATTTTCCCATTTTTAAGATAAAATTTTCCCATTTTTAGGATAAATTTTCCCATTTTTAGGATAAATTTTTCCCATTTTTAGGATAAATTTTCCCATTTTTAGGATAAAATTTTCCCATTTTTAGCATAAAATTTTCCCATTTTTAGGATAAATTTTCCCATTTTTAGGATAAATTTTCCCATTTTTAGGATAAAATTTTCCCATTTTTAGCATAAAATTTTCCCATTTTTAGGATAAATTTTCCCATTTTTAGGATAAATTTTCCCATTTTTAGGATAAATTTTCCCATTTTTAGGATAAAATTTTCCCATTTTTAGCATAAAATTTTCCCATTTTTAGGATAAAATTTTCCCATTTTTAAGATAAAATTTTCCCATTTTTAGGATAAATTTTCCCATTTTTACGATAAATTTTCCCATTTTTAGCATAAAATTTTCCCATTTTTAGCATAAAATTTTCCCATTTTTAGGATAAATTTTTCCCATTTTTCGGATAAATTTTTCCCATTTTTAGGATAATTTTTCCATTTTTAGGATAAATTTTTCCCATTTTTAGGGTTTTTTCCCCCATTTTTAGAGTTTTTTGTCCCATGTTTATCAGGAATGGGGCAGGGAAAGAGGGATGCACAGCTGGGAGAAATAATTCCAAGGATTTAGAGCAGAGTTTTCCTTCTTTATGGGAATAAAAATCAGCTGGGTGGGAAAAAAAAAAAAAGGGAAAATCCCACATTTTCCGTGTTTTTCAGAGAAATGAACCTGGTGGGAATGTGGAGGTTTTGGGCTGATATTTCCGTTTTTTCACCCTTTTCCCGCCCCAGTTCCAGTTCAAGGCGGGGCTGAAGTGCTCAGGGCTGGGAATCTTCTGCCGTTTGGAAGGAATTGGGTTTATAAATACAAGAAATGAAATCAAATTATTGCTTTTTTATTTTTGCATTGTGATTGAATTTATCTTTATTTTATTTATTGGAATTTAATGTAATTTTTCAATTGTGTTTTAATTTCATTTCATTTTTAGTTCTTACCTTGCATTTTATTTCAATTTAATGTAATTTCGTTTTTATTTCTTGTATTTCATTTTCATTTGATGTAATTTCATTTTTATTTATTTTAATTTCATTTTTATTTCTTCTGTTGTATTTTATTTTGATTTAATTTTTATTTCTTGTACTTCACTTTATTTAATGTAATTTCATTTTTTAAATTTTGTTTCATTTTATTTTAATTTAGTTTTTATTTCTTGTATTTTGTTTCATTTTCATTTAATGTAATTTCATTTTTATTTTTTGTATTTTATTTGATTTTCATTTAATGTAGTTTAATTTTATTTATTTCATTTTATTTTATTTATTTTTATTTATTTTATCGTATTGTCACTTTTTAAAATTATTTAAATTAATTTAATTTTTATTGTATTCTTTATTTAATTTATTTTTTGATTTAATTTTTTATTTTGTTTTTATTTTAATATTTATTTCATTTTCATTTCATTTTATTTTATTTTTGTTTCTTGTATTTCATTTTAATTTAATTTAATTTTTTTAAATTGTATTTTAATATTATTTTTATTTCTTTTAGAGTAGTGCATTTTCATTTTCATTTTCATTTTCATTTTCATTTTCTTTTAAATTTTCATTTATTATTTCTTTTATTGTGTTTTATTTTGTTTTAATTTCATTTTCAGTTGTATTTTAATTCAGTGTATTTAATTTTTCCTTCTTTCATTACATTGTATTTTACTTCAGTTTAACTGTTTTTAATTTTCTTTTTTATTTCATTTCGTTTTCTTTTTTATTTTCTTAGCAAATAATCCGTTTCTCCTTTCTCTCAGGGATTGGAGAGATTTGGCCTGAGCAGAATTTTTGACATTTGGAAGCTCAGCCAACCTGAGGACGTCAGGAAAACCGGTGAGAATTCCCTTTCTCCTGCTTTTTCCCGGGATTTTTGTTTGGTTTTCGTGGTTCGTTTTATTTGTCCTAATTAATTTTTTTAATTGGGACCTGATTTTTTTCATGGTTTTATCACAGGCTGGGCTGTTCGGGCTGCTTAATTCCAGAAATCCCAAAATTTGGGATATTTCCCCCCAAATTTTAGATTGTTTTTAATTTCTCTTCAGCTTTCCCCGGATTGTTTTTGGGTGTAAAACTCCTTTTTTAGAATTTCCTTTAAAATATGGGATAAAAATCAGAATAAAAATCAGGATAAAATTCGGGATTTCCTTTAAAATGTGGAATAAAAATCAGGATGAAATTCAGAGTTTCCTTTAAAATGTGGAATAAAAATCAGGATGAAATTCAGGATTTCCTTTAAAATGTGGAATAAAAATCAGGATGAAATTCAGGATTTCCTTTAAAATGTGGAATAAAAACCAGGATGAAATTCAGGATTTCATTTAAAATGTGGAATAAAAATCAGGATGAAATTCAGAGTTTCCTTTAAAATGTGGAATAAAAATCAGGATAAAATTCAGGATTTCCTTTAAAATGTGGAATAAAAATCAGGATGAAATTCAGAGTTTCCTTTAAAATGTGGAATAAAAATCAGGATGAAATTCAGGATTTCCTTTAAAATACGGAATAAAATCCAGGATAAAATTCAGATTAAAATTCAGGATAAAATTCGGGATTTCCCTTAAAATATGGGATAAAATCCAGAATAATATTCAGAATAAAATTCAGGATAAAAATTCGGGATTTCCTTCAAAACACGGATTAAAATTCAAGATAAAAATTCAGGATAAAATTCAGGATTTCCTTCAAAACACGGAATAAAATTCAAGATAAAAATTCAGGATAAAATCCAGGATTTCCTTTTAAATCCCGGATCAAAGCCTCTCCTTTGAAATCCACCAGCCCCCGCTGAATTTTTTTCGCATGGAGCAAACAAAACCTTCACCAATTCCCCACAAACAATCCGTTTTCCATTTTTGCTTTTTTATTCTCTTAAAGCCTTTTTTTTTATTCTTTTAAACCCATTTTAATTTTTTTTATCCTTTTAAACCCTTTTTTTTTTATTCTTTTAAACCCATTTTATTTTTTTCTATTCTTTTAAACCCATTTTAATTTTTTTTATCCTTTTAAACCCATTTTTTTTTTATTCCTTTAAAGCCATTTTATTTTTTTTATTCTTTTAAACCCATTTTAATTTTTTTTATCCTTTTAAACCCTTTTTTTTATTCTTTTAAACCCATTTATTTTTTTTTATCCTTTTAAACCCCTTTTTTTAATTCTTTTAAACCCATTTTAATTTTTTTTATCCTTTTAAACCCTTTTTTTTTATTCTTTTAAACCCATTTTATTTTTTTCTATTCTTTTAAACCCATTTTAATTTTTTTTATCCTTTTAAACCCATTTTTTTTTATTCTTTTAAAGCCATTTTATTTTTTTTATTCTTTTAAACCCATTTTATTTTTTTTATTCTTTTAAACCCATTTTAATTTTTTTATCCTTTTAAACCCTTTTTTTTATTCTTTTAAACCCATTTTATTTTATTCTTTTAAACCCATTTTTTTTATCCTTTTAAACCCATTTTATTTTTTTATTCTTTTAAACCCATTTTAATTTTTTTTTATCCTTTTAAACCCATTTTTTTTAATTCTTTTAAAGCCATTTTATTTTTTTTATTCTTTTAAACCCATTTTAATTTTTTTATCCTTTTAAACCCATTTTAATTTTTTTTTTATCCTTTTAAACCCTTTTTTTTATTCTCTTAAACCCATTTTATTTTTTTATTCTCTTAAACCCATTTTTTTTATTCTTTTAAACCCTTTTTTTTTTTTTTTTATTCTTTTAAACCCTTTTTATTCCTGATCTCTTTTTTAACTCAGTGACCTCCCGACAAAATCTCCTTGGCAGCTAAAAAATTACCACAGGACAGGGGGGAAAGAAAAACTTCATTAAACTTTGAATTAAAAATGAAAATTATTAATTATTATGAAAATTATTAAAAACCGTGAAAATGAAAAAAAAAAAAAAAAAATTCTTCAATTAATTCATCTCCCCTCTCAGCCAACCTGGTGATTGAGGATCCCTTCATCAAAAAATGGGAAGAAAAAGGAGGATTTTGGGGATTGAAGGAATACGTGGAGAGAGCGGACGACAAAGACCTGGAGGTGAAAATTCACATCGTGGACAAATACAGGGAGAGGATCCCGGGGCTGGTGAGGAGGATCCGGGAACTCCACGTGGCCCAGGAATCCCTGGCAGGTAAATCCTCATCCCGGGGAAAATTGGGATTGTTTTATCATCCCGGGGAAAATTGGGATTGTTTTATCATCCCGGGGAAAATTGGGATTGTTTTATCATCCAGGGAAAATTGGGATTGTTTTATCATCCCGGGGAAAATTGGGATTGTTTTATCATCCGGGGAAAATTGGGATTGTTTTATCACCCGGGGAAAATTGGGATTGTTTTATCATCCGGGGAAAATTGGTATTGTTTTATCATCCTGGAGAAAATTGGGATTGTTTTATCATCCAGGAGAAAATTGGGATTGTTTTATCATCCAGGGAAAATTGGGATTGTTTTATCATCCAGCAGAAAATTGGGATTGTTTTATCATCCAGGGGAAAATTGGGATTGTTTTATCATCCCAGAGAAAATTGGGATTGTTTTATCATCCCAGAGAAAATTGGGATTGTTTTATCATCCTGGAGAAAATTGGGATTGTTTTATCATCCCGGGGAAAATTGGGATTGTTTTATCATCCAGGGAAAATTGGGATTGTTTTATCATCCCGGGGAAAATTGGGATTGTTTTATCATCCGGGGAAAATTGGGATTGTTTTATCATCCAGGAGAAAATTGGGATTGTTTTATCATCCCGGAGAAAATTGGGATTGTTTTATCATCCAGGGAAAATTGGGATTGTTTTATCATCCAGGAAAATTGGGATTGTTTTATCATCCGGGGAAAATTGGGATTGTTTTATCATCCCGGGGAAAATTGGGATTGTTTTATCATCCAGGGAAAATTGGGATTGTTTTATCATCCCGGGGAAAATTGGGATTGTTTTATCATCCAGGGAAAATTGGGATTGTTTTATCATCCCGGGGAAAATTGGGATTGTTTTATCATCCGGGGGAAAATTGGGATTGTTTTATCATCCCGGGGAAAATTGGGATTGTTTTATCATCCAGGGGAAAATTGGGATTGTTTTATCATCCGGGGAATATTGGGATTGTTTTATCATCCAGGGAAAATTGGGATTGTTTTATCATCCCGGGGAAAATTGGGATTGTTTTATCATCCAGGGGAAAATTGGGATTGTTTTATCATCCGGGGAAAATTGGGATTGTTTTATCATCCCGGGGAAAATTGGGATTGTTTTATCATCCCGGAGAAAATTGGGATTGTTTTATCATCCCGGAGAAAATTGGGATTGTTTTATCATCCAGGGGAAAATTGGGATTGTTTTATCATCCAGGGAAAATTGGGATTGTTTTATCATCCAGGGGAAAATTGGGATTGTTTTATCATCCAGGGGAAAATTGGGATTGTTTTATCATCCAGGGGAAAATTGGGATTGTTTTATCATCCTGGGGAAAATTGGGATTGTTTTATCATCCAGGGAAAATTGGGATTGTTTTATCATCCAGGGAAAATTGGGATTGTTTTATCATCCCGGGGAAAATTGGGATTGTTTTATCATCCCAGGGAAAATTGGGATTGTTTTATCATCCCGGAGAAAATTGGGATTGTTTTATCATCCCAGGGAAAATTGGGATTGTTTTATCATCCCGGAGAAAATTGGGATTGTTTTATCATCCTGGAGAAAATTGGGATTGTTTTATCATCCAGAGGAAAATTGGGATTGTTTTATCATCCCGGAGAAAATTGGGATTGTTTTATCATCCTGGAGAAAATTGGGATTGTTTTATCATCCGGGGAAAATTGGGATTGTTTTATCATCCAGGGAAAATTGGGATTCTTTTATCATCCCGGAGAAAATTGGGATTGTTTTATCATCCCAGAGAAAATTGGGATTGTTTTATCATCCAGGGAAAATTGGGATTGTTTTATCATCCTGGAGAAAATTGGGATTGTTTTATCATCCAGAGGAAAATTGGGATTGTTTTATCATCCCGGGGAAAATTGGGATTGTTTTATCATCCAGGGAAAATTGGGATTGTTTTATCATCCCAGGGAAAATTGGGATTGTTTTATCATCCAGGGAAAATTGGGATTGTTTTATCATCCCGGAGAAAATTGGGATTGTTTTATCATCCGGGGAAAATTGGGATTGTTTTATCATCCAGGAGAAAATTGGGATTGTTTTATCATCCTGGAGAAAATTGGGATTGTTTTATCATCCGGGGAAAATTGGGATTGTTTTATCATCCAGGGAAAATTGGGATTGTTTTATCATCCCGGGGAAAATTGGGATTGTTTTATCATTCCAGGGAAAATTGGGATTGTTTTATCATCCCGGGGAAAATTGGGATTGTTTTATCATCCGGGGAAAATTGGGATTGTTTTATCATCCAGGGAAAATTGGGATTGTTTTATCATCCGGGGAAAATTGGGATTGTTTTATCATCCGGGGAAAATTGGGATTGTTTTATCATCCAGGAAAATTGGGATTGTTTTATCATCCGGGGAAAATTGGGATTGTTTTATCATCCCAGGGAAAATTGGGATTGTTTTATCATCCCAGGGAAAATTGGGATTGTTTTATCATCCGGGGAAAATTGGGATTGTTTTATCATCCCGGGGAAAATTGGGATTGTTTTATCATCCTGGAGAAAATTGGGATTGTTTTATCATCCAGGAAAATTGGGATTGTTTTATCATCCGGGGAAAATTGGGATTGTTTTATCATCCAGGGAAAATTGGGATTGTTTTATCATCCAGGGAAAATTGGGATTGTTTTATCATCCCGGGAAAATTGGGATTGTTTTATCATCCAGGGAAAATTGGGATTGTTTTATCATCCCGGAGAAAATTGGGATTGTTTTATCATCCCAGGGAAAATTGGGATTGTTTTATCATCCAGGGAAAATTGGGATTGTTTTATCATCCAGGGGAAAATTGGGATTGTTTTATCATCCCGGGGAAAATTGGGATTGTTTTATCATCCCAGGGAAAATTGGGATTGTTTTATCATCCCGGGGAAAATTGGGATTGTTTTATCATCCAGGGAAAATTGGGATTGTTTTATCATCCAGGGAAAATTGGGATTGTTTTATCATCCCAGAGAAAATTGGGATTGTTTTATCATCCGGGGAAAATTGGGATTGTTTTATCATCCCGGGGAAAATTGGGATTGTTTTATCATCCCGGGGAAAATTGGGATTGTTTTATCATCCCGGGGAAAATTGGGATTGTTTTATCATCCCAGAGAAAATTGGGATTGTTTTATCATCCCGGGGAAAATTGGGATTGTTTTATCATCCCGGAGAAAATTGGGATTGTTTTATCATCCCAGGGAAAATTGGGATTGTTTTATCATCCCAGGGAAAATTGGGATTGTTTTATCATCCAGGGAAAATTGGGATTGTTTTATCATCCAGGGAAAATTGGGATTGTTTTATCATCCAGGAGAAAATTGGGATTGTTTTATCATCCAGGGAAAATTGGGATTGTTTTATCATCCAGGGAAAATTGGGATTGTTTTATCATCCCGGGGAAAATTGGGATTGTTTTATCATCCCGGGGAAAATTGGGATTGTTTTATCATCCCGGGAAAATTGGGATTGTTTTATCATCCCGGGGAAAATTGGGATTGTTTTATCATCCAGGGAAAATTGGGATTGTTTTATCATCCCGGGGAAAATTGGGATTGTTTTATCATCCCGGAGAAAATTGGGATTGTTTTATCATCCCGGGGAAAATTGGGATTGTTTTATCATCCAGGGAAAATTGGGATTGTTTTATCATCCTGGAGAAAATTGGGATTGTTTTATCATCCAGGGAAAATTGGGATTGTTTTATCATCCCGGGAAAATTGGGATTGTTTTATCATCCCGGAGAAAATTGGGATTGTTTTATCATCCGGGGAAAATTGGGATTGTTTTATCATCCCGGGGAAAATTGGGATTGTTTTATCATCCGGGAGAAAATTGGGATTGTTTTATCATCCAGGGAAAATTGGGATTGTTTTATCATCCCGGGGAAAATTGGGATTGTTTTATCATCCAGGGAAAATTGGGATTGTTTTATCATCCCGGGGAAAATTGGGATTGTTTTATCATCCAGGGAAAATTGGGATTGTTTTATCATCCCGGGAAAATTGGGATTGTTTTATCATCCAGGGAAAATTGGGATTGTTTTATCATCCGGGGAAAATTGGGATTGTTTTATCATCCAGGGGAAAATTGGGATTGTTTTATCATCCGGGGAAAATTGGGATTGTTTTATCATCCAGGGAAAATTGGGATTGTTTTATCATCCGGGGAAAATTGGGATTGTTTTATCATCCAGGGGAAAATTGGGATTGTTTTATCATCCAGGAGAAAATTGGGATTGTTTTATCCTCCTGGAGAAAATTGGGATTGTTTTATCATCCGGGGAAAATTGGGATTGTTTTATCATCCAGGGGAAAATTGGGATTGTTTTATCATCCTGGAGAAAATTGGGATTGTTTTATCATCCCAGAGAAAATTGGGATTGTTTTATTATCCCGGGGAAAATTGGGATTGTTTTATCATCCGGGGAAAATTGGGATTGTTTTATCATCCAGGGGAAAATTGGGATTGTTTTATCACCCGGGGAAAATTGGGATTGTTTTATCACCCGGGGAAAATTGGGATTGTTTTATCATCTGGAGAAAATTGGGATTGTTTTATCATCCCGGGGAAAATTGGGATTGTTTTATCATCCGGGAGAAAATTGGGATTGTTTTATCATCCCGGAGAAAATTGGGATTGTTTTATCATCTGGAGAAAATTGGGATTGTTTTATCATCCCGGAGAAAATTGGGATTGTTTTATCATCCAGGGAAAATTGGGATTGTTTTATCATCCTGGGGAAAATTGGGATTGTTTTATCATCCGGGGAAAATTGGGATTGTTTTATCATCCCGGGGAAAATTGGGATTGTTTTATCATCCAGGGAAAATTGGGATTGTTTTATCATCCAGGGAAAATTGGGATTGTTTTATCATCCTGGAGAAAATTGGGATTGTTTTATCATCCCGGGGAAAATTGGGATTGTTTTATCATCCAGGGAAAATTGGGATTGTTTTATCATCCCGGAGAAAATTGGGATTGTTTTATCATCCAGGGAAAATTGGGATTGTTTTATCATCCCAGGGAAAATTGGGATTGTTTTATCATCCGGGGAAAATTGGGATTGTTTTATCATCCGGGGAAAATTGGGATTGTTTTATCATCCCGGGGAAAATTGGGATTGTTTTATCATCCAGGGAAAATTGGGATTGTTTTATCATCCAGGAAAATTGGGATTGTTTTATCATCCAGGGAAAATTGGGATTGTTTTATCATCCAGGGGAAAATTGGGATTGTTTTATCATCCTGGGAAAATTGGGATTGTTTTATCATCCGGGGAAAATTGGGATTGTTTTATCATCCAGGAGAAAATTGGGATTGTTTTATCATCCCGGGGAAAATTGGGATTGTTTTATCATCCCGGGGAAAATTGGGATTGTTTTATCATCCCGGGGAAAATTGGGATTGTTTTATCATCCCAGGGAAAATTGGGATTGTTTTATCATCCAGGAGAAAATTGGGATTGTTTTATCATCCCGGGGAAAATTGGGATTGTTTTATCATCCAGGGAAAATTGGGATTGTTTTATCATCCCGGGGAAAATTGGGATTGTTTTATCATCCGGGGAAAATTGGGATTGTTTTATCATCCCGGGGAAAATTGGGATTGTTTTATCATCCCGGGGAAAATTGGGATTGTTTTATCATCCAGGGAAAATTGGGATTGTTTTATCATCCCGGGGAAAATTGGGATTGTTTTATCATCCGGGGAAAATTGGGATTGTTTTATCATCCAGGGAAAATTGGGATTGTTTTATCATCCCGGGGAAAATTGGGATTGTTTTATCATCCCGGGGAAAATTGGGATTGTTTTATCATCCGGGGAAAATTGGGATTGTTTTATCATCCCGGGGAAAATTGGGATTGTTTTATCATCCAGGGAAAATTGGGATTGTTTTATCATCCGGGGAAAATTGGGATTGTTTTATCATCCCGGAGAAAATTGGGATTGTTTTATCATCCGGGGAAAATTGGGATTGTTTTATCATCCAGGGAAAATTGGGATTGTTTTATCATCCAGGGGAAAATTGGGATTGTTTTATCATCCCAGGGAAAATTGGGATTGTTTTATCATCCCAGGGAAAATTGGGATTGTTTTATCATCCCAGGGAAAATTGGGATTGTTTTATCATCCGGGGAAAATTGGGATTGTTTTATCATCCCGGAGAAAATTGGGATTGTTTTATCATCCCAGGGAAAATTGGGATTGTTTTATCATCCTGGAGAAAATTGGGATTGTTTTATCATCCAGGGAAAATTGGGATTGTTTTATCATCCAGGAGAAAATTGGGATTGTTTTATCATCCCGGGGAAAATTGGGATTGTTTTATCATCCGGGGAAAATTGGGATTGTTTTATCATCCAGGGAAAATTGGGATTGTTTTATCATCCGGGGGAAAATTGGGATTGTTTTATCATCCAGGGAAAATTGGGATTGTTTTATCATCCGGGAGAAAATTGGGATTGTTTTATCATCCCGGGAAAATTGGGATTGTTTTATCATCCCAGGGAAAATTGGGATTGTTTTATCATCCCGGGGAAAATTGGGATTGTTTTATCATCCCGGGGAAAATTGGGATTGTTTTATCATCCCGGGGAAAATTGGGATTGTTTTATCATCCCAGGGAAAATTGGGATTGTTTTATCATCCGGGGAAAATTGGGATTGTTTTATCATCCGGGGAAAATTGGGATTGTTTTATCATCCGGGGAAAATTGGGATTGTTTTATCATCCAGGGAAAATTGGGATTGTTTTATCATCCAGGGAAAATTGGGATTGTTTTATCATCCAGGAGAAAATTGGGATTGTTTTATCATCCCGGGGAAAATTGGGATTGTTTTATCATCCGGGGAAAATTGGGATTGTTTTATCATCCAGGGAAAATTGGGATTGTTTTATCATCCAGGAGAAAATTGGGATTGTTTTATCATCCAGAGAAAATTGGGATTGTTTTATCATCCAGAGAAAATTGGGATTGTTTTATCATCCCGGAGAAAATTGGGATTGTTTTATCATCCTGGAGAAAATTGGGATTGTTTTATCATCCAGGGAAAATTGGGATTGTTTTATCATCCCGGAGAAAATTGGGATTGTTTTATCATCCAGGGAAAATTGGGATTGTTTTATCATCCCAGGGAAAATTGGGATTGTTTTATCATCCAGAGGAAAATTGGGATTGTTTTATCATCCGGGGAAAATTGGGATTGTTTTATCATCCGGGGAAAATTGGGATTGTTTTATCATCCAGGGAAAATTGGGATTGTTTTATCATCCGGGGAAAATTGGGATTGTTTTATCATCCAGAGGAAAATTGGGATTGTTTTATCATCCCGGGGAAAATTGGGATTGTTTTATCATCCCGGAGAAAATTGGGATTGTTTTATCATCCCAGGGAAAATTGGGATTGTTTTATCATCCCGGGGAAAATTGGGATTGTTTTATCATCCCAGGGAAAATTGGGATTGTTTTATCATCCAGGGAAAATTGGGATTGTTTTATCATCCCGGGAAAATTGGGATTGTTTTATCATCCTGGAGAAAATTGGGATTGTTTTATCATCCAGAGGAAAATTGGGATTGTATTATCATCCCGGGGAAAATTGGGATTGTTTTATCATCCCAGGGAAAATTGGGATTGTTTTATCATCCAGAGGAAAATTGGGATTGTTTTATCATCCCGGGGAAAATTGGGATTGTTTTATCATCCAGGGAAAATTGGGATTGTTTTATCATCCCAGAGAAAATTGGGATTGTTTTATCATCCCGGGGAAAATTGGGATTGTTTTATCATCCAGGGAAAATTGGGATTGTTTTATCATCCCGGGGAAAATTGGGATTGTTTTATCATCCCGGGGAAAATTGGGATTGTTTTATCATCCAGGGAAAATTGGGATTGTTTTATCATCCGGGGGAAAATTGGGATTGTTTTATCATCCTGGGAAAATTGGGATTGTTTTATCATCCGGGGAAAATTGGGATTGTTTTATCTCCACATCCCAGGAGAAAATTGCTCCTGCTTTAAATCTGGGAGAAGAAGAATGGCTGCAGAGTGGCATGAAACAAAAAACCACCATTTTTGCTCCCAAAACTTCTCCTCTTTCCTTGTTTTTCCCCCAGATTTTCTCATTGGGACCGTGCACCAAAAAAAGTCATTTTTTCTGCCTAATCTGCTCCTTTTTCCTCATTTTTTTTTTCCCACCAAAAAATGTAATTTTTTCTGCCAAAACTGCTCCTTTTTCCTTGTTTTTTTCCCCCCCAAAAACACCATTTTTGCTCCCAAAACTTCTCCTTTTTCCTTGGTTTTTCCCCCAGATTTTCTCATTTGGAACCTTGCATCAAAAAATGTCATTTTTGCTCCCAAAACTTCTCCTCTTTCCTGGTTTTTCCCCAGATTTTCTCATTGGGACCGTGCACCAAAAAAAGTCATTTTTTCTGCCTAATCTGCTCCTTTTTCCTCATTTTTTTCCCACCAAAAAATGTCATTTTTTCTGCCAATTTTTTCTGGTTTTTTCCCCCCCAAAACCACCATTTTTGCCGCCAAAACTTCTCCTTTTTCCTCATTTTTTCCCCAGATTTTCTCATTTGGACCTTGCACCAAAAAATGTCATTTTTGCTCCCAAAACTTCTCCTCTCTCCTTGTTTTTTCCCCAGATTTTCTCATTTGGAACCTTGCACCAAAAAATGTCATTTTTGCTCCCAAAACTTCTCTTTTTTCCTTGTTTTTCCCCCAGATTTTCTCATTTGGAACCTTGCACCAAAAAATGTCATTTTTGCTCCCAAAACTTCTCCTCTTTCCTTGTTTTTTTTTTCCCCCAGATTTTCTCATTTGGAACCTTGCACCAAAAAATGTCATTTTTGCTCCCAAAACTTCTCCTTTTTCCTTGTTTTTTTTTCCCCCAGTTTTTCTCATTTGGAACCTTGCACCAATAAACACCATTTTTTCTGCCAAAACTGCTCCTTTTTCCTCATTTTTTTTTCCCACCAAAAAATGTCATTTTTGCTCCCAAAACTTCTCCTCTTTCCTTGTTTTTTTTTTCCCCCAGATTTTCTCATTGGCACCGTGCACCAAGCCAAGGGCCTGGAATTCGACACCGTTTGGGTGGCGGATGATTTTGTGCAGATCCCTCCCGTCACCGAGGATTTCCTCAGGAGGATGAACGTTGAGCTGGGTGAGACCCCCCAAAAAAACGGGGGAAGAGAAACGTGGTCGGGGGGGGGGGAAGGGAGCTGGGAAAAGGGTTTGGAGAAGCAGGAAAAGCCGAGGGAGGTGGGGAAGGGGCTCCTTTAGTGGAATTCCATGCTCGGGAGGGGCGGGACTGGATGATTTTCCGTGGAATCGGAGCAGCTGGAAGGTGGATTTCCAGCCCTTTCCTGCGCCAGGAGACCCTTGAGATGAGAATTCCCAGGTTTGTGGCACAGAGGAGCTGGAATAAATTCCTGCGTCCAGCCTGGAAGTTCTGTGAATTCCTGAAAATTCCTGAAAATCCCTGCAAATTTCTGCAAATCCCTAAAAAATTCCTTAGAATTCCTTTAAATTCCTCTAAATTCCTTCACGTTCCTGCAAATTCCTGTGAAATCCTGGAAATTTCCTGCAAACTTCCGGCAGATTCCTGGAAATTCCTACAGATTTATTCATATTCATGCAAATCCCCGTGAATTCCTTCAAATCCTTGCAAATCCCTGTAAATTCCTGCAAATTCCTGTAAAATTCTTTCAAATCTCGGCAAATTCCTGTAAATCTCTGCAAATTCCTGTAAAATTCCTGCAAATCTCTGCAAATTCCTGCCAATTCCTGAAAATCCCTGTAAATTCCTTCAAATCCCTGCAAATTTCTGCAAATCCCTAAAAAATTCCTTTAAATTCCGGTAAATTCCTTCACATTCCTGCAAATTCCTGTGAAATCCTGAAAAATTCCTGCAAATTTCCTGCAAATCCCTGTAAATTCCTGCAAATTCCTGTAAAATTCCTTGGAGATTCCTGTAAATTCCTGCAAATCTCTGCAAATTCCTGAAAATCCCTGTAAGTTCCTTCAAACCCCTGCGAATTTCTGCAAATCCCTATAAAATTCCTTTAACTGCCTGTAAATCCCTGCAAATTCCTTCAAATCCTTGCAAATCCCTGCAAATCCCTGCAAATTTCCTGGAAATTCCTGGAAATTCCTGTAAAATTCCTTCACATTCCTACAAATCCCTGCCAATCCCTGCAAATTCCTACGAATCTCTGCATTCCTGGAAATTCCTGTAAACCCCAGGAAATTTCCTGTAAATTCCTGCAAATTCCTTCAAAATCCTGCGGATTCCCGGCAAATTTCCTGCAAATCCCCAGCAATTCCTGAAAATCCCTTCGGATTCCCTGCAAATCCCTGTCAATTCCTACAAACCGCCGCGAATCCCTGGGAATTGTCTGTGCTCCCTCCGCAGACAGGACCCCTGAGGACGAGTGGAACCTGCTCTACGTGGCCGTGACCAGAGCCAAGAAGTTCCTGCTGATGTCCAAATCCCTGGAAAACCTTTTGGCTCTGGCTGGAGTAAGTGAAACATTCCCAAGGTTTTGGGGTTTCTTTGGGAGTTTTTGGGGGGATTTTTGGGGTTTTTTTTTTCCTTTTCCCAATTCTGCCGTGGGATTATCCTGAGATCCGGCCTGACCCTAGCATTGGCGCCGTGGACTTTTCCCTTTTCCTTTTTGCTGGAATTGTTCTTATTCCTGCGTTTTGCTGCTCCGTCGGAGATTCCAGTAGGAGGACACGGGTTTGCACTGGGGGGCTTTTCCGTAGTTGATTGGAGTTCGGGGTTTGGTCGGGGAATGTCGGGAGGGAGCCGGTGGGGGTTTTGCCAGCCTGCAGGGGACGGGTCAAGTTCACGGGAGGAAAGCAAAGGGGGAAACAGGGGAAAAAGGGGGAAACAGGGGCAAGAAGGGGACCCAGGGAACCAGGGGGAAACAGGGGGAAAGGAGGGACAAAGGAAAAGGGGAAAGGGGACTAGCTAACTTTTTCCCTTTTTTCCCCTTTTTTCCCCTTTTTTCCCTTTTTTTCCCTTTTTTCCCTTTTTTCCCTTTTTTCCCTTTTTTTCCCTTTTTTCCCTTTTTTCCTTTTTTTCCCTTTTTTCCCTTTTTTTCCCTTTTTTTCCCTTTTTCCCCTTTTTTCCCTTTTTCCCCCTTTTTCCCCCCTTTTTCCCCCCTTTTTCCCCCCTTTTTTCCCCCTTTTTCCCCCCTTTTTCTCCCCTTTTTCCCCCTTTTTCCCCCTTTTTCCCCCTTTTTCCCCCTTTTTCCCCTTTTTTCCCCTTTCCCCCCTTTCCCCCTTTTCCCTCCTTTTCCCTCCTTTTCCCCCTTTTTCCCCCTTTTTCCCCCTTCTTTCCCCCTTTTTCCCCCTTTTTCCCCCTTCTCCCCCCTTTTTCCTTTTCCCTCCTTTTCCCTCCTTTTCCCTCCTTTTCCCTCCTTTTCCCTCCTTTTCCCTTCTTTCCCCCTTTTTCCCCCTTTTTCCCCGTTTTCCCCCTTTTTTCCCCCCTTTTCCCCCCTTTTCCCCCTTTTTCCCCCTTTTTTCCCTTTTTTCCCTTTTTTCCCTTTTTTCCCTTTTTTCCCTTTTTTCCCTTTTTTCCCCTTTTTTCCCCTTTTTTCCCTTTTTTTCCCTTTTTTTCCCTTTTTTCCCCTTTTTTCCCCTTTTTTTCCCTTTTTTTCCCTTTTTTCCCCTTTTTTCCCTTTTTTCCCTTTTTTTCCCTTTTTTCCTTTTTTTCCCTTTTTTCCCTTTTTTTCCCTTTTTTTCCCTTTTTTCCCTTTTTTCCCTTTTTCCCCCCTTTTTCCCCCTTTTTCCCCCTTTTTCCCCCTTTTTCCCCTTTTCCCCCTTTTTCCCCCTTTTCCCCCTTTTTTCCCCCCTTTTCCCCCCTTTTTCCCCCTTTTTTCCCCCCTTTTCCCCCTTTTTCCCCCTTTTTCCCCCTTTCCCCCCCTTTTTTCCCCCTTTTTCCCCCCTTTTTCCCCCTTTTTTCCCCCCTTTTCCCCCCTTTTCCCCCTTTCCCCCCCATTTCCCCCTTTCCCCCCACCTCCTCCCCTCCATTACCTCCTGCTTTTCCACCACCACGAATTTGGGATTTCCTTCCTTTCAACCCCACCACGTTCCAAGTCACTTCCTTAGGGCTCAAAAACCACATGGGCCAACTTTCCGCTTCCCTCAGCTCCCCCTGAGCGGTGCCGTTCCCTTTTCCCGCCTTTCCCAGGAGCGTTTCCTCCGGGCGGAGCTGCTCCGCGAGGCCGGGGGCGACAAGGACGGAGCTGCCGTGGTTTGTTGCGTGCCAGGGTGTACAAAATCCCTGGAATTCAGCTCGGGGCTGCTGGTGAGGAAGCTCCCGTTGACTCACGTACGTCACTTCCCTGCGGTTTGAGGGTTTGGGCTTTGGGAGTTGGGGTTTGGGAACGCCAGGTCAATCGGGGAGCTCCATATCCAAGAATTTGCAGGGAATTGGCAGGACGTTGGCAGGAAATTGCAGAGAATTGCAGGAATTTTGCAGGAATTTGCAGAGAATTGCAGGAAATTTTCAGGGATTTTCAGGGAATTTGCAGGGATTTACAGGGATTTGAAGGAATTTACAGGGATTTGTAGGAATTGGCAGGAATTGGCAGAGAATTGGCAGGAATTGGCAGGAATTGGCAGGGATTTGCAGGGAATTTTACAGGAATTTGCAGGAATTGCAGGAATTGGCAGGAATTTGCAGGGATTTGCAGGAATTTACAGGAATTTACAGGAATTTACAGGAATTGGCAGGGACAGGACGAGAAGGACTTGAGGCTGGATTTTGGGGGAAAATCCCTCCATGGAAAAGGTTTCCAAGCATGGGAACGAGCTGCCCAGGGCAGGGGTGGGGTGGAATTCCCATTCCTGGAGGGATTTCAAAGCCCTGTGGATGTGGCACTTGGGGACACGGATGGCCTCGGGCTCGATGTCCTTAAAGACCTTTTCCAGCCATCCCATAATTCTGAGTGGGATTTCCTTGCTCTGGGCACACCGTGGCTGCGTTCCCAGGGTTGTGGCAGAGCTGGGAAAAGCTGGGAAGCAGAAATTGCGTTCCTGCAGCTTCCTCTTCCCTGAAATCTCCTCTTCTCCTCCCGCAGAGCGATGGCAGCCGGGATCCCGGCGGATTCCTGTGCCAGGCCTGCACCTGGAAGTTCTTTGGCCCCCTGGCTCCTCTCACCTCCTTCCCAAAAATCCCGAATGAGCCGATCCAGCTCTAACGGAGCCCTCCAGCTTCCCAGAGACGTCCTGGGCGTGGGACAAATCCTCTCGGCACATCCCAGCTCCAAAATCAGGTGGATTGGAGCAGGATTTCAGCCCAGCCCCAAATTCCAGGTGGATGTTGGAGCAGGATTTCTGACCCGCTGGAAAAGGAGGAAATACGATGCTGGAGGGTATCCAAAGAAAGTCGATTTCTTGGGAGCGGGCTGTTCCTGTGCAGCCGCGGCAGGGAATCCGAAATCAATCCCGGTGAATCCGTTTTCCCATCCTTGCAGCCTGTGGGGTTTCCCCGGATTCTTTCCCTTCTCCCTGCGGTCGCTCAGGAGGGAAGAAATTTTGGATTGGTTTCGGCCGAACTCAGGGATAAACTACAGAGGGATTTCCAATCCTAAAATTAATTTTTTAGCTGGAAAAAAAAAAAAACAACAAAAAGCCTTAAAACTTCCTTTGTGTCTCTTCCCTGCCCTTAAACCTCCGTTATTTCCTGGCCCTGCCAGGAGAGCCCGGCTGGATCTCCGTGCCTCCCGCCGCGATTCCCGTTCTGTGCCGTGGGAAACCAAAACGGAAAGCGATTTGAGGGATCTGCCCTCGGACACGGCCTGGAGCTGGGCAGGAAACTCCTGCAGGAAACTCCTGCATCCTGGGTTCTCTCTGTCCGTGGGGCTGCTTCCCTCCCTCTCCTTTCAAATTCTCCAGCTCCAGGGGCAGGAATTCCAGCAAATTCTTGGATGTGGATGGAAGGGCAGGAATTCCATCAAACAAACTCTTGGATGTGGATGGAATGACAGGAATTCCATCAAACTCTTGGATGTGGATGGAAGGGCAGGAATTCCACCAGACAAACTCTTGGATGTGGATGGAAGGGCAGGAATTCCATCACACAAACTCTTGGATGTGGATGGAATGACAGGAATTCCATCAAACTCTTGGATGTGGATGGAAGGGCAGGAATTCCATCAAACAAACTCTTGGATGTGGATGGAAGGGCAGGAATTCCCCCAAACAAACTCTTGGATGTGGATGGAAGGGCAGGAATTCCCCCAAACAAACTCTTGGATGTGGATGGAAGGACAGGAATTCCCCCAAACAAACTCTTGGATGGGGATGGAATGACAGGAATTCCAGCAAACTCTTGGATGTGGATGGAAGGGCAGGAATTCCTCCAAACAAACTCATGGATGGGGATGGAAGGGCAGGAATTCCATCACACAAACCCTTGGATGTGGATGGAAGGGCAGGAATTCCTCCAAACTCATGGATGTGGATGGAAGGGCAGGAATTCCACCAGACAAACTCTTGGATGTGGATGGAAGGACAGGAATTCCCCCAAACAAACTCATGGATGGGGATGGAAGGGCAGGAATTCCATCAAACTCTTGGATGTGGATGGAAGGGCAGGAATTCCATCAAACAAACTCATGGATGGGGATGGAAGGGCAGGAATTCCACCAGACAAACTCATGGATGGGGATGGAATGACAGGAATTCCAGCAAATTCTTGGATGTGGATGGAAGGGCAGGAATTCCATCAAACTCATGGATGTGGATGGAATGGCAGGAATTCCCATCCTGAGACATCCAGTTCAAAAAATCCACTGCTCTGAAAATAGAATTATTTTCTACATAAAATATATTTATTTATCCAGAAAAACAGAGAGTTGCCTTTTCCAGAGTGTGAGGAAACGAGTGGATAAAACCTGGATACACAAAGGAAAATATTCCCCCAATTGCGTTACTGGGTCCTTGGTGGTGTCTGCTCCAGCTTGGAATCCCCGTGACCTGCTGGGGATCGGGATCCAGAGCCGGGATTGGGGCTGGAAGGGATTCCAGAGGATCCCTGAGTGTGAGCCTGGGATGGTCCCAACACCTTTGGCTCTGGCTCCGTGGCTGCAAGAGAGCAGGAAAGGGATCGGGATGTGAGGAAATGCTTGGCTGGGTGCTCTCCATCCAATCCCTGGGATTTGGGGACAAAGCTGGGAAAGGGATGGGGATGTGAGAAGGAAAGCTTGGTTGGTTCTCCGTCCGTTTTCTGGGATTTGGGGACAAAGCTGGGAAAGGGATGGGGATGTGAGAAGGAAAGCTTGGTTGGTTCTCTGTCCGTTTTCTGGGATTTGGGGACAAAGCTGGGAAAGGGATGGGGATGTGAGAAGGAAAGCTTGGTTGGTTCTCCGTCTGTTTTCTGGGATTTGGGACAAAGCTGGGAAAGGGATGAGGGTGTGAGAAGGAAAGCTTGGTTGGTTCTCCGTCCGTTTTCTGGGATTTGGGACAAAGCTGGGAAAGGGATGAGGGTGTGAGAAGGAAAGCTTGGTTGGTTCTCCGTCCGTTTTCTGGGATTTGGGACAAGGCTGGGAAAGGGATGAGGATGTGAGAAGGAAAGCTTGGTTGGTTCTCCGTCCGTTTTCTGGGATTTGGGGACAAGGTTGGGGAAGGGATGAGGATGTGAGGAAATGCTTGGCTGGGTCCCTCTCCGTCTAATTCCTGGGATTTGGGCTAAAGCCAGGAGAGGGATGGGACGGGTATCCAGCTAATCCAACTCTATCCATGCCCCTGGGACAGGGACTGGGAATTACCCGGAGCAGGGCAGCTCAGCTCCATCCCAAAGCCCATCCCACCAATCCCAACCCCTCTCCCTGCCCACCACCAGCGTCCCCAGGGCCAATTCCGCCGAATTCCCCAAATCCCAGCTCCCGGTGCGGGACGCTCGCCCACCTTTGGGATCATCCACGGCAATTGTCCGTGTTCATCCCTGGCTGCTCCGTGTGCTCCGCCACCCCTCAGGGAACCGCCGGAATTCCATCCTCTGGCATCCCTGCGGGTGCTGGGCGCGCCCAGTGTCCCCTGGGTGGCCGCTCAGCCCGTGGGGACAATGACGGGAGGTGCCACCTCCTCATTCCCACAGGGAAGAGCCCCCATGGGAATTCCTGTCTCGGTCACGGCGTAGCCTCGCCTGGAGCGCCTTGTGGGGGGAAAGAGGAGCGTCCGCGGCGTTCCAAAGCTTTCCTTGGGAAAGCGCGGAAACCTTGGAGAGGAGCGTCCGCGGCGTTCCAAAGCTTTCCTTGGGAAAGCGCGGAAACCTTGGAAAGCTCATTCCTGGCCTTCGGCACTTACCTCCTCCTCCGCCAGCAGCAAACGGCCGCGATTCCGGCGGCCAGCAGCAGCAGGAATCCTGTGGGATGGAGGCACGGAGTGAGGAGCATCTCCCAAGCCCCGGCTGATGAATTCCACCAAAACGGCTCCAGAAGGAGCCAAAAGAGCTCCAAAAAGAGCCGAAAAAGCTCCGGAAAGAGCCAAAACAGCTCCAAGCACCATCCCAAGGTGCCCTCCCCCGCCCAAAGAGGGAGGGAATTGGGAATTCTTTTTTCCAGGAAGAAAATTTGGGTGATGAATCTTCCCCCCCCACCCCCAGTGGTGTTCCCATTGCCCATGGAATAAAGCTTGTTAGATTAAAAAAAAAAAACAGGAATTTTTAGATTTAAAAAAAAAAAACCAGGAATTTTTAGATTTAAAAAAAAAAAACAAAGGAATTTTTAGATTAAAAAAAAAACAAAGGAATTTTTAGATTAAAAAAAGGAATTTTTAGATTAAAAAAAAACCAAAAGGAATTTTTAGATTTTTAAAAAAAGGGAATTTTTAGATTTTAAAAAAACAAAGGAATTTTTAGATTTAAAAAAACCAGGAATTTTTAGATTTTAAAAAAAACCAAAGGAATTTTTAGATTAAAAAAAAAAGAAACCAAAGGAATTTTTAGATTAAAAAAAAAAGGAATTTTTAGATTTTAAAAAACCAGGAATTTTTAGATTTAAAAAAAAATCAAAGGAATTTTTAGATTAAAAAAAACAAAGGGATTTTTAGATTTTAAAAACAAAGGAATTTTTAGATTAAAAAAAAAACAAAGGAATTTTTAGATTAAAAAAACAGAGGAATATTTAGATTTTTTAAAAAAAGGAATTTTTAGATTGAAAAAAAAAGGAATTTTTAGATTTAAAAAAAACAAAGGAATTTTTAGATTTATTTTTAAAAAAGGAATTTTTAGATTTAAAGAGAAAAACCAAGGAATTTTTAGATTTTAAAAAAAAACCCAAGGAATTTTTAGATTTAAAAATTTTTTAAAAAAGGGATTTTTAGATTTAAAAAAAAAAAAAAAAGAAAAGAAACTCCCTGTTCCCCAAATGAATTTTTTTGTCCCAGCTTACCGACGGAAGAGGCCACGGACTGGATGGAAACTGGAAAAGAGCGGAGAAAAGGAAAATTTGAGCTGCAAAGGTAGGAGGAAGGGGGAGGATGCCGCGAGGAGCCTCGTTAAAGAGGAGGTCGGAGAGAAGGAAGAAATTCCCTTGGAAAAGCGAGAGAGCCAAGGGTGAGCCAAGGCCCGGGGGGAGGTTTGCGTTCCCTCGGGAATTGGCCCAACCTGTGGCAAAGTCCGTGGGCGGGATGGGCAGCGAGGTCGTCCCCTCTGCCGCCGGCGGCGTGTCCAGGGTCGGAATGGTCTCGGCCGGCCTGGATCCGTCAGGTGACGGCCCAGCAGGTGCCGGTGGCACAGGTGACTGTGTGGAAGGTGGGGAGGGGCTGGGATTGGGGCTGGCGCCGGCCATTCCTGCCGGGAAAAAACGTTTCACCTTGAAATTCCTCAAAATCAAAAGGCGGCGCCGTTATTTCCCGCGTCCCGAGCTCTGGGATTTCACCCGGTGGGGTGGATTTGATCCCACCCACGGGAATGTTGCGGGTTCCACACCCCCGGGAGCTCCAATCCCAATCCCAATCCCAATCCGTGGCCAAGGCAGCCCAAATCCCAATCCTCACCCCTCTGGGTCGTGCTCTCCGGGCCGGGCGTTTCCCAGGAAAAAGCCGGATCTCCTTTGGGAAAAAACAACAGGGAGACACCGTCAGCTGGGAAATGAACTCTCCAGCTGGTTTGGTAAGCCAGAGAGGCAAAATTGGTTTTATCCAGCCTTGAGGGCTGGGGGAAATCTCACAAATTCTGGACGTCCGTTGTCAAATTTTAAAAATTTTTACAATTTAGAAAAAAAAAAAAAAATTCATTGGCTTCAAGTTATTAACTACCATTCTATTACTGATTAATAATTTGTCCCTTTTTAATTGGCCTAATTAATCCCTATTTTCAGCCTTTTAATTCTGTTTCCCCAGACCGGGCACCTCCGCTTTACGCAAAGTCTCGTTGTGGTTTATAAATTTCCGCACTCCGGGTGTTCCATCCTCCACAATAAATTCCTCTCCCGGGTGGTTTTGAACTTCCTCCCCCAGCTCTGGGAGCGCTGACGGATGTGAGGCCCTAAACTTTGGGACGCGGACATCACCCATGATCCGTTAGGAATTCCAGGGATTCAAGTCCTAATTCTTCTCCTTATTCCTGATTCTTTTGGGAAGAAACGCGACTTGGGTGACGCTCGCGTTTCCTCCCGCCCTCGTGTTCCGGAGGTTTCCCGGCTCCCAAAATCCCACTCACGGATGCACTGGAGCGTGGGCTGGGTCCAGCGGGGCTGCGATCCGTTCCCGAGGACGCACTGGATGAGGCTGGAGGTGCCGGCTTTCCGTTTGTACCCGGGGTTGCAGGAGTAGCGCAGGCGGGAATTCAGCTCCATGCGGTTGCCGGCGTCGATGTGAGCGTTGGCCACGGCCTCGGGGGGGCTGCATCGGGCTGGAACGGGGGGAAAACCCGATGGGATCGCAACGGGGAGCTCTGGAAAACCCTGGCTGGGCTGGGGAATTCCTCATCCCTGGGATTGGGATGGGAAAAAAAACCCGATGGGATCGCAACGGGGAGATCTGGAAAACCCTGGCTGGGCTGGGGAATTCCTCATCCCTGGGACTGGGATGAGGAAAAACCCGATGGGATCGCAACGGGGAGCTCTGGAAAACCCTGGCTGGGCTGGGGAATTCCTCATCCCTGGGATTGGGATGGGGAAAAAACCCGATGGAATCACAACGGGGAGCTCTGAAAAACTCTGGCTGGGCTGGGGAATTCCCAACTCCTCATCCCTGGGATTGGGAAGAGGGAAAACCCAATGGGATTGCAACGGGGAGGTCTGGAAAACTCTGGCTGTGCTGGGGAATTCCTCATCCCTGGGATTGGGATGGGAAAAAAAACCCGATGGGATCACAACGGGGAGATCTGGAAAACTCTGGCTGGGCTGGGGAATTCCTCATCCCTGGGACTGGGATGGGAAAAAAAACCCCGATGGGATCGCAACAGGGAGCTCTGGAAAACCCTGGCTGGGCTGGGGAATTCCTCATCCCTGGGATTGGGATGGGAAAAAAAACCCGATGGGATCGCAACGGGGAGATCTGGAAAACTCTGGCTGGGCTGGGGAATTCCCAACTCCTCATCCCTGGGATTGGGAAGAGGGAAAACCCAATAGGATTGCAACGGGGAGGTCTGGAAAACTCTGGCTGTGCTGGGGAATTCCTCATCCCTGGGATTGGGATGGGAAAACAAAGATGGAATCACAACAGGGAGATCTGGAAAACTCGGGCTGGGCTGGGGAATTCCTCACTCCTCATCCCTGGAAGTGCCCAAGGTTGGACAAGGCTTGGAGCAACCTGGGATCCTGCAAAGTGTCCACGGCAGGACATGGAATGAGACAATCCCTAAATTCCAACCCAAACCTTTCCATGGTTCTCTAAAATCCCGCCTAGGGGTGGGTCCAGGGATTCATCCATCCTGCAAAAACAACGGGACCCTGTCCCTGACACAGGGAATGGGGAGAGGGAAAATATTCCCGGCATTTTTGGGATCATTTGGAGCAGCTCCTTCGGAGGCTGGAGAAAGGGCGAACTCCACTTCCGGCGTGTTTGTGGTCACTTGGAGCAGCTCCTCCGGCCAGCAAGGAATTTTTATGGAATTCCATCCCCTTGAAGTGTCCCAGGCCATCAGCTACATCTGCCTCCAGCTGCTGAATTCCGGCTGCACTCATCACTCCCGTCCTTCTCCGCTCATTTCACAGCTGGACATGGAAAATTCCAGGTGCTGCTGAGTCCTCCAGCCACTTCCCAAGGTTTTTTTTTTCCCCCTCTGGAAGGTGGCAGCTGAAATCCAAGAATCCCAAGCAGTGGGACAACGATGGATTTGGGGTTGTGGCTTCGCTTTTCCCCAGACGAGCTGCGGCTTCCCCTTCGGCTTCAGGATGAGCTCGGTTCCGTGCCAGGGCGGTGGAAGTTCCGACTTTTCTGGTGCAAGGAGCGAAATTCCTAAAACTGTGCCAGCACCTGGATCCCTGTGGCGGTGTGGGAATGGCTGATCCATGATCCCATGGCGGTGTGGGAATGGCTGATCCGTGATCCCGAGATGGTGTGGGAATGGCTGATCCATGATCCCGTGGCGGTGTGGGAATGGCTTCTCCATGATCCCGTGGAGGTGTGGGAATGGCTGATCCGTGATCCCGTGGCGGTGTGGGAATGGCTGATCCATGATCCCGTGGCGGTGTGGGAATGGCTGATCCATGATCCCGTGGTGGTGTGGGAATGGCTGATCCATGATCCCATGGCGGTGTGGGAATGGCTGATCCATGATCCCGTGGCGGTGTGGGAATGGCTGATCCATGATCCCGTGGCGGTGTGGGAATGGCTGATCCATGATCCCGTGGCGGTGTGGGAATGGCTGATCCATGATCCCGTGGCGGTGTGGGAATGGCTGATCCGTGATCCCGAGATGGTGTGGGAATGGCTGATCCATGATCCCGTGGCGGTGTGGGAATGGCTGATCCGTGATCCCGTGGCGGTGTGGGAATGGCTTCTCCGTGATCCCGAGATGGTGTGGGAATGGCTGATCCATGATCCCGAGATGGTGTGGGAATGGCTGATCCGTGATCCCGAGATGGTGTGGGAATGGCTGATCCATGATCCCTGTGGCGGTGTGGGAATGGCTGATCCGTGATCCCGTGGCGGTGTGGGAATGGCTTCTCCGTGATCCCTGTGGCGGTGTGGGAATGGCTGATCCATGATCCCGAGATGGTGTGGGAATGGCTGATCCATGATCCCGTGGCGGTGTGGGAATGGCTGATCCGTGATCCTGTGGCGGTGTGGGAATGGCTGATCCGTGATCCCTGTGGCGGTGTGGGAATGGCTGATCCGTGATCCCGTGGAGGTGTGGGAATGGCTGATCCGTGATCCCGTGGCGGTGTGGGAATGGCTGATCCATGATCCCGAGACGGTGTGGGAATGGCTGATCCATGATCCCGTGGCGGTGTGGGAATGGCTGATCCATGATCCTGGCTGCTGGAAGCTCCCACGTCCCAGTGGGAGGCAGCACGGAGAGATGGAGGGATGAACAATGGGAATAACGCAAAACGCAGCTGGGATGGGGCGACGGATGGCCGGGATGGGATGGATGAGCAGGATGGAGCAATTGATATCTGGGATGTAGGGATAGGATGGAACGATGGATATCTGGGATGGGATGCAGGGATAGGATGGAATGATGAATATCCGGGATGTAGGGATGGGATGGAGCAATGGATATCTGGAATGTAGGGATGGGATGGAACGATGGATATCTGGAATGTAGGGATGGGATGGAATGATGGATATCTGGGATGTAGGGATGGGGTGGAGCAGTGGATATCTGGGATGTAGGGATGGGGTGGAGCAGTGGATATCTGGGAAGCAGGGGTAGGATGGAGCAATGGATATCTGGGATGTGGGGATAGCATGGAATGATGGACATCTGGGATGAGAAGTGGGGACAGGATGGAATGATGGATATCTGGGATGGGATATAGGGGTAGGATGGAATGATGGATATCTGGGAATCAGGGGTAGGATGGAGCAATGGGTGTCTGGGATGTAGGGATGGGATGGAGCAGTGGATATCTGGGATGCAGGGATAGGATGGAATGACGGATATCTGGGATGCAGGGATGGGATGGAATGACGGATATCTGGGATGTAGGGATAGCATGGAATGATGGACATCTGGGATGAGAAGTGGGGACAGGATGGAATGATGGATATCTGGGATGGGATATAGGGGTAGGATGGAGCAGTGGATATCTGGGATGCAGGGATGGGATGGAGTGACGGATATCTGGGAGGCAGGGGTAGGATGGAACAATGGATATCTGGGATGTAGGGGTGGGATGGAATGATGGATATCTGGGATGCAGGGATGGGATGCACGGCCAGGCTGGATGGATGGATGGATGACTTGATGCCTGGCATGGATGGAACGATGCCCAGCTGGAGTGGAGCCGTGTCCAGGCAGGAGGAACACACAGCTGGGCTGGGATCATTATGGAACTGGGATGGAAGAACAGTGGGAATGGGAACGCCGTGGCACTGGGGACAGGAGCAGACAGGGATGGGAATGTGCCGGTGACAGGGACAGGAGTGTGATGGCAGCAGGGATGGGAGCAGGATGAGGATGGAAATAGAAAAAGTGGGAATGGGAGCAGGATGGGGATGGGAGCACAGGGGGGATAGAAATAGCGGGAATGGGAGCAGAGCAGGGAATTGAAAACAGTGAGAATGGGAACAGGATGAGGAATTGGAAACAGTGGGAATGGGAGCAGGATGGGGAATTGGAAACAGTGGGAATGGGAGCAGGATGAGGAATTGGAAACAGTGGGAATGGGAGCAGGATGGGGAATTGGAAACAGTGGGAATGGGAGCAGGATGAGGAATTGGAAACAGTGGGAATGGGAGCAGGATGGGGAATTGGAAACAGTGGGAATGGGAGCAGGATGGGGAATTGGAAACAGTGGGAATGGGAGCAGGATGAGGAATTGGAAACAGTGGGAATGGGAGCAGGATGGGGAATTGGAAACAGTGGGAATGGGAGCAGGATGGGGAATTGGAAACAGTGGGAATGGGAGCAGGATGAGGAATTGGAAACAGTGGGAATGGGAGCAGGATGGGGAATTGGAAACAGTGGGAATGGGAGCAGGATGGGGAATTGGAAACAGTGGGAATGGGAGCAGGATGGGGAATTGGAAACAGTGGGAATGGGAGCAGGATGGGGAATTGGAAACAGTGGGAATGGGAGCAGGATGGGGAATTGGAAACAGTGGGAATGGGAGCAGGATGAGGAATTGGAAACAGTGGGAATGGGAGCAGGATGAGGAATTGGAAACAGTGGGAATGGGAGCAGGATGAGGAATTGGAAACAGTGGGAATGGGAGCAGGATGGGGAATTGGAAACAGTGGGAATGGGAGCAGGATGGGGAATTGGAAACAGTGGGAATGGGAGCAGGATGGGGAATTGGAAACAGTGGGAATGGGAGCAGGATGGGGAATTGGAAACAGTGGGAATGGGAGCAGGATGGGGAATTGGAAACAGTGGGAATGGGAGCAGGATGGGGAATTGGAAACAGTGGGAATGGGAGCAGGATGGGGAATTGGAAACAGTGGGAATGGGAGCAGGATGGGGAACTGGAAACAGTGGGAATGGGAGCAGGATGGAGATGGGAAAAGGATGGGGATGGAAGTGCAGTGGGAATGGGAGCAGGATGGGGATGGAACCAGTGGGGATGGAAACGCAATGGGGATGAAAACCATGGGAACGGGAGCAGGATGGGGATGGGAACGGTGGGAATGGGATCAGGACGGGAAGAGGACAGTGACACGGCAGCAGTGGGGACAGAAGCACAACGTGCTCCTCCTGCAGCACCCGAAACACGCAGAGACAAAAATCTCCATCCTCAGAACCCCCTGCCCCGCCCAGTTCGCGGTGCCTCCCCAGAACATCCCGGGGGGAATCTGGGCGTGATCCTGGCCGGTGTGGCCAGAGGACAGGAGGGACACGGGGACCGCGCACGTGCCGAGCGCAGCTGCTCTTGGTCTCCTCTCCAGGCGCGGGTGAAATTCCCGGAATCAGCAGCTTTTGGAGCCGGGGTTTGAGGAAACGCCCGCCCTGGGATGTTTCACAACAGCCTCGGAGCTCCCCAGACCCGAAACTGCCGTTAGTGAACGAAAAACCCTCCAGCTGCTCCTCCCAAGGGGGCACGGCAGGAAATCCAGCTGGAAACGCCGAAAATGTCCAGGAAAAACAGGGATCTGCGAGCTCTGTTTGTGCCTTCCAGCTTTGAAACCTGCTCTCCTCATCCCAGTCCCTCCAGAGAGGGAATTTTTTTTTCTTTTTTTTTTTTTTCCAGTTGGTTGGAATCTTCTCTTCCAAAAAACGCCCAGGTTGTTCGAACAAGATCCCGGCAGCGCCACTCTCCAGGAAATTTCAGCTTGTGTGATGAGACAAAACACATCCCAAAAAAAAGTGCGGGGGAAAGGGGAGGAATCAGCTGGAGATGGAGGATTTGGGCTTTTATCCCACTTGGAATTTCCCATGGAGGGATCATCCCAGGTGCTCGAAGACTCCTCCCATCCTTGGCCGACCTCCCAAAAGACCATCCCAGGAGAACACCTCCAGCTGCCTGATTTCCATCTGCGTTCCCTGCGTCCTGCTGGGATTGAACATCCAGCTTGAAACGTGCCCGATGTCCATGGATTTTGCATTTCCGTGGAATTTTTCCTTCGCTTTGTCTCGTCTTCCTCCGCCAACGGTGCCGGTTTTGGAGGATGAGCTCGTTGGGAACAAAGCCCGGATGATCCCAGGCGTGGAGAGATGCTGCCATGTGATGTCATCCCACGGCCAAATCCAGCTTCCCAAGGATGCACAACCACAGCTGGAGGATCCACACCAGGAAAAACTTGGCCGTTCTCCTTAAAAAAATTATCAGGAGAAGGCTCAAAGAGGTTTTAAAAGAGGTTTTAAAAGCCATGAGCCAATAAATAAATAAATAAAAATTAAAAAGTGGAGAAAAGAGGAATTTCACACATTTGGATGCAAGAAAAATCCACGAGGAATGCCAGAATCACAGGAATAAACAAAACTTCCATGTTTTAACTCAAAACTTTTTCCAAGTGACCAGGTTTCCCAGGGATGGGAAACAGGAGAGGATGGAATACCCGGTGGGAACATCGTGGGATGCAGCAGCTCATCCCGAATTATCCATCAAGTGAACTAAAAGAAAGAAATACTATTCATTTTCTCTCACACCCCCTAAACCCGCGGGGTCTTTTTGCCCCAAACGACGATCCTGGTGGCACCACTGCCGCCTGGGGCTCTGGGCTGGGTGGTCCGTGGGGAATGATTTCGGGAAGGGCTATTTTTGGCTCGTTCCTGAGGCTCGGGGCTCGTGCCTTCCCAGCACGAGGAGCTCTTCTGGCTTATTTTTGTCACTCAAGACCTTTACCATTCCTCGCCGTCCCTGTCATCCCTTTATAAATAGGGATAAATTCACTTTCCAGGAGCTTGGAGAAGAGCAGGCACCGAAGCTGCCCCGAAGCTCTCGCCATTCCTTCCAGGTTTATTTCGCGGAATCCTTCGCAGTTTTCAGGGAATTAAATATTCCTCAATGGTCTTGCTGCTTCCAGCACCTCCCGGGGGGATGAACCGAGATGTTGTTCCGATGTCTGAGCTGTGATGAGATTTTTCCCGAAGCTCCAAGAGCAACAGAGCTGGAGAAGGGTTTGGAGCAGCAGGAAAAGCTGAGGGAGGTGGGAAAGGGGCTGAGCCTGGAGAAAAGGGGGATCGGGGGGGACCTTGTGGCCCTGAGAGGAGGGGACAGCCGGGGAGGGATTGAGGAATCCCTAATCCCAGGGAACAGGGACAGGAGGAGAGGGAACGGCCTCAGGCTGGCCCAGGGGACGTTCAGGGTGGATTTCAGGGAAAATTCTTTCCGGGAAAGGGTGGTCAGGCACTGGAAATGCCCAGGGCAGGGGCGGAGTCCTTCCTGGAGGGACTTCAAAGCCCTGTGGATGTGACACTCGGGGACGTGGTCAGTGGTGGCCTCGGCAGTGCTGGGTTAATTGTCGGACTCGGTGTCCCCGAGGGTGTTTTTTAGCTGTCATGACCCGGTGATTCCGGGATTTCGGACTTGCGGAGAGGCAAGACAACGATGGGCAACTCCCAGCGCCGTGGAAAACCCACAGGGAGCACCCAGGGCTGAGATCCCACCGTGAGGCAGCTCCCATCACACAGATCCCAAAAATCACTCCCAGCCTTCCCTGGACACTGTGAGGAGGAGGTGTGGGGATGCCAGGAGCGAGGTGGGAACACCGGGCTGCAGCCTGGATGCTCTGGGGGGGGTTCATGAGGCACCCAGGGAGAGCTTTGGGAACACAGGGAAGCAGAGTGGACACCCCAGGGATGGCATGGGCACCTCAGGGATGGCATGGACACCCTAAAGAGCAGCCTGGGCACCTCAAATGGGAGCTTGGGTACCCCAGGGGCATCCCAGGGAGCAGGGCAAGCATCCAAGGAAGCAGAGAAAGCATCTTAGGGACCGGAGCAAACACCTTAGGGATGGCATGGGCCCCCGGGGACAGCGTGGGCACCCCGGGGACAGCGTGGGCACCCCAAGCGGGGGGCTCAGGCACTCCAGGGAGTAGCGTGAGTCCTCCAGGAAGCAGAGCAGGTCTCCCAGGGAGCGGCGCGGGCATCCCGGGAAAGGCAGCGAGCACCTTCGGGCGGGACAGGAGCAAACGGGCGCCGCGGGGACGGTGTGGGCACCTCAGTGGGAGCTCGGGAAGCGCAGGGAGCGGCGTGATTCCCTCCGGAAGTGGAGCAGGCTCACCTGGGAGCGGAGCTGGCTCGGCAGGGAGCAGAGCGGCTACCGCGGGGAGCAGCAACCGGCATCCCGGGAAAAGCGGAGCGAGCACCCCAGGGAGAGTGTGGGCACCCCGAGAAGGGGCTCGGGCAGCCCCGGGAGTGGCCTGGGTGTAAGCCAGGAAGCGCCGCGGGCATCGCGGGGAGCGGAGCGAGCACCTTGGGGACGGAGCGAGCACCCCGGGGAAGGTGTCGGGAGCCCGGGGAGGGTGTGAGCGCCCCGGGGAAGGTGTCGGGAACCCGGGGAGGGTGTGAGCGCTCCGGGGAAGGTGTAGGGAGCCCGGGGAGGGTGTGAGCGCTCCGGGGAAGGTGTAGGGAGCCCGGGGAGGGTGTGAGCGCTCCGGGGAAGGTGTAGGGAGCCCGGGGAGGGTGTGAGCGCCCCGGGGAAGGTGTAGGGAACCCGGGGAGGGTGTGAGCGCCCCGGGGAAGGTGTAGGGAGCCCGGGTAGGGTGTGAGCACCCCGGGGAAGGTGTCGGGAGGCCGGGGAGGGTGTGAGCGCCCCGGGGAAGGTGTCGGGAGCCCGGGGAGGGTGTGAGCACCCCGGGGAAGGTGTCGGGAGCCCGGGGAGGGTGTGAGCACCCCGGGGAAGGTGTCGGGAACCCGGGGAGGGTGTGAGCACCCCGGGAGAGGTGTAGGGAGCCCGGGGAAGGTGTAGGGAGCCCGGGGAAGGTGTAGGGAGCCCGGGGAGGGTGTGAGCGCCCCGGGGAAGGTGTAGGGAGCCCGGGGAGGGTGTGAGCACCCCGGGGAAGGTGTGGGGAACCCGGGAAGGGTGCGAGCGCCCCGGGGAAGGTGTAAGGAGCCCGGGGAGGGTGTAGGGAGCCCGGGGAGAGTGTGAGCACCCCGGGGAAGGTGTAGGGAGCCCGGGGAAGGTGTAGGGAGCCCGGGGAGGGTGTGACCGCTCCGGGGAAGGTGTAGGGAGCCCGGGGAGGGTGTAGGGAGCCCGGGGAGGGTGTAGGGAGCCCGGGGAAGGTGTGACCGCTCCGGGGAAGGTGTAGGGAGCCCGGGGAGGGTGTGAGCACCCCGGGAGAGGTGTAGGGAGCCCGGGGAAGGTGTGACCGCTCCGGGGAAGGTGTAGGGAGCCCGGGGAGGGTGTGAGCACCCCGGGAGAGGTGTAGGGAGCCCGGGGAAGGTGTAGGGAGCCCGGGGAAGGTGTAGGGAGCCCGGGGAAGGTGTGACCGCTCCGGGGAAGGTGTAGGGAGCCCGGGGAGGGTGTGACCGCTCCGGGGAAGGTGTAGGGAGCCCGGGGAAGGTGTAGGGAGCCCGGGGAAGGTGTCGGGAACCCGGGAAGGGTGCGAGCGCCCCGGGGAAGGTGTAAGGAGCCCGGGGAGGGTGTAGGGAGCCCGGGGAGAGTGTGAGCACCCCGGGGAAGGTGTAGGGAGCCCGGGGAAGGTGTAGGGAGCCCGGGGAGGGTGCGAGCGCCCCGGGGGAAGGTGTAGGGAGCCCGGAGAGGGTGTGAGCGCTCCGGGGAAGGTGTAGGGAGCCCGGGGAGGGTGTGAGCACCCCGGGGAAGGTGTCGGGAACCCGGGGAGGGTGTGAGCGCCCCGGGGAAGGTGTAGGGAGCCCGGGGAGGGTGTGAGCGCCCCGGGGAAGGTGTAGGGAGCCCGGGGAGGGTGTGAGCGCCCCGGGGAAGGTGTCGGGAACCCGGGGAGGGTGTGAGCGCCCCGGGGAAGGTGTAGGGAGCCCGGGGAGGGTGTGAGCGCCCCGGGGAAGGTGTAGGGAGCCCGGGGAGGGTGTGAGCGCCCCGGGGAAGGTGTAGGGAGCCCGGGGAAGGTGTAGGGAGCCCGGGGAAGGTGTAGGGAGCCCGGGGAGGGTGTGAGCACCCCGGGAGAGGTGTAGGGAGCCCGGGGAAGGTGTAGGGAGCCCGGGGAAGGTGTAGGGAGCCCGGGGAGGGTGCGAGCGCCCCGGGGAAGGTGTAGGGAGCCCGGAGAGGGTGTGAGCACCCCGGGGAAGGTGTAGGGAGCCCGGGGAGGGTGTGAGCGCTCCGGAGAGAGCTCGGACGAGCCGGGGAGCCCGGGGGCAGCCCCGCTTACCGGTGTCAGCGGCGGCGCGGAGCAGCAGGAGAGCGGCGGTAGCGCAGAGCAGCGGCGGCAGCGGCCGGGCCATGGGAGCGGCCCGGGGACAGCTCCGGGCTCCTGCGGCTTTCTCCTCCGGCGGCAGCTCCGTGGCGCTTCCCTGCAGCTGTCGCTCGTCCCGGTGTGGCCCGAGAGGTTTCGCTTTCGCTTTCGAGCCGGGGCCACCGGGGAGGGACGCGCCGCCCTGGCGGGATGGGGAGCCGGGGGCAGGGAGGGGCAGCGCCGGGGGGGAATTCGGTGCCCGGGAATGCGATTCCCGGAAAGGGATGAAATCCAGCGGGGTGAGGGGGATTCATTGTCCCTCGTATGATGAGATGCCCGTGGGGATGAGATACGTGGGGCATGGAACACCGGGAGAGATGCAATAGCTGAAGGGATGGAATGAAAATCCGGGAATCCAAAGCCCGAGGCGGCAGGGAGGGTGTGGAATTCCGCGCCTAAGGAGGGGAGATGCAGTAAGCGGGGAGGGGATGCGATATCCACGGGATGGGAGATCCGCTGAGGGGAAAAGGGTGAAATATTTGGGGTTCGCCATCCAGGGGTGGAGGACAGGGGATGGGGCAAGCAGTGCCTGGAGGGATGTGATATCGGGGTCACTGCAGTACCCAGGAGGGTCGCGGTACTCCTGGGGTGAAATATCTTGGAGAGAGGTGCAATATTTTGGGAAGGGATGCAATATCTTGAGGAGGGATGCAATATCCTGGGGAGTATCTTCCCCAAGATGCAGTATCTTGGGGAAGGATGCAATCCTAGCAGGAGATGAGGCAGCACTCCCTGCCCTGGGGAATGTGGTACCCAAGGGAATCACGGTGTGTCCTGGGGTGGGATGCAGCTCCTCCCTCCTATGCCTGGCCATGGATCTGGGGGATTCCACGTCCTCGGCATGCGGGAATACCAGCTTGAACGTGCTGGTGCCCACACCAACCTCCAAACTGGAACACGAGCTGTGATCCAGCCCTGGAAGAGCTGAAGAGCTCCTGGGCTCGGGCTCCATCCCGCAGCATTCGCAGGGCTCGGATCCCACAGATCCTGCTCACAAGAAATCCTCCCCAGCTCAGCTCCTTGCTCGGGGCCTCTTTGTTTATTCTCCTGTGGTTTTATTCCGTCAGTGAACAGCCCCACACGTCTTGGAAAGGGAAAGCAAAAGGTTACTCGGATAACATTTCACGGCCAATCACCAAACCTTCCATGAGAGGTGAATAAATTCTCCCCGTGCCAGAATTACCCTCAATTAACCCTCCCTGAAGCAGCAGAGAGGCTGCACCCGTGACAAAACACTGGACTGTGCCGAACGTGTATTGGAGAGGGCAAGGCGTGAGCCTGGAGGAGATGGCTGAGGGTGGTGCTTCAGAAACATTCCAGACGGAAACGCCGCGGGAGTTTCTCTCCAGCTCGGGGTTATCCCAGCTCCCCGGGGCTGCCTGGTGACGATTGTGGCTGTACTCTGGACGGGCTGAGATCCCACACCGTGAGAGTTCTGTAAAACAACCAGCAGGGCAGGGTTCACTGCCGTTTGTGCAAGAGCTGAGCGTGATCATCTCGGGGTTTGGTAAAGAAAATTCGGTCTGGGAAGACTTTGCCTTTTCTTCTCAGGGATTCTGTCAAAAGATGTAAAAAAATCCAATCTTGTCCTAAATTTCCAGGTGAGAGTTTCGGTGCTTTTGATGCAAATGAGCTCTGCAGCTGCTAATCTTCCAGGAGATAAGCACAACTGGGTGAGAGTTTATACTGGTCAGACTGGAGGATTGTGATCCCTGGGAAACGGGCACGTTTTCAACTCCTTTCCATGGAAATCCTCGAGCCTTTCCATGAGAAATCAGAGCTAGGGAATTCCTGGCTGTTGAGGAACACACTCAGGGCAAGTGGCTGGTCAAGCTCTGGGTGGTGACAAGAGGACGTGGCTTGGGGACAAGAAGACCTGAGCTGGCACTGACCACTGAAGTCCAGCCGAGTGACCGGACACTCAGAGCCATGGCCGGAGCCAAAGAATCCAGAATTTTCCCGTGCTTGCACTCTGAGGATATGAAAATCCAGGGTGTCCTCTGCCTCCTGAGAGAAACCAGCTCAAGCTGTTACTTTATTATTTAATTGTTGCACTGAGATTAAATTATTTTAAGGATTGAGATATCTGAAGCTCTGCCATGGGAAGCCTGGAGTGAGGAAATCTGCTCCGACCCTGCGAGTGTGGGGTGGAGCTGGGAAGGAGCTTCGTTCCCAGCTCAGGATTGTTGAGTTCCAGAGCAGCTCTGGGGTGGTCAGACAGGGAATTTTTCCCTGACAGGCTGAAAATCAGGGAATTTCCCCCTGATTTTGTAGGATCATGCCACCAAGCCTTGCCTGGTCTCTGTCTCAGAGAGCCCTTTGTGCACTGTCCCCTGAGGTGCAGCATCAAAGGATCCTTCCCATCCAGCACCAGGACAAGGATGTGATCCAGCCCTCCCTTGGGGCAGGGAGAAAACCGAGGGCTGGACACAGCATCCGGATTTCCAAAGGCATTTTACCACCCCACATCCAGGTTCGTGCTTTAGGGGTTGTCTGTTTTCAAGTGCTTTGAACATCTGAGGAGCAATTTTCAGGCTGGGTTATCAGCACTGTCTCATCACTGCCACCATCAGTGGTATTGGAAAAAAACCCCAACAAAACAGGTTTAAATATGAATTTCATAGAATTCTGGGAAGGTTTGGGTGGGATAGGATGTTAAAATCATCCTTTCCCATCTCTCTGCCATGGCAGGGACACCTTCCACCATCCCGGAGTGTTCCAGGCTCCAATGTCCAGCCTGGCCTTGGACATTCCAGGCCCTGGAATGTTCTGGAAGCTCTCCCTGGAGCCTTCTCCTCTCCAGATGAGCACCCCCAGCTCTCCCAGCCTTTCCTCCGAGCTGCTGCATCGCTCTGATGATCCTGGTGGCCTCCTCTGGATTCTCTCCGACATTCCACGTCCCTGGCAGGGTCCATTCTGTTATTTATCCCACGGCTGAAATGAGCACCGGCTCAGAATCATCTCAGAATGATCGATGTGGAGGCTGGGGGTGGAGAGGGTGCAAGAGGAGGAGGGCACGAAAGGTTTTAGCAGCACTTCATCACTGACTAATTGAACGTTTCCTTGGGTAGGGTTTGCTCCAATTACAGCAGCCTTTTAATTACAGCTCCCAGACGGAAACATCCAGCCCATGCTTGCTGGAGGGGATTTAAATCCATTCACACGCAGATTTGCACGTTGAGAAGGGATGGAGAGAAGCCCCTGAGCAGGATTTGGGGTGTTGGGGCGTGAGGCTGGACCTGCCCCAGCCCTGGGCTGATCCCCCAGCGTGGGCAGCAGGGGAGGGGGGATTCTGCCCCTGTGTCCCCTCAGGTGAGACCCCACCTGCAGAGCTGCCCCAGCCCTGGGGACAACAGCAGCAGCGCCTGGAGCTGCTGGAGAGAGTCCAGAGGAACCCTTGGAGCTGCTCCAAGGGCTGGAGCCCCTCAGCTCCCAGGGATCCAGGTTAGGAGAGCTGGGGGTGCCCCCACTGGGGTGACCTGGGGGTTATCCTCGCATTCCTGGGGCAAATCCCAACTTTCCTTCCTCTGGATTCTCCCTCTACTCTGCCCTGATGAGACCCCAGCTGCAGAGCTGGATCCAGCTCTGGAGTCAACCAGAAGAACCTGGAGCTGCTGGAGGAGAGCAGAGAGATGATCCAAAGGCTCCTCTCTGCTCTGGAGCCAGGCTGGGAGAGCTGGGAATGTTCCCCTGGAGAAGGGAAGGATCCAGGGAGAGCTTCCAGAACATTCCAGGGCCTCAAGGGGCTCCAGGAGATCTGCAGAGGGACTGGAGACAAGGCCTGCAGGGACAGGACACAGGGAATGGCTTCCCACTGGAAAAGGAGAATTTGGACGGGATCTTGGGAAGGAATTCCTGGCTGGACTGGAATTGCCAGAGCAGCTGTGGCTGCCCCTGGATCCCTGGAATGTCCAAGGCCAGGCTGGACACTGAAATTTGGAGCAGCCTGGGATGGTGGAAGGTGTCCCTGCCATGGCAGGGGTGGCACTGGATGATCCTTAAGATCCTTTCCAATCATTCTGTGATTCCATGTTTTCCTGTAAGTCATCAGGAAGTTTCCACCCTGGGCACAACCCAAGTTGGGAATTACTGGAGGGATTTTTTTTTTTTTCCAAAGCTCTACTACCATTGGGACTTTTCCACTTGGGCTGATTCCAAGCAAGGATATTCCGAGCCCTTCAGGGAATAAGGGATTATCCTTCGTTCCTCACCTTGCTCAGACAACTGGGCCTCTTGGTACGGACAATTTCTCCCAACTTCTCCACGCACGAGTTCCTGGTGTGGTCAAGGGACACTTCACCACCCAGGTGGGAATTCCAGAGCAGCTCCAAGGAAGGGGAAGCCAGGGGGATGCACCACCACAAGTGGGAGTAGTTGAGGAGTCCTGGCTTTCTCCTTGGATGTAGCTGGAGGAAGGGTTGTGTTGTTGGCCGTGGGTCTTGAAGTGGAGATTTTGGGGTAAGAAAAGTTGGATTTTAAGTCAGGACTAGAGATTAGTGCACTGTCCAAAGGGAGACAAACTCTTCCTTTCAAAACACCGGAGATGAGGATCAAAAATATTCCTTTGCATTCATTTCCCAGGAAACAGAAACCAAAACTGTGCCTCGAGGAGCAGAACGGTCCCAGCTCCAGTAATTAACCAGCTTTTGTTTTCCTTTGAGGATTTAACCAGGAATTATCTAATTCCTTATCAGCTCTCACAGGTTCCTGCGCCGAGTACATAAACCACGCTCAGGATGTGAGCTGATCCTCCCAGGAGTGTTTGGGACTGAGGTTCATCCCTGCTAATTCCACGTGCTGAGGGGAAACACTTCCAAAAAATGATCTGTAAAGCTCAGGTTGGCAGCCTGGGATGATTTCCCATCAAGTTAATTACTTTCGTTTTAATTACCTGCTGTTAATCCAGCAAGAAGCAGTTGGTGGGCTTGGATTCTGTCCCAGAGCAGAGGTGCCCGTCATGCTTGGAGACACCTGGAAAAGTCAAAATGTTGCCCTGGAAATTAAGAGGGATGGAGAGAGGGAAAAAATTCCAGGGGTAACATTTTGTGTTATGGGAATTGTTGAAAAGTTTGAGCCTCTGGAATGAGAGGAGGAGGAAGAGAACAAGGAGGAGGAGGAGAAGGAGAAAAGGAAGGAGGAGGAGGAGAAGAAGAAAAGGAAGAAAGAGAAGGAGAAAAGGAAGGAGAAAAGGAAGGAGAAGAGGAAGGAGAAGAAGGAGAAGGAGAAGGAGAAGGAGAAGGAGAAGGAGAAGGAGAAGGAGAAGGAGAAGGAGAAGGAGAAGGAGAAGGAGAAGGAGAAGGAGAAGGAGAAGGAGGAGGAGGAGAAGGAGAAGGAGAAGGAGAAGGAGAAGGAGGAGACCCAGTGCTAAGCACTTCAGTCAAGGTCATTCTCTCATAAAAGCTAAAACGCACCACATGTAACACTTGCTACAGTTTTACAAACAAAAAATTTTCCTATTTTGGCTGGATTTTGGCAGAATTGGTAAAACCCAGGTGCCCGTGCTGCCCACCTGAACACCCTGGCTGTGGGAACAAACCACGGCTGCATTTCTGGCCTCAGGCTGGAGAGACTCTGACCTTCCCAGAGCTTTCCAAGGGAAACCTCTCCGTGCTGGAGTGTTGGAAGTCACAGCTGAAGAAGCCGCCAGGAGCCCGAGGAGCAGCAGGGTGGGCTCTGCTCGGCTCCGGGGATCTCCGGTGGGATTTTTTTTTTTGGACCTTCAGCTCCTTTTTCCGTGTGAGGGGAAAGCACCCGCGAAACCAGCCGGGGGTTTTTAGCCACAGGGGTTGTTTTAGGTCTCAGTTTCTGATGCGGGGACTTTCAGTTCCCGGATGTGAGGCCGTTTGTGAGAATCAGCCTTTTCCCCAAAGAGAAGGAGCAGATTTTGGTGGCAAGCTTTGATTTAATCCGGTTTGATAACTCGATGCTGTTCACTGACAAAACATGAGGCTGTGAAAATTCCAGCTGGAGGCTTGGACACATCCCCTTTTCCCTGCAAATAACGTTCCCAGAGGGTTTCTCCTGGAAAAAAAAAATAATTCACACCTTTTTTTTTGTTCTCTGAGGGTGAGGAGGAAGATTGGTGCCCTCACTTTCTAGGAATAAATAAATTTGTTTCCTTTTCCCTTTTTTATAATAAAATCCAGCCAGCTGGGGAAATTATTTCATTTTTAAAATTTATCTTTAAAGTTAATAATTGTCACATTCCACTTGGCTCTGCTATCAACAGCTGTGACTTATGATAGGTTAGGAATCTTGAACACAAGCCTGCGATAAATCACTGGGAAAACTTGTAAAAACCTCAAATATTCCCCTCGGAATTAAGACGGCGCTGATCTCATGGACCTCTACAAGCACTTGAAGGAAACAACGTGCTACGGAGGAAGAAAAAACGCAGGAAAAACTCGTTTGTGAGCGGGCTGGGATTTGTTTTGGTGCTGTTCCTCTGCCTGTAGGCGGCCGAGAGTTACGAAACCTCAAGTTTTCGGTGGATAAAACCCAGAGCTGAGAGCGTGGAAACAACAGCTTTGAGCTTCTGGAAGTGGGAGGAAGATTGGGAAGAATCCACAGCCTGTCCTTTGTTGGGATGCTTGTTTTTCCATCTTCATCCTGGGATGATAAATGCTGGGAATAAACATCCTGGTTGTGTTGCCCACCCACGATAAAACCTCTCCTGGAGGCTGCTGGTGGTTGGGGCTCCAAAATTGGGGTTTTTAGGTGGTTCTGTCTCCACCAGGTTTTTGGGCGAGTAAGGACAGAGAGGAATTAAAATAATGACAGAGATTGATTAGAAGTTCTGCAGCAGAGGATCGAGGAGGTCACCGGAGGTGACACCACAACCACGTCCAGGGTGTGACAGCGTCAACCACAGGAGACAAAAAGGAAATCGGAATTCCAGGAGGACCTGGGCACATCCAGAGGGGCAAACACGAGAGGAAAAGTTGCCCCCGGGGTTCCTTAAGAGGGTATCACGTGATATTATATAATAGAGTGCGAGATCGAATGCATGTAACATGTAATAGAGAATATATTTAATGTCTAACTATACGCATTAAAAGAATCTATAATATACTGCACAGTCTATTAAATCCATATTATAATTTATATTATATTATATTATATTATATTATATTATATTATATTGCATTGTATTATATTATATTATATATCATTATTTTATATTATTTATATCAACATTTTATTTTTATATTTTTATATATTCTTATATATTCTTATATATTCTTATATATTCTTATATATTCTTATATATTCTTATATATTCTTATATATTCTTATATATTCTTATATATTCTTATATTATATTAATACGTATTGCAATGTGTAATATATTGAATATCCTATAGAGCATATAATATATAACATATTTAATATATAATACCATGTAATAAATGTACTTTATAATAAACAATGTAATAAACATAGCATTATGTAATATATTGTGATCTATAATACATATTAGGTATTAAAAGTATGCATGTTATAAGTAGTATATATAATATTTTATATTGTACATATAAAATATTATATAAATGCCTATATGCACAGTAGTAATATATAAAATAATATACAACTATATATAATTACATTATAATATTAATTATAATTATACTATAATAATTAATATAATTATATATGGCAATATGATAATATGTAATAATTATTATTAATTATAATTGTAGATTATTATATTATTATATTAATAGATAACTATAGTATTATATTATATTATATTATATTATATTATATTATATTATATTATATTATATTATATTATAATAGTGATATTATATTAATATATATAATTTAGTACATTATGTAAAAATCTGGTATATGTATTATATAACATATAAGATAAAATTTTTTAAATGTAATATATTTTAAAATAATAGATAATGGACAACAGAGAATGTATATAATTTTACATATAACATAACCTATAACATATATATTATATACATTATATATTATATGTTAGATATTACATATTATATTTTATGTATTATATAACACATTTTATTTTATTTTATTTTATTTTATTTTATTTTATTTTATTTTATTTTATTTTATTCTTATTTTAGAAAATAAACCCATCCTGTTCCCGCCTTGTTTCGGAAACCCCTGGAATTTTTACCCACAGAAGGCACAAATCCACAATCCCACACACACAAAAAAAAAAAAGGGTGATATCAGTGAATTTGGATAAAACAATTCAAAATTTCCAATAAAACAACTCCAGGTTTGAATTTTTCTGTCACTCGGGTTTGGAATGCAGCAAACAATTCCCGCATGGAAAAAACAAGGGAAAAAAAAAAAATGTCACAGCTTTTAGATGGAAGTTCCTAAATCCCTCAGGTCATCCCATAAAATCCTACCTGAGATCCTCTTTCCCAGTTTCCCAATGGGATGGGAAAAACTACTCCGGATTGGAGACCCCAAAAATGCTGAAGGCAAGGGCTGGGGGAAGGAAAAGAGAAAGTTGAAATAACCCTGTGATGTTTTTTAGGTTGATTTTTTTAATTTTTTCCCCTCTCAGTTCGAGGCACTGAATGAACTCATTCATTGCTCCAGTTTATTTAACCAGAAACCAATGGAGTTTATCTCTAATTTCTTTTCCTGGGGGATTAGCCAGGAAAATGTAATTGTGTCAGGAGTTGGATGAGTTCCCACTCGAGCAGGACTCGGCCAGGAAAAGTCACTCAGCTCTTGGTGTCCCGCCCAAAATTCTTGTCTGGGCTGTTAAACCTGGCTCAGCAGCACAGGAAAGAACCGGGATTAAGTTTTAAAACCTGTGAATTAGCCCAGGAGTGTTTACGGCTGCCTGGATGGTGGATTACAAGTAGGAGATGTTGGGGAAATGGGGTGGGATTAAGCAGGTTTTTTTTCCTAAAATACCGTGAAAAATCCAGCTTTGGGAAGAAAGTTATTTATGAAATGTGGTCATGGCTTCGTGCTCCAGCCTCTCCAAGGTCACTGCCGCTGGATTTAACAGGATACAGGCTTGGATTACCCCGTTTCCTAAGGAATTCCTTTCGTTCACGGAGGTGCGAGGCGCGAAAAGATTCTCCTCGTGGGTTGAGGAGGAGAATTCCAGCATTCCCAACGTGCTGAGTGAAGTTCCTCCACGGGCAAAGCTGCTCCCTTTGGGTGCCTGAAGGATGGACTGGGGGCAAGTAGAAAAAGGAAATCATTTTTACGTGAAGGCAAATTAAATAGCAACCGCGGATGAAATCAAATGCTCCCGTGGGTTGGCCTTTCCAGCTCCACTGAGTTCTCCATTCGGAAGCAGCAGCATCTTTCGTCATCCCAGTTCCTCAGATTTTAGGGAAAACTCCTTTAAATCACGTTCCCAACGCTGCCAAGGCCACCACTGCCCGCGTCCCCAAGTGCCACATCCACGGGGTGTTCGGCCCCTCTTGGGAACTCCTGGAAAAACCTTTCCGGGAAGGAATTTTCCTGACATCCAGCAGAAATCTCCCCTGGCACAACTTGAGGCAGTTTATTTTGCCAAGGGGCTCAAATGGTTGGTGTCTTGTGAGAGTTACATGGGAATTACATGGAAATGTCATGGAAATTACGTGGGAATTACATGGAAGTTTCTTGTGAGTTACATGGGAATTACATTAGAATCACATTAGAGTTCCTTGGGAGTTACACATGAGCTGCATGGGAATTACTTGGGAATTACATGAGAGTTCCCCGTGAGTTACACACGAGTTACATGGGAGTTACTTGGGAATTACATGAGAGTTCCCCGTGAGTTACACACGAGTTACATGGGAGTTACTTGGGAATTACATGAGAGTTCCCCGTGAGTTACACACGAGTTACATGGGAGTTACTTGGGAATTACATGAGAGTTCCCCGTGAGTTACACACGAGTTACATGGGAGTTACTTGGGACATTAACAGGAATCCTTTTTTTTTTTTAATTGCCAGTGGGCAAAAAAAAAAAATCCACCTAAAAATGTGATATAATTTAAAACAATAGATGATATATATATTTTATATTATATAAGACATTTTATTGCTGGTTTGCCTTGAGAGTTACATGAAAATTAATTCTGTCGACTTGTTAACATGTGAGTTCCATGGGAATATCTATATGTATAGAGAGGTTTGTTCGTTTGTTTTGGGGTTTTGGGGGGTTTTTTTTGTTTTTTTTGCCAAGGGGCTCAGTGGTTGCTTTGTCACAGGAGTTAAACGCGACTTACGTAAGAGTTACACAGGAGTTACTTGTGACTTACCCCGGCTTTTGCCAAAGGCCCCAGAGGGCTGCATTGTCACTTGAATTCCACCCAAATCCCATGTGAACTCCACGTGAGTTCCTGTTTCGTCGCAGGAGCTCGGACGGTTTATTTAGCTATTTATTCTGTCCCTTTCTCTGTCACTCCCCTCACAAAATAACGACGCGGCTCCTTTAAGACGCGCCCTCCCTCTGGCCCCGCCCCTTCAGCGCGCGGGTGGGGGCGTGGCCCAGCCAGGCGGAAAGCGCCGGCGTTGATTGACAGTCCCGCCGCCCAATCAGATGGCAGAGAGGGGGGCGGGGCTTCCGGCGGGCAGGCGGAGGCGGCGGCGCTCTGAGGGAGCGGGAGCCGGAGCGGGGCCGCCATGATCAAGAAGTTCGATAAAAAGGACGAGGAGTCCGGTACGGGGGGGTGCTGGGGATGAGGGGAGCGCTGCTGAGCCCGGAGAGGGCTGAGGTGTGCTGGCGTTGAGGTGAGGGAGGTGCTGAGGTGAAGGTGAGGGAGCTGCGGGGATGCTGAGGTGAGGAGACCCTGGAATAGAATTCCCAGAGGAGCTGTGGCTGCCCCTGGATTCCTGAAAGCGTCAGGTTGGAGCACCCCGGGATGGTGGAAGGTGAAAAATCCTTAAATTTCCTTCCAAGCCAGCCCGTTCCGTGGTTCTGCGATCTCTCACGCCTCACGGGTATTTGTGCTTCAGCTGCCAGGGCTGACTGCCGAAGTGTTTGGGAGGAACTGAAATACTCCTTTTGCTCTTCCTGTTCGCACGGCTGGTTTCTAGAGAGGATTTTATCCCTGCCTCTGCTCAGTGCACGTGTTTCATCCCTCAAGAAAAAAAAAAAAGGGAGAGAGAATTGTTGACGTGTATTTTATATTTATATCGCTACCTGAACGGCGTGGGGGTATACATAAACAAAATAAACTTGTCTGCTTAGCTTTGCTGGACAAAGCAAAATCCAAAAGGCTTCAGGGAAGTTTTTCCGGCCCTTCTGTGTCAGGGCTGTGTGTGCACGTCTGGAATTCACCACAGGGAGTTTAGGCAACCTCTGGCCCCCAAGAGGGGTTAAAATCTTGATCCCTGATCCCTGGAAATGTCCAAGGCCAGGCTGGATGGATCATGGATCACCCTGGCATAATGGAAAATATCCTTGGGAAGTCCTTTTCCAAAGGTCTGGAATTTAAATCCGGGTTCCCCACAATAACCTGAGGCTGCCCTGAATTTTCTGTGCTCCAAATGTGCCCAGCTGGGCTTGAGTTTGTTTCGTTTTCAATTTCTTCCTGCTTGGGATGTGAGAACTGAGGAATAGATGAGCTGGAAATGAGGAATTCCTGCTTGGGAGGAGCAGAAGGGAGGCTGTGGAGGGATTCATGTGCCTGAAAAGTGGTTTCAGTTCTCCTTCATGTCCTGCTCAGCAGCTCTTGTGTTGATGCTTTCAGTGCTTTTGGTGCCTGAAGGAATAAAAACAGTTGGATTAAGAAAGTGGGAAAAGGAAAAAAAAATGTGAAAGCAAATTAAATAGCAAACTATTTTCTTCTTCCTCTGCTTTTTTTTTTTCTTTACCTTTATTCTTTCTTTGACTCTGAGTATACCACTCAAGAAAGTGGATTCGAAGCTGCTGATGGCCACCATCAGTTATCCAAAGAGGAATGTCACTGTTTTGAGGTGGTTTGGTCCAATTCGGGGGCTGTTCCCGCACGTTCAGAGCTGTTTGGGTTGTGTGAGGAATTCATTTCCCCAACTGAGAGGTCTCTTTTTTTTTTCCTCAGGTAGTGGCTCCAATCCTTTCCAGCATCTGGAGAAGAGTGCTGTGCTTCAGGAGGTAGGAATGATCACAGGAAAAATGCTCTTTTCTTTAGTTATTCATTCATTATCTTTCCCTTCAGGAAGAGCTGCACAAGGATTGAGGGGGAGCGAGCGTGGCTAAATTCACAGAATTCATTTAAAACCACAGAGAGTGTAAATAAATTGATTTAATCTACAGTTAATGAGGGGGATTTTTTAAAGATAATTAGATGACACGTGGCTTGTGCCTTCCATATGGACCTGTGGCATCTCGGGGGGCTCTTCCTGAAGAGTAAAAAAAGGTTTTATTTTGAGGCATTTTTTGGCTACTTCCAGATGGCAAATGGAGCTGGCTGTGCTTTGTTCAGATTGCTGCAGATGCAAGAACACTCTGAATTCTCTCAGGCACATATTTAAATACAAATAAAACTGAACAAGCTGCTTTGGCTGGAAACAAAGATCGATTTGATTTTGATGTGGAAGGAGAGATAATTAATGTTGGGATATATATTGAAGCAGAATTTGTGTTTCATTTCCAGGCACGGCTCTTCAATGAGACCCCAATAAACCCACGAAGATGCCTTCACATCCTTACCAAGGTCCTGTACCTGCTCAACCAGGTAACTGAGGGTTTTCTCTCCATCCAGAATTAATATTTTTATTAATTATTAATAAAATTATGGGGGAGAGAAGTTTCCCAACCTCTTCCTGCCACAGGGAAAACTTCCATCCTCGTAGAGGGTGAGGATTGTTTTATTTAGGGTGGAGATAATTCCCAGTTCTCAGGGAATGTGGATTTCCTGGGAAGGAAAGGATGGTTTCTTCCAGGAGAAAGCCTCCAAGGAAAAGATTCCTGGTGGGTGTGTTTGTGGGGGGAGGGCATTAGAAACAAGGAACTGGCTAATTCCTGCTTTTCCTCTCTGCCAATTCCAGGGTGAACATTTCGGAACCACGGAAGCCACGGAAGCTTTTTTTGCCATGACCAGATTGTTTCAGTCTAACGATGTGAGGACCTGGTGTTTTGCCTCTCCCTGGGCTTGCAGGAGCTGCCAAACTCTTGGATTTATTTTTTTGGGGGGGATGTGGGAGGCAATTCCTGGTTTGGAAATAAAGGGCTTTGGAATAATGACACGTGGTTGTGGCTGTGGGCTGGGGGGTGGAGGTGGGTTCTGAGTTAATTGCTGCTGTAAAAGTGAGGGATAATGACAACGCCTGAATTTATAAATCACTTGAGGGTTGTTGCTCCCACTTGCCAAGCACCATCTGCTTAATTCAAACCAGAATTTGGGATTTGCCTGCAGATCAAAGGCTGCTGTTGCTCAGGGGATGGATCAGCATTGATCTCGTTGAGGCGAGGGATGAGAACACCCTAAAAATCACAGAGTGCTTTGGGAAGGAATTTGGGAATTACAGCAGAATGTAAAAGTCCTTCTGCGATCTCTTGTGCAGAGCGTGAGAGCTCAGAGCAGCGTGTTTCATGCCGCGGGGCTCGTTAATTTTAATTAAAAAGGGTTTGCTAAAAAGGGAGGTGTAGCTGTTCAAAGACGTAACAAAATTTTTGGAAGCACAGAGTGTTTGGGATGTTTCTTATATCCATATTTTAAAAAGTAGAGGGTTTTTTAAAATTAATTAACAAGGTTAATTGTTTTCAAAGACCTAATGTCAACACTCCACGTGTGTTTCTGTTTGGTTTTTTCACAATAACAAAGTTCTCTTCAAAACTTTTAACTGGTAATTGGGAGAGTTCTGAGTACAGATGTGCTGCATCACTTCTTTGATAATTAACACAGATTTTTGTGTTAGTTCTTATCATTTTACGGAATATTAATGGCTTGCTCTTCTAATTTGTTTGATATCAGGGAGTTTATCCAGGGATCAAATGTACTTTTGCACTTATAACTTGGGATTGAAAAGAATGTGTTTTGCTTAAAGTGGAGAAATTTGACTTTTTTGTGTTTGTTTTCTCTTTTCAAACTTCTGATTACCGTCGAGTTTAACCTTTTTCTGCCCCACATTTCCACAGCAAACCCTCAGAAGAATGTGCTACCTCACAATCAAAGAGATGGCCAATATCTCTGAGGATGTCATCATTGTCACCAGCAGGTGGGACACCCTCCAGAACCCCAGAAAAGAACCCCAAAAACCCCAGAAAAGAACCCAGAAAAGGGGCTGCAGCTCCCTGCGTTGGTTTTAGCTGCCACACTGTGGAGGTTTTCTAAGGACACATCAATTCTGGGATACACAGTATGTGCCACCCTCTGAAATGTTATTTTGTTCCCACTCCGTGGGAGAATTCACTTTATCAAGCGGTTGTTACTTTGTTTGCTTCTGTTTTTTAAAAAATTCTTGATACTCTGTGGATTTGTCAGGCTGTGGCTTTGCTGTCAGAGCAAATTCAAGGGAAGCAAAGATGCAAATTAATGTACAAATTAAAGCAAAGCCCAGTTCATTCTCCCAACTGAACCCTCGAGTTATTTTTTTTTACTACGAAAACAACCATTGCAGCTGTTGCAAGAGCAAAAACAATTGGATCTGCTGTTGGCTTGCTGAACACCTTTAGAAACCTATAAAAATAAACCAATCTGACCTTTTCTAAACTTTCACTATTTCTGAATCGAAATCCTGCGTAGGACAAGCAGCACCACCGAGGAAGAGAATGAGCTGAGCAAACCAAAGCAATCCACTGGGTTGCTTTTTGATATTTTATATCTAAAAAAAAAAAAAAAAAAGCAATTTGCAACTTTACAGTCCTGTGCTTCCCCAGGTTTTGACGTCAATAACTCTCCAATGGAGCTGGTTATTACAAAGTTGTTGCTAACCAGAAGCAGGGCAGCCAAACGAGGTGGATGTCACCTAAAGGCTGAGGCGTGGGGGACGTTGAAGAAGTGTTCACAGGATGTTTCTTGGTGGTTTCAGTTTGACCAAAGACATGACAGGCAAGGAGGATGTCTACCGAGGCCCAGCCATCCGAGCTCTGTGCAGGATCACTGATGTGAGTACAGCCTGGGGGAGAGGTGATGGATGGGTTTAAAATCCCCAAAGTGCTCTCCTGCAGGATGCTCTGCACTGCGGGAATGGAAACTGCTGCTTTGTGGAGGGCTGCTCGGTGCCCTGAGCGATTTCCAGCAGCTCTGTGGGGCTGCAGCACTGGGAACGTGGAGTTGAAATGTTTGTGAGCTCCAGTTCCTTCCAGTTCCTGGAAAGTTCCAGTCTGGAATTACTCCACTCAATGCCCTCTGCACTGGCAGGAGCAGTCTGGGGCTGCAGCACTGGGAATGAGCAGCTGGAATTTTTGGGAGCTCCAGTTTCTGTCTGAAATTGCTCTGCTCAATGCCTTGTGCAGTTTCCAGGAGCAATGTGGACCTGGAGCACTGGGAATGAGCAGCTGGAATTTTTGGGAGCTCCAGTTTCTATCTGGGATTGCTCTGCTCAATGCCTTGTGCAGTTTCCAGGAGCAATGTGGACCTGGAGCACTGGGAATGAGCAGCTGGAATTTTTGGGAGCTCCAGTTTCTGTCTGAAATTGCTCTGCTCCATGCCTTGTGCAGTTTCCAGGAGCAATGTGGACCTGGAGCACTGGGAATGAGCAGCTGGAATTTTTGGGAGCTCCAGTTTCTGTCTGAAATTGCTCTGCTCAATGCCTTGTGCAGTTTCCAGGAGCTCTGTGGACTTGGAACGTTGGGAATGAGCAGCTGGAAGATTTGAGCACTCCAGTTTCTGATCTGGGATTGCTCTGCTCAATTCCTTGTGCAATTTCCAGGAGCAATGTGGACCTGGAGCACTGGGAATGAGCAGCTGGAATTTTTGGGAGCTCCAGTTTCTGTCTGAAATTGCTCTGCTCCATGCCCTGAGCAATTTCCAGGAACTCTGTGGGGCTGGAGCACTGGGAATGAGCAGCTGGAATGTTTAGGAGCTCCAGTTTCTATCTGGGCTTTCTCTGCTCAATGCCCTGTGCAATTTCCAGTTCTGTGGGGCTGGAATGTTTGGAAGCTCCAGTTTGTATCTGGGATTGCTCTGCCTGATGCTCTGTGCAATTTCCAGGAGCAATGTGGACCTGGAGCGTTGGGAAGGAGCAGCTGGAAAATTTGGAAGCTCCTTTCTGATTTGAAGCACCTCTGCTCAGTTCCCTGTGCAATTTCCAGGAACTCTGTGGACCTGGAGCACTGGGAATGTACAGCTGGAATGTTTGGAAGTTCCACTTTCTGATCTGGGATTGCTCTGCTCGATCCCCTGTGTAATTTCCAGCAGCTCTGTGGGGCTGGAGCACTGGGAATGAGCAGCTGGAAAATTTGGAAGCTCCTTTCTGATTTGAAGCACCTCTGCTCAGTTCCCTTTGCAGTTTCCAGGAGTTCTGTGGGGCTGGAGCACTGGGAATGAGCAGCTGGAATGTTTGGGAGCTCCAGTTTCTGCTCTGGGGTGGCTGTGCCTGGTGCCCTTTGCAGTTTCCAGGAGTTCTGTGGGGCTGGAGCACTGGGAATGAGCAGCTGGAATGTTTGGAAGCTCCAGTTTCTATCTGGGATTGCTCTGCTCAATTCCTTGTGCAATTTCCAGGAGAAATGTGGACCTGGAGCACTGGGAATGAGCAGCTGGAATGTTTGGGAGCTCCAGTTTCTGCTCTGGGGTTGCTCTGCCTGGTGACTTTGTCACTGTCACCCTTCAGGAGCGGGCAGCTCAAACCCACATCTACCTTGCAGAATTCACTCAGGATTTCTGCCGAGGGTCCTTTGAGTGTGGATTTTTTCCTTTCTGCTGCTTTCATGCCCTTCCCTCAAAGCATCCCCAGTTCCCTTTTTCCCTATTTTCCCAGGGTACAATGCTCCAAGGAATCGAGAGGTACATGAAACAGGCCATTGTGGACAAAGTCCCCAGCGTGTCCAGCTCCGCTCTGGTGTCTTCTTTGGTAAGTCAAGCACAAGATCTGTGTAAAAATCTGTTTCGGCAGCCTGGGAAGGTGAATCTGCTGTGTTTGTTTTGGTTTTTTTTTCCTTCTGAGATGGTGGTTTTTAATGTTAAAAATTTGTAATTGTTTTTGGAATTTCGTCGATTTTGTGTAGTTTTAGTTATGTAATAGTTTTTTAAAAGTTGTTTATGGGTTTTTGGATGTTTGGGGTATTATTTTAAGAATTTTTTTTTAGTATGGAACAAGGATTTTTTAAATTTTATTTTTAAAATTGTCTCTGTTTCAAAAGAAATGGAGACTTTTTTTTTTTTAGGAGTTGGGGATATCCTTTATTTAAATTTTTAATTAAATTTTATGTATATATAATTTTCATTGGAAAATAAGAAAAAAAAAAAATCCCAGAGTTTCCTTTCTCTCCTCAAATTCCTTTCTTAACATTTGAGTACATCACTCGTGATGATTTCTGGTGCAGCCTAGTGCAAAATGCTCAGATTTCTGCAGTCAGTGTAGAAATTGCAGAAATAAATTAGCATGAATTGATCTGCTAAAACTGCAATTCAGAATTATTTCTGCTAGTAGACACCAGGAGGGCAAGATGAAGGAATCCGCTCTGATTTCCTCTCCTTTTTTTTGGGAAAAAAAAAAATCTCATTAGTTACTATTTTTTTATTAATCAAAGGTGGGGTGTGGTAATTTGAGGCTGAGCTGGAAGGAAATGCACATTTTCCAGGGGTGTAGGATCAAGAGTGGCTGGGAAACTGCTGTGAGCTCATCTCCAATCTCAGTTTGGTTTTTTTTTCTTGCAGCACATGATGAAGATCAGCTATGACGTGGTCAAAAGGTGGATCAATGAAGCTCAGGAAGCAGCTTCCAGTGACAACATCATGGTCCAGGTGTGTTTGAGGGTGGCTGTCTCTAAAAATGCTGAGGGGGCTTAGTGGCATGCTGGGGAGTTCTTAACAAAACTCCACAGGGAAAAAAAAATTCTTCTTTTTTATTAATCTTTTAAAAGCAAAAATTGTAATTTGTGGGAAACAAATTGGCAGTTTAAAAAATAAAAAAGAATTTTTTCCATGATGCCAGAGTGAGATTGTTAATTAAGAGCTGGCTCTGGTCTTCTCTTCCCTTTTTCCTGCTGAATTCCTGGGAGCTGGAATGCTCATGCCTGTCCCACTGTGGTTGTTGCAGAAGGGATTTGAGCCTGAGTGCTCAAAAAGCTTGGGAAATGATCTCTCAGGTATTCCAGACATCTGTGGAAATGAAATTATTCTGTCTCTTCAGAATATTAAATAATTCTGTCTGTTGCAGACTCGTGGTCAGAAAGATTCTGTAAAATCAGCTTTGTTCTTGCCCACTTAGCAGCTTCATTAAATCAGTTTTATGGGAGGGGAAGAAAAACCCAAAATAACTTGGCAAGGAACTAGAAATGTCCCTTTGTGCTTCCATCAAAAAAAAGCCTCAAGGATTTTTGTGAGGTCGGCTGTCATTTCAAGGCCCTTGGGATATCCTGGATGTGGAGTTCATTAGAAATACAGTTCCTGTGCAAAGCTGAAACCTTTGAAGTTCTGATATTTAATAGGAAAAAAAAAATTAAAAAAGGAAATAAATTAACTTTGTGGCTCGTTGGACCTTCAGGAATAGTTGAGAGTGGCCAGAAAAAAGGGCAAGGAAACGTTGCAGATCCTTGCAACTCAGCCCAGTTGAGGTTAGAAGGTTTTTCTGCCAGGAAACAGCAACGATTCCCCCTTCTTTTGATGTTCTGATGTGGATTTTTGCAGCTGTACTCAGTGCCTGCCCCCTCTGTTTCCCATCCCATAGTATCATGCTTTGGGGCTGCTCTATCACCTTAGGAAAAACGACCGCCTGGCTGTCTCCAAGATGCTGAACAAATTCACCAAATCCGGCCTCAAATCCCAGTTCGCCTACTGCATGCTGATCAGGATTGCCAGCAAACTCCTCAAGGAATCTGAGGAGGGGTAAGTCACAGGCAGGATTTCCAGCACAGAAATTCATTTAGGTTTGGAAAGAGTGAAGGTTTGTTTGGTTTTTTTTTTTTTTTAGGGTTGGTGGAAATCTCCGCAGAGACAGGATTTTAGTGCTGGGATAATGCATGGGTTCAGTCTTAAAGGGGCTTTTCAAGCTTAAAAGATCCTGGGATTGTTGTGTTTGTAGCCATAAAAATCTTGAAATCAAAGGGGTTTTTTCCAGCCTAAAACTCTGGGATTGTTGTGTTTGCAGCCGTAAAAATCTTGGACTTGATCTTGAAGGGGTTTTTCAAGCCTAAACAATCCTGGGATTATTTGTAGCCATGAAGGCCTTGGTCTTGATTTTAAAGGGATTTTTCCAGCCTAAAACCCTGGGATTGTTGTGTTTGTAGCCATGAAAGTCTTGTATTCAAAGGGATTTTCCAGCCTAAAAGATCCTGGGATTCTTGTGTGTTTGTAGCCATGAAAGTCTTGGGTTTGATCTTAAGGGATTTTTCCAACCTAAAAGATCCTGGGATTCTTGTGTTTGTAGCCATGAAAGTCTTGGACTTGATTTTAAAGGGATTTTTCCAGCCTAAAGTCCTGAGATTGTTGTGTTTGTAGCATGAGATTTGGACTCAACCTTAATGGGTTTTTCCAGCCTAAAGACCTGGGGTGGTTGTGTTTGTAGCCATGAAAATCTTGGATTTGATCTTGAAGGAGTTTTTCAAGCCTAAAAGATCCTGGGATTTTTTGTTTGTAGGCATGAAGGTCTTGGACTCAATTTAAAAGGGATTTTTTCAGCCTAAAATCCTGGGATTATTGTTTGTAGCCATAAAAATCTTGGACTTGATCTTAAAGGGGTTTTTCCAGCCTAAAAGATCCTGGGATTATTGTGTTTGTAGCCATGAAAGTCTTGAAATCAAAGGGATTTTTTTTCCAGCCTAAAACCCTGGGATTGTTGTGTTTGTAGCCATGAAAGTCCCCTGTTCGACTTCATCGAGAGCTGCCTGAGGAACAAGCACGAGATGGTGATTTATGAGGCTGCCTCTGCCATCATCCACCTGCCAAACTGCACTGCCAGGGAGCTGGCACCTGCTGTGTCAGGTTGGTCCCGGCCTTTTGTCCCCTGAAATAAAGGAATCGAGAGAAAATCCAGCAGAATTATGATCCCCAAACCCTGATTTTCTGGGTTAAAAGGCTTTTAACCCCAAGTTAAAGGGTTTTTGAATGAGATCCCTTTTCCCTTTTTCATCCAGAGGTTTAGATAAATGGCAGTAGAAATGGCATGAGGTGATTCTTGTCTTTATCCAGCTGCAGGAGTTTGGGATTGGAGGGAATCATGGAATGATTTGGTTTGGAAAACACCTTAAAGCCCATCCAGTCCCCATGGGCAGTGACACCTCCCGCTGTCCCAGGCTGCTCCAAGCCTTGGACATTTCCAGGGATGGGACAACCACAGATTCTCTGGGAAAACTCTCCTCCACCTGGAATATAGAGCTGGAACATAGAGACAACTGTGCCACCCCCCTGTTATTTTATCCCCCCGTAGTGGGATGAAACCAAGGAGTTTATTTCTAACCTGTGTGAAACTCCTGATAAATTATACATAGAGCTGCGTGAATATTTAGCAGTGTGTCGTTGAATGGAGATATATTAGACTTTCTACTCTGTTCCCTTTCTTTGAAAGAAGCCTTATCTTTGTTTTTTTGGTTGTTTTTTTTGTGGTTTTTTTTTTTTTTCCCTCTCAGTGTTGCAGCTTTTCTGCAGTTCACCCAAACCCGTCCTGCGCTACGCAGCCGTCCGGACCCTCAACAAAGTGAGTGCTTCCAAACCTCCAAACCAGCTTCATCCTCTGAGATCAGAGCCAGCCAACAGTGCCTAGTGATGTGTCACCTCAAGCAGAGCAGCTGCCCTTGGGGTGACTTTATTTGGAATTATTCCATGCTGGAGAATTGGCTTTTCCGTGCCAGATCTCCCGGTGGGACAGAAATCTTTCCTGCGTTCAGGCTGTGTTTGCTCATTTCTGGACCACGGGGATATAACAAGCTGTCGTTTGATAATTACTGAGCTTTCAGCTGGGAATCCTGGCTATTTAATATTACAAAACCCACGTGAAGGAAATGTTTTGATTTCAGAGCTGCACAACGCAGCAGCAAAAATCCGTGACTATCACGAGCTGCGATTTAAAATCCATTTAAAACGCTGCAACCTAAACCCCCTGGTGCTCTGATTGCATCCAATGCTCTGAACTGCAGGATCAGCTCCCACCTCATTCTGGGATTTTTGTCTTCCTTGCAGGTGGCCATGAAACATCCATCTGCAGTCACTGCCTGCAACCTAGACCTGGAAAACCTCATCACAGACTCCAACAGGAGCATCGCCACGCTGGCCATCACCACGCTGCTGAAGACGGGCAGCGAGAGCAGCGTGGACAGGCTCATGAAACAGATCTCCTCCTTCGTGTCAGAAATCTCAGATGAGTTTAAGGTGTGCCACTGGAGGAGGCCTCTGCCCTTGCCAGCTGCAGGTTTTTCTCCCCTTCTTGGTTTGGTTTTTTTTCTTTTTTTTTTTTTTTTAGATGAAGCTTTTCCTGTTTGTCGATGCTTTGCTGGTTTGGTCTAGCAGGGTAAAGTTCAGAAGGAGTTTCCCAGCTTAAAAATCCTGTGTGCCTTCCTCCCAACCACTCCAAGAAAGTAAAAAATATCATTTCGTGGATTCGTGGCTCCTGTGCAATATCCTACAAATCTTCCTTCCTTTCTTCCTTTTAGAGAGGAAGAAGGATTTTTTAAGTGTTCTTTCTGAGTTTAGATCGCATCAGTTTTGATGCATAGTTCGGAAACTGTGTTAATTACAAATTTCTACCTAATTTGTAAGTTTGGTAGTGACTGAACTGATAATAAATTGCTTCAGGATGGTTCAGTTGCATCATGAGGAGCACAGCTCTGCAGAAATCAGTCTGTTTAAAGGGGTCTCAAGTCCTTGTTTTTATGAGAAATTAAATAAGTTTGAAATTGCAAAGAGTTTTAATGACAGAACGTGACAAGTTAAAATTGGATCATGACTAAGGAAGGAAGGAAGGAAGGTTGGTTTTTGGGTTAACACATTCCATCCTTAATTCCAGTCTTCAGCAAAGCCAAGCCTTGCAGCACCCTGGCACAAAGTTGTTCCACGCTGACCCCGAGAATCCACCACTTGATTTCGATCCTCGTTACACGGATTTAATCAATCAAGGGGACAACTCGAGCTAGAAACCCGAGGTTTTTCCCTGGGGGGAAATAAACCCACGTTAATAAACCCTCGTGTGTTTCCTGCAGGTGGTGGTGGTGCAGGCCATCAGTGCCCTGTGCCAGAAGTACCCTCGGAAGCACAGTGTGATGATGACCTTCCTCTCCAACATGCTCAGGGATGATGTGAGTGTCACACTTGCTCTGGGAGAGGGATTTGGGCACATTTGGAGCTGCTTGGTGTGCTGGGGAGGGTGCACAAAGAGATGGGGCTGAGTGATTACAGCACCTGGTGGGGTCAGGCCTGCGTGAAATGCTCAGGAATTCGTGATGCCTTGGAGTGGCTGCCTGGAACTGAGGCTGGACAGGATAAAGAGAATAAAGTGGGTGTTTATTAAAGGCTTTCAATAGATACACCTGATGCCTTGAGAGGCTACCTAGAACAGAGTTAGATAGTGATAAGATAAATACCCTAAGTATTTATTTAAAGGCCTTTAAAAATACACCTTGGGCAGTACAAGAGCCTGGCCAGGGCTACACCCAAAATGGACTCCGAGTCAGAAGTTTTCACACTTTTATAAGTTTTTTACACATTTCCATATTGGGGTTAATTGGCCAATTACAGCTTCAGGTTATGAAGTCCCATCCTCGCAGATTTCTCTCCTCAATTTGCTGTTGATACTTTTTTGGGTCTGAAGCGTCAGCAGTGTCCTTGATTCTCGGGTTGAAAAAGGATTGTTTTGTCTGACTACACTGTAAAGAGAACTTTCTAACACTTTCTGTAAATTCAGAGTTGTATACCAATGCAGTAGAGAATCTGGAAAATACGAAAGCTAAAACTAAAGGCATCACACCTTGGGCAGTCAGAAACCTCCCAGGATGAACGATGGTCACGAGTTTTTCAGACAGTTCTAAGTTTGGCCCATTTACATATCAGGGGTTAATCCTCTAATTACAGCTTCAGGTAATGAAATCATTACCTGAAGTTTGCTCCCCCTAACTCACTTTTATTTATAATTTTCAGGGCCTCAAGCTGTCCTTGAATTTCAGGCCTAGAGGGATTGTTTTGTCTGACCAAAGTGTGAAGACTGACACTGTGTGGAATTAAGAGTTATACCCTAAAGCAGTACAGGGTTTAAAAAATACAAAAGCTGCAATCCTAAGCTGTTATTCGACCTGAGGATGCTCAGAGGGCTGGCTGAGGTCACCCAGGCCACTTTTTTTTTTTTTTTTTTTACCCCAATTTGTACAAATGATTCTTTTCTTTGTGGGAAGCAATCCCTGAAGCGTGAAGGAGCCGAGAGCATCACTGTCCCCGATTTCCCTTTGCCAGGGCGGCTTCGAGTACAAGAGAGCCATTGTGGACTGCATCATCAGCATCATCGAGGAGAACCCTGAGAGCAAGGAGTCAGGCTTGGCTCACCTGTGTGAGTTCATCGAGGACTGCGAGCACACCGTGCTGGCCACCAAGATCCTGCACCTGCTGGGCAAGGAGGGGCCCAGGACCCCGGCGCCCTCCAAGTACATCCGCTTCATCTTCAACAGGGTGGTGCTGGAGCACGAGGCTGTGAGGGCTGGTGAGTGCAGCTCCAGGGCTGCAATTCTGGCTCTTTGGTCTTTTTTCTCCACCTGGAAGTGAAATTCAACGTGATTTTAGTAAGAGTGGGTTTTAATTTGGGAGCATTCAAGGTGGTGCTGGAGAAGGAGGCTGTGAGGGCTGGTGAGTGCAGCTCCAGGGTTGGAATTCTGACTCCTTGGCCTTTTTTCTCCACCTGGAAGTGAAATTGGAGATGATTTTAGTAGGGAGGTGTAATGTAAGAGGAGGTTTTTATTTTGGGGTTGGGGTATTTACGTTGGGTTTTTATTTGTATTTGGTTCTGGAGGACGAGGCTGTGAGGGCTGGTGAGTGCAGCTCCAAGCTGCAATTCTGGCTCTTTGGTCTTTTTTCTCCACCTGGAAGTGAAATTGGAGATGATTTTAGTAAGAGTGGGTTTTAATTTGGGAGCATTCAAGGTGGTGCTGGAGCACGAGGCTGTGAGGGCTGGTGAGTGCAGCTCCAGGGTTGGAATTCTGACTCCTTGGCCTTTTTTCTCCACCTGGACGTGAAATTCAACGTGATTTTAGTTAGAGTGGGTTTTAATTTGGAGCATTCAAGGTGGTGCTGGAGAAGGAGGCTGTGAGGGCTGGTGAGTGCAGCTCCAGGGTTGGAATTCTGGCTCCTTGGCCTTTTTTCTCCACCTGGAAGTGAAGTTGGAGATGATTTTAGTAAGAGTGGGTTTTATTTGAGGGCTGGATATTTATATTGGGTTTTTATTTGTATTTGGTGCTGGAGGACGAGGCTGTGAGAACTGATGAGTGCAGCTCCAGGGCTGTATTATTTATCATATTCGCTATATTATTTTCTATATTATATTATAATATAATAATTTTATAATTTTTACATAATATTACTATGTTATAATGCAATATAGTAAATAATATAGATACTATGAATATATAATAATATATTATAATTATATATAATTATACACTATAATGTACAGTGTATAATATATCTAATATATTATTAGATATTATATTTACTATATTACAAACACTAATATAATAAACGATAGAGCCACAAATATATATGCAAGGAATACAAAAAAAAACATTTCAAAGAAAAGAAGAACAGAAATAATTTATCGGTTCTAGGCCCTTTGAATGGCTGCTGGAATTCAAGGTGTAACACACGAGGAGGGGACGCTGCTGCTTCCCTTTTTCATGTCACTGTCATGAGTTTGTACTTCCTGAAACAGCTTCCTCTTCTTCCTGGGTGGGGATTTTCTCCAAGCTGATATCTGATTTTTTTTTAGAGAGACAGCTCCAAGTGGTTGCTGAGGGGTTGGAGCTCCCTGCGGAGCCTCTGGGTCACCACTGGATGCTTGTGTGGAAAACAGATTTATCTGGAGTGGGAGCTGCTGCAAATGGCAGAAAGGCCAAGGGCTGGAAAATTCCACAGAGCTTTAACAAGGATCTGGTGGAGAACTCCCTCAGAACAGATTTTCAGTGCTGATCTCGACCACAAAACGATTTCCATGTGGAAATACAGAAGCATCACTGCGAGGTTTATGGCGTGGAATATGAAAAACTGGAAATTCAGGACTGTGAGGATGTGTTTGGGCTCCTCTGACACCTCCCTGTTCTCTCTGCAGCTGCTGTCAGTGCTTTGGCAAAGTTCGGGGCTCAGAATGAGAATCTGCTCCCCAGCATCCTGGTGCTGCTGCAGAGGTGAGTGGTGACACAGCAGCGAGGTCACACCAGGCTGGGGTTTGCCCTGAGCTGCTCAATCCCAGCTGGGGGAGTGGGAAAATGCTTCTCCCGCCTTTCCTGCATGGCTGGAGAGGGAGCAGAGCACTCCTGGAGGAAAGAAGGATCACAAAGAGGTGAAGGATGGGATTAGTCATGGGAAACATGTGATGGTAATTTGTTCTGAGAACATTGCTCAAGAGGTAATAAATCAGAGTTACTGACTGCTTTGGGCTAGAAAGACCTTAAAACTCATCCAATACCACCCCTGCCGTGACAGGAACTCCTTCCACTATTCCAGATTGCTCCAAGCCCCGTCCAACCTTGCCTGGGATCTTCCACAGCTTCCAAGGCCTCCCCGTCCTTCCAGACAGGAATTTCTTCCTCACGTCCAACCTAAATCTCTTTTAAAGTTATTCCCCCTCGCCCCATCAATATCTGCCCTTATAAAAAGTCACCCTCCCCCTACATGTGAGCGTTTTTAACACCCCTTGGAGCAAGAAAAGTCCCGTCCAGGTGACTCATAAATAACATTTGTGTCTCCAGAGGTGTCACAGGTTCGTGTTTCTTGTTAAGACCTGTGGCGTTAATGATTTAATTGAGGTTGCACGACGCGGGAGTTGGTGCAAACGCATTTTTGCACAATTTGAAGAATCTCTTGAGGGAGCTCTGAGCGATCACTCAGTTCTGTCAGTGCCATTTTTTTAACTCCGCTCCCTGATGTCCAGAGCTGGCTGACTTTGTCCCCTTTGTCCCCAAACAGGTGCATGATGGACAGTGATGACGAAGTCCGGGACAGGGCAACCTTCTACTTGAATGTCCTGCAGCAGAGACAGCTGGCCCTGAATGCTGCCTACATCTTTAATGGTCAGTGAGAGAAAGGAAACCACTCAGAGCTCTTAATTCCCGGGTTTTTTTTTCTGGTCTTAGCACTTCCCTGCCAAGTGTTTGTGCTGAGAGAGGCAGATTTAGCAATCTAAATCTGTCCAAGCTGGGCCTTGGACACTGCCAGGGATCCGGGGGGGGCCACAGCTTCTCTGGGAATTCTAAATTTAAATCTGGGAAGCATGGTCTGGGAAATGGAGGCAGGAGGATAATCTGGGCTTTCATTGGCTCTTCCTTCGCTTGGCACAGATTTCTTCATTTTTGCTCCATCTTTTCCAATCCAAAACGAGGATGAGGGTTGGTTGTAAAAACATTTTATGTCTGTGATTGACAGTTCACGTGAGCAGAGGATTTTAATTAATCCATGCAAGATTCTTGGGAGTAAACTGCCTAAACTTGGCAACTCTGTGTCATCTTGAGAGCAGCTTTTTTTTTTTTTCCCCTTCTTTGCCTGTTTTGTGTTTCCTGTGTATCAACAGTGCCTGGGGCATTTCCAGCTCTTAAAAACTGAATTTTTCTGCCTTTCTCCTCTGCAGGGTTGACAGTCTCTGTTCCTGGGATGGAGAAAGCCCTGCACCAGTACACACTGGAGCCCTCAGAGAAACCCTTTGACATGAAAACAGTTCCCCTGGCTACAGCCCCCATCTTTGAGCAGAAAGCAGGTAATGGAATCCACCCAGTTCCATGGAAATGGGCTGGAGGCAAAGCTGGGACAAGTCTGTGCATAGCGAGGATTTATTGGTTCCCAATAAACTTGCTCCCAGTCACTTCTCTGGCCTTTTTCCATGTCCTTGCACAATTCTTGAGCATCTTCGCTTCGCACAAACAACTTGGGGTTTCAATTTTTTTTCCCTCCCTTCTCCTCCTTTCATTTTTGTTTGGCTGTCTCTTCAGGGCTGAGTTTATTCCTCATAACTCAGACTTATTTTCTCTGCTTTTAATCCAGTATTTCCACACCAGAAAAAAAAAAAAAAAAAGATATTTCAGTGTGTGAGGAGCCAGGCTGGCAGTGGTTTGCAGCAGAATGTGGGAAAAATATAGGGGATAGAATAAATATAAGGAAGGGGAATGGAATAAATGTAAGGGATATAAGGAAGGGGAATGGAATAAATATAAAGAATATAATGTAGGGAATGGAATAAATATATGGGATATAATGTTGGGGAATGGAATAAATATAGGGGATATAATGTAGGGGAATGGAATAAATATATGGGATATAATGTTGGGGAATGGAATAAATATAAGGGATATAATGTTGGGGAATGGAATAAATGTAAGGGATATAATGTAGGGAATGGAATAAATGTAAGGAATATAATGTTGGGGAATATAATAAATATAAGGAATAAATGTAGGGAATGGAATAAATGTAAGGAATATAATGTAGGGAATGGAATAAATATAAGGAATATAATGTAGGGGAATGGAATAAATGTAAGGAATATAATGTAGGGGAATGGAATAAATGTAAGGAATATAATATAAGGAATGTGATACAGGGAAATATAATAAATATAAGGAACATGATATAAGGAATACAATGTAAGTATTAGTGGAGATTTAATGGCATTTTAGCTTCCTGCATGGTTTAGTTGGGGCAGAGCACAAAGTCTCTGCTCTTTATTTCCTCCACAGAGATTGCCCTGGTGACCAGCAAACCTGAGAAAGTGGCTCCTTCACGCCAGGATATATTCCAAGGTAGGAGAGATCAGTGGCTGTGCAGAATTCCTGGAGAGCTGCAGAGGGGCTGGGGACAAGGCCTGAAGGGACAGGACACAGGGAATGGCCTCACATTGGAAGAGGGGAGATTTGGGTGGGATCTTGGGGAGGAATTCCCAGAGCAAGCTGTGGCTGCCCCTGGATCCCTGGAATATCCAAGGAAAGGTTGGACAAGGCTTGGGACTGGAACTGAATTATCCCTAATATCCCTTCCCACCCAAACCACTGAGGGATTCTCTGAAGTGTTGGGATGATGGCAGGATCAGAGCCTGCCCCTGTTGATCTCCTTTTCCTTCCTGCACAGAACAACTGGCAGCCATCCCAGAATTTAAGGGCCTGGGTCCTTTGTTCAAGTCCTCAGAGCCAGTGCAGCTCACAGAAGCAGAAACAGAATATTTTGTTCGCTGCATCAAGCACGTGTTCCCAAACCACATCGTTTTCCAGGTGAGGAATCCCACCCCCTTTTCCCAGAGCTCAGCAGCATTTGGCACAGGAGATCTGCTGCGTGCCATGGGGGATTTCAACTGATTTGAGGAGAAAAAAAACCTCCTGATGAGGAAACATTTCCAAACCTTTTTCCCTGTTTGCTGCTGCAGTTTGACTGCACGAACACCTTGAATGATCAGCTGCTGGAGAGGGTCACGGTGCAGATGGAGCCGTCGGACGCTTACGATGTGATCTGCTGCATCCCAGCTCCCAGCCTGGCCTACAACCAGCCTGGGATGTGCTACACCCTGGTCAGGATCCCCCAGGATGACCCCACTGCAGGTGAGCAATTGTGGCCCCAAAAATCCCTCTAGTGTAGGGTTTGGGGAAGGCAGAGTGTTGGGGGTGTGGGGTTTGGTTCATCCTGAGGTGTTTTTGTCTTCTTTTCTGTCGCAGCCAGGATTAAATGCTCAAGAGATGTGTTCATGTTCAGACTCAGCTGTTTATTAGTTCTTATTTTTGTTACAGTCTCACAAGCTGTGAGTTCTGGCTAACAAAGTGAAAAATGGAGATCTATCTCTCCCTCTGCGAGGCCTTTTAAGCACAAACTGTCCGATTATGAAACGACACCTCAATTATTTTTACTTTTTCCCCAATAACCAACCACCCGTGGCCTGCAATGCAGATTTTTTCTACCCAATTACAAAACACCACCCAGAGCCATGAAGAAGAAGGTGAAAAAGAAGGACTAACCTCCACTTTAAACTCTCCATCTTGCTTTATATCTGTATTACTATATTCTAAACCCTTAAACTCTTGAGTTTTCCACCCTGTGAGATCACACACTTCTATTCAAACCCCGTACCCACAATCCCAGTGCTGGCATTTAATTTTGGGAGCCTTTTCCAAGGCCTCTGGTCAAGGCAGAGTTTTCTTGAGGGTGAGTGCCTGTCAGCACAGAAATCCTAAAATTCTCAGTGCTCAAGGTTCCAACACTCAGCTGTTTGTTTTCTGTGTGTCACAAATGCTGGTTTTTAGCAAAAAGATTTTTTATAAATGATATCTGGTGTTGGATGGGGATGTTAAAGAGGATTGCAGAGCATGCAGGTCATGGAAACTTGGATTTATTGCCTGGAATCAATGAAAGGAACACAGTTAAAACCCCGGGTGTCTGGTAGTGTTCAAGACCAGAACCAGTAGAAGGAAAATGCAGGTAGAATAAAAATGTTCCTAATTTGAGGCTTTGTTTTAATGGACAAATTAATTTTTTCCTCTCTTTAGAGATTCAGAAACTACTACAAAATATAGGAATGAGATTTTCTTGGACATAAAACTTCCCTTTCTTTTCTTAGTCTCCCTTAAGCACCTCTGGGTTTGCAGTTATTTAACGTGACTTATCAGCGGAGTGGATTTTTAAAGTGATTTTCATACCAGGGAAGATTGGAACTCCTCTGAATTTGCTGAGCTGTGGGTTTGGATCACATTCCATTTGTCAGAAATCCTTGTGGGATTTTTTTTTTTTCCCTGGTGGCTGCTGCTGGAATTTGGAATCAGTGCTTCGTTACCCCCGGGATTCTCCTGAGCTCCTCCTTTGGTCTTTATTTTAAAATAAAAGAGAAAAAATTATAATAAAGTGCCCTGTCCCAGGTACATCTGTATTCCTGAGGCAAAACTGATGGATATTCCAGTCTGGTTTAGGGAAGAGAAGGATTCAGCAGAGGAGTCTTCCCAAATTATCCCGGATTTTTCTCTCTCTCCCTCTCCCCAGTGACTTGTACCTTCAGCTGCACCATGAAATTCGTGGTGAGGGACTGCGACCCCAGCACGGGGGTGCCAGAGGAGGATGGCTACGAGGATGAGTATGTGGTGAGTCCAGGGTTTGTTCCCTGCTCCCTCGTCATTAATTTGGGCTCGGTGTGGCCATTGGGTCGAGTTTCCTCTCAATCCTGACGTCATTTAATCTGCCTGAAACGGCAGGACTCTGTAAAACGTCAGGTTTGGATCCTTCCCCAAAACCTGGTTTTCTGTCAAAGTTTTAGCGCCCTGCGGGATGGAATTTGTGAGGGCAGAGAGGAGGGGAGGAAGGAATAACTTCATTGTCTGTTTGCAGAGTTGTGCTCCATTCTTTCCACCCCAAACACCTGAATTTTTGTTGGTTGTGTGGTCAGTGATAGGGTCAGTCAGAGTTCAGGAAATACAGGCTCCTTCTGGAGCTGGGGGAGCTGGGAATGTTCCCCCTGGAGAAGGGAAGGATCCAGGGAGAGTTTTCAGAACATTCCAGGGCCTCAAGGGGCTCCAGGAGAGCTGCAGAGGGACTGGGGACAAGGCCTGCAGGGACAGGACACAGGGAATGGCTTCAGATTGGAAAAGGGGAAACTTAGGTGGGATCTTGGGAAGGAATTCCTGCCTGGGCTGGAATTCCCAGAGCAGCTGTGGCTGCCCCTGGATCCCTGGAATGTCCAAGGTTGGAGCAGCCTGGGACAGTGGAGAGTGTCCTTGCCCCTGGAACTGGATTATCTTAAAGATCCTTCCAACCCAACCCATCCTGGGATTCCCTGGATTCTGAGGAAGTCTCTCCATGGAAGCCCAGGTGGAGCTTTAAAGGGCTTGGACCCATCAGGTGATGGCCTCATTTTTCTGCTCTCCTTTTGATGCCTTGGGAGGACTGACCTGAAACAGAGACTGGACAGAACTAGTAGATATTTATTAAAAAGTAGATATTTATTTTAAAAAGTAGATATTTAATAATAAAGTAGATATTTATTAAAAAAGCCTTTAGGATACACGTTGGGCAGGACAAGAGCCTGGCCAGGGCTACACCCAAGGTGGACCCAAAATGGTCACAAGGTCTTATATTTTTATAAGTTTTGGTCCATTTGCATATTGGGGTTTAATTAATTGTCCAATTCCAGCTCCAGGCTGTGAGGTCCCATCCTGCTTGTCCCTCCCTCCAGCCCACCCTTGTTTGTGCTTTTGGGCTGAAAGTTGTCCATGGTGTGCAGCAGGAGAAGGATTTGTTTTGTGTCCTTGTGAAGAGAGCTGAGTGACACTGACTGTGAGCTCAGAGCTGCACCCCTGGGCAGCCCAAAATCTGAAAAATATGAAAGCTCAAACTTAAGGCTAAAACTTGAGTCTCACACGTGGTTTGTGTCAATATTCCTCATGTTTACAGATGACCACTATAAATACTATTTCCCCTCTTTTTAGGAGCTCTTTTTGTATGGTTCTCCTGGAATTAAAACCAGACTTTATCTTGGCAAGATGCTGTGGGCTCTTCTTCCCTTTCCAAGGTGAGGATCATTTCCATAATGAAAATTTCCCTTTTTTTTTTTCCTTCCCCTCCCAGCTGGAAGACTTGGAGGTGACAGTGTCTGATCATCTCCAGAAGGTTTTAAAGCCCAATTTCGCAGCTGCCTGGGAAGAGGTGGGAGATGACTTTGAGAAAGAGGAAACCTTCGCACTCAGTTCCATCAAAACCCTGGATGGTGAGATAATCCCTCATTTATTGACCTGCCGCGCTGGGGGTTTATTTAGTGTAATAAATAAATAATTACCTGGAATAATTTTCTTCTTCAATCTCTGAACGCAGAAGCTGTCAATAACATCATCAAGTTCCTGGGCATGCAGCCCTGTGAGAGGTCAGATAAAGTGCCAGAAAACAAAAATTCTCACACCCTTTACTTGGCTGGTAAGTGTTCCCTGCTGCTGAATTTCATCTTTCCACGTCCCCGTTTAGATTTTTCGAAATGAAAGGGAAATGGGTCAGGAGATCCTGCTGTTATTTTGGGATGTTTTTTTTCTGTGTAGAAAGAGGTTTTTCTCCTCTGGAGTGACCCAATGTGTTGAATGCAGCTGGTTCTAACTCGGAGACCTCTGTCTTGGGTGTGCTCAGGCCAAGCTCTGTGGGGATGGTGGAGAATCTCTGATTTGATTCCAGAGCAGACATGATTAAATCGTAATTAAATCCCTTGCCTGAGCTGATCTCAGAAGGGCCGTTCTGGGAGTGCCTTGTTCTCAAGTGACTGTTGCTCTGCTCAAGACACATCCTGAGTTGTCCTGCAGCATCCCACGGCTTCTGCCAGAATCAGGGAATCGTTGAGGTTGGAAAAACCCTCTGAGGTCATTGAGTCCAACCATTCCCGGCACTGCCAAGGCCACCCGTGTCCCCAAGTGCCACATCCTCAGGGCTGTTAAATCCCTCCAGGGATTTGGGGACTCCAAACCTCCCTGGGCAGCTGTGCCAGGGCTGGGCAGCCCTTTTGGGGAGGGAATTTTCCCTAAAATCCAAACCAAACCTCCCCTGGACCAGCCTGAGGCCGTTCCCTCTCCTCCTGTGCCTGTTCCCTGGGATTAGATCCCAAATCCCTCCCTGTCTGTCCCCTCCTGTCAGGGACTTGTGCAGAGCCACAAGGTCCCCCCTGATCCCCCTTTTCTCTAGGCTCAGCCCCTTTCCCAGCTCCCTTTTCCTGGTTCTCCAAACCCTTCCCAGCTCCATTCCCTGGACACGCTCCAGCCCCTCCAGGTCTCTCCTGTTGGAAGCTGTCCCCAGGATTCCAGGTTGTCCCTTAGGGGGACAATCCCTGCCCTGAGGCTGTGTCCAGGTGCCACCAAGAGGGTGGGGGGAACCTTCTTCCCCACCTGGGGTTGTCCAGCCACTTCCAACAGCACCCCCAGGGCCTTTCCCACCTTTCCAAACCTGGAGCATTCCAACAGGGATGGTAGAACCTGGCTGAAGGTTCGGCCTGTCCTCATTCAGAACCGGATCCCTGAGCCTCTCCAAAGTGACCTCTGCCCGTGTTGCTTTGTCCCAGGTGTGTACAGAGGCGGCTGTGACGTGCTGGTCAGGTCCAGGCTGGCACTTGGGGACGGTGTGACCATGCAGGTGACAGTCAGGAGCAAGGACGAGACGTCGGTCGATGTCATCCTGGCTTCCGTGGGCTGACACTTCCAGCACTGCAGTTCACTGGAATTCCCTCCCCCCTTTAGTTTTGGTTGTGGTTTTTTTTTTTTTGGTTTGTTTGGTTTTTTTGCATGTAGTTTTTATTCCTCTCAATTCGGGAAATCTTTTGTATGATGTTCCATTAGTGGCTGGCTGGTACTGAGCCATTCCTTCCCCATGTCCCCTCCCCTCGTTGTCGTTTAACCGTTCCCACCTAATTTATGGCGTCTCAAGCAGGGAAGATGAAAGGTGGGAGAAAACAGAATCAGATTTGGTTGTTTTTTGTTTTTGTTTTTTTTTTTTTTTTGTCAAAATCGCTTTTTATTAACAGAAAAATAAACACTGGTTCAGGTGGTGGAATTCATATGAATTGCTGTTAATAAAATAGAAATTCTTTTTGTTTGTTTTTTTTTTGTTCTAATTCTGGCTGCTCCAGCACAGAAAAAATAGCCCACAATGGCTGTTTATTAATCAAAACCCCCTTATTCCTAAAGGGATGCTATTCAATTCCCAACACAAACTATTAAAAACCACCCCCAACCTCCAAATCTGCAACATTTTTGTGACTGTCTCTTCTTCCACACAGGAAAAAAAAAAAAAATCAATGTACAGAGAGAGATTAAACTCCCATCTCTTGAGGCAGATTCAATTCTCTGAGCTTTGTGTCAGGTAATAAGCAAACCTCAGGGCAGCCTTTTCCTGGGATCAAACTGGGAAAAAATCCCATATGGCAAACTGGGAAGGGAAGGGGGATGGAGGGATTTTGTGAGGGAACTTCTGCCTCTCCCTGCTGATGAAGTGGTTGGTTTGTTTTTTTTTCCCCAAGTCAGGGTGATGAAGGAAGTAAGAAATTCTGATTTCATGTTCATTTAAACCTCTGCCTCTCTCTGAGCTGGGCAAGGAGGGGAGTGAGTGCAGGGCTGCAAGAGCTGCCAGCATCCTGCTTTTTCCCCCTCACTTTTTCCAGTTCTCCAAGGATTTCACTCAGTTTGGCAGCCCAGGATGAAGGCGTGAGCTCAGCATTGGACGTGGCAGAGAAAAAAAAAAAATCAATGTTGGTTTTTTTTTTTTTTTCCTGCCCCCCCCAACAAAGCCTGACTTGAAGCCAAGAGTGAGAACTGAGCTGCAGCAGCTCAGAAGGAGTTGATGAAGTTCAGATAGGCGTTCAGAAATCCCGTGGGATCCTCCAGCTGGGGGTAGTGGCTGATGTGATCATCCAGCACAGACACCGTGGACGCGGGAAGCGCCTTCCTGGTGGATAAACAGAGCGAGGCTTAAGCACAGGAACTCCTGCAGACTCAACCCTCTTGCACAGCCCATTTTTGGGATTGAAAAAAGCCTGGAGCAACTCCATCTGACCCCTTCCAAGTGCTGGATCTCCTTCAGGAAACTTCCTCAGGAAACAAAATTCTTCCCTGTGTGGTTTGAAAATGGATCGACCGAAAATCCTGATGGGTTTTTTTTTGTTTTTTTGGTGCCTAAAACGCAGCACCAATTTCCAAACTGCTCTGACTGAATCAGCTGGCTGTGCAGGTGCCAGTGGGAATTCAAAACTGCCTTCCACGAGGATGGAACTGAAGGAAGAGCCAGGCCAAATTCCCACACATTCCCACTTTTTCTCTTACTTGTAGAGCTGGAGGAACTCCGGGTGTGGATTCACGGGGTCCAGGGGCCCGTAGATGAGATGCACTGGAAGGGAAGCACAGGCAGAGCTTTTATCTCCATCAATTAATGGATTCATTAATTAGAACCTCCCCAAGGAGGACCTGCAGCCTCCAGCTGCCAAATTTTTCCCTGGTTGCAACATTTTTTGGGTTTGAAAAGCTCAGCTTCCCTGGAGCAGCACTTGGAGAGCCAGCTGTGAACCAGGGCACGTTATCTCTGCTGGAAAACTGGATTGGAGCTCAGAATAACGAGAGGCTGATTGAGCGGAAGGAGCCTGGAAGCGGAAGGGGGGGGGAACAATTCCCAAAAATCCCAACCAGTGAAGGAATGGATTCCTACTCACGTGGGACTGAGGTAGACATCAAAGCCCCAACCCAGCGCTCTCTGTGCTTCTTCCTCTGGTTTATGTACTGCAAAATACTGAAGGAAAAGTGGTGGTTACGCGGTGGAATTTGCTCCCGGAGCCAGGTGGGATCTGCATCTCCCCTGGGAAAGCAGCAGCACATCATCAGCCCTGGCCTCAGTGACTCTCTTCTCCCACTGAGGGGAGGGCAGACAAGGAACTGAACTCCACCACCAGCTCGAGACCTCTCTAAAAACCACCGACTGGAAGAAAAGTGACCTTCCAAAATTCCCGAAGCTGAAGATTTGGGATTGCGCCTTGTGGGAATGGCCCAGAAGGTTCAAATCCAGAGGCCTGGGACAATGCTGGGACGGTCTGCTCAAGTACCTGCCACAGACTGAGCTCCAAAACCTCCCCGAATCCGAACCCTTGACTTCCAAAGGAAAAAAATCTCCAGGTTCCACATCTCAGCTCCAACTCCAACCTCGCATCACCCCAGAGAATCCCTGCCCTCCAACGTCGCCCCCCAGCTCTTCCTTGGGGTGTAATGTTGATCCCAGACTCCAAAAGAAGCAGCTGGAAGTTCTGGAGAGCCTGGCTGAGCTCTGGGGACCTCGGGGGAGGTGTGACCTTCAGCTCAGGCAGGAATCCACGCCGAGGTACCTGTCCATGACGAGATTCCCGTCGTTGTTCCGCACTGCCGTCCACATATCCCAGAATTCCGCCTGCGAGGGCTGAGTGTAGGGCCCAAAAACTGCCCCAAGCCTGGGGATAAAAAAAAAAAAAAAAAAAGGAATTTGGGAAGACGCAACAGCGGTGCTGAAAACTACTCAAGGGCAAAAAATTCCAGCACTTCCAGTTTTCACAGCAAAACTCCGAGTTGTCCCCCAAGTAAGTGTTGGATGGCCTCAAAGGGCTTTTTTTTTTCTTTTTTTGGGGGGAAAAAGGGGGGTTTTAGCACTGCTAAAAATATAAAAATCTGGTTGTGCAGGGGTTTTGTTGCCTCTGAAATGTGTAATTCCAACACTTGCGGGAGAGGAGGATTCCAGTGCCCGGGGAGAAGTTGTTGGGTTTATTATTAAACTGAAGTGCTTGGCCAGTGTGGAGAGGGAATGGGCCAGGGGTCAATCCCACCTCTCCGGGGACAGAGCCAGGGAATCTGCTCCCTGCCAAATCCCTGGTTTATGGAATCATGGAACGGTTTGGGTTGGAAGGGAATTGAGGGATCGTTCATTCCCACCCCCTGCCATGGGCAGGGCCACCTCCCACTGTCCCAGGGTGCTCCAAGCCCCGTCCAGCCTGGCCTTGGACACTTCCAAGGATCCAGGGGCAGCCACGGCCTCTCTGGGAATTCTATTCCAGGGTCTCCCCACTCTCCCAGTCAAGAATTCCTTCTGACTTCCTGCATTTCCCCTTTCCCACTTACGCATCGTGCCCAACACCCTCAAAAACCCCACTCAACTCACCCTCCAGAGAAGAAGAAGAAGTTCATGAGGCGCAGGATGATGGGGGACAGCAGCCCCCCATCCTTGAGGAGCTTGGGAAGAAGGGGGAAAAAAAAAAAAGGAGAGAGCACAACTCGACATCAGACACGCGGATAAATCCACGGAGAGCTTTTCCCGTGACTCCCAGCCCGGACCCTTGAGGTGTCCATGGGGTGGGGCAGCGCTCCAAGGGGTGTTTAGTTGGGATTTTGGGATTCAGCAGGACTGGAGAGGGCAGCAGCTCACCTTCTGGATGAAGCGGGGGTAGTGCGTTTCGGGAAAAATCCCTGGAAGGACATCAAAGAACGGAGCTGTAAGGCTGGAAGTGTTTTGCTGCACATCTCCCAGTTTGTCCCTCTTTATGGTGCCATGGAAGTGGCCCAGGGAGCCCCAGGACTGATGCTCCTGGTTAATTACAGCACCTTGATTGCAATCCTTGGGGTTGGGGTGATGGGAGATGGGAAGGCCAACCCATCCCGTGGATTACCATCCTGTGGATCTCATCCCATCCCATGGATCCCCATCCCACTGATCCTCATCCCATGGGTCCCCATCTCATGGATTCCATCCTATCCCATGGATCCCCATCCCACTGATCCCATCCTGTGGATCCCTATCCCATGGTTTCCCATCTCATGGATCCCATCTCATGGATCCCATCTCATGGATCCCATCCCATGGATCCCCATCCCACAGATCTCCATCCCACAGATTCCATCCCATCCTGTGGATCCCATGGATCCCCATCCTGTGGATCCCTATCCCATCCCATGCATCCTCATCCCATTCCCTGGATCCCATCCCATGGATCCCATCCTATCCCATAGATCCCCATCTCACGGATCCCTACCCCATAGATTCCATCCCATCCCACAGATTCCATCCCATCCCACAGATTCCATCCCATCCCATGGATTCCATCCCATTCCATAGATCCCCATCCCATGGATCCCATCCCATCCCATAGATCCCCACCCCATTGATTCCATCCCATCCCACAGATTCCATCCCACCCCACAGATTCCATCCCATCCCATGGATCCCATCCCATAGATCCCCACCCCATAGATTCCATCCCATCCCATGGATCCCATCCCATAGATCCCCACCCCATAGATTCCATCCCATCCCATGGATTCCATCCCATCCCATAGATCCCTATCCCATGGATCCCATCCCATCCCATAGATCCCCACCTCATAGATTCCATCCCATCCCATCCCATCCCATAGATCCCCACCCCATAGATTCCATCCCATCCCACAGATTCCATCCCATCCCATGGATCCCATCCCATAGATCCCCACCCCATAGATTCCATCCCATCCCACAGATTCCATCCCACCCCATAGATTCCATCCCATCCCATGGATCCCATCCCATAGATCCCCACCCCACAGATTCCATCCCATCCCACGGATTCCATCCCATCCCATGGATTCCATCCCATCCCATAGATCTCCATCCCATGGATCCCCATCCCATCCCACGGATCCCATCCCACGGATCCCATCCCACGGATCCCATCCCACGGATCCCATCCCACAGATCCCCATCCCACGGATCCCATCCCATGGATCCCATCCCATAGATCCCCACCCCATAGATTCCATCCCATCCCATGGATCCCATCCCATAGATCCCCATCCCACAGATCCCATCCCACAGATCCCATCCCACAGATCCCCATCCCACGGATCCCATCCCACGGATCCCATCCCACGGATCCCATCCCACAGATCCCCATCCCATGGATCCCATCCCACAGATCCCATCCCACAGATCCCCATCCCACGGATCCCATCCCACGGATCCCATCCCATGGATCCCATCCCTCCCTGGGCAAACCTCACCTCCGTTGGACAAACAGAGGCTGTTGATCAGGATGCTCCCAGTTTTATTGTGCTCATACCTGGGGACAGCAGAGAAGAAGCTGAAACACGACCAAACCTCTCCGCGCTCCGAGAAACGACCCCGCAGGAGATCAAATCCCGCGGGATCGTCTCCGTTTCCTTCGGGAACTGGACGGATGGAAGCCTCGGCTGAGCCCTCCGGCGCAAGGAAAAAGGGGATTCTGCGCCACATCCTTCCACTTATGTGCCGGAAAGCGTCTTGGTGGGGACCACGAAGGGGCGGGAGGGGTGGCAGGGACCTGTGGAGCAGCTCCTGGGCCACCGTGTCCCCGTAATCGTGGGACAGCAGGTTGATCCTCTGGTGCCGCAGCCCGAGGTGTCGCAGCAGCCCCTCCACGATGGTGGCCTGCTCGAAGATGGAGTAGCCGTGGGGCCTCTGCAAAAGCGAGGAGAGTGGTCCCCGAGTGAGAGCCTGAGCCAGCAGGAGCCCGCGGGTTCCAGGAGAAACGCCCCAAGGGAGGAATGTGGAAATGTGGAATGTGGGAAGCGGCAGCTTGTGAGCAGCTACGTGATGTCCACAAGGCCACCGGGAGCATTGTGCTCCAAAGGGGGTCAAGGTGTGTTTTGGAGTCCCATCAAACCCAGCTTGAAGGTCCACCACAAACCTTCCCTATCCCTCCCACTGTTGTCATGATTTATCCCTTTTCCAGAGGTAAATAGGAGGAGGAAAAAAAAAAAAAAACAAGCACGGTTTTTTCTCCTGGATAGCGAAAACCAATTTTCCGGAGCGCTGAGCCGAGAGCAACCGTGAAAATCCTCATCCCAGGGTACTCACAGGCTTGTCACTGAATCCAAATCCGAGGAAATCCAGGGCAATCACCCGGTGAAAGCGCTGGGTCAGCCCTTCCCAGATCTGGGAAGAGGAGAAATGCATGAAAAAAAAAGCATCCAGCGGCAGCAGAGGATGGAAACATCTGCGGCGATGAGCAGCCCGCGGATGGACGTGCGCTCCTCCCCACCATCCCAGGAGAACATTCCAGCTCCAAGAAAACAGCGGGAGCTCAAACTTTCCCAATAAACAGCCAGATCATCCCCTCCCAAAAAAAGCCGAGGAATTGTCGTGGCCGTTTTCCTGGAGTGTGGGATGTGGAATGAGCTTGGATTTCACACTGGGAGAGGAACAAGGTGATACCCTGGAGCACGGTGGAACCTCCAGCAGAAATCAGGAATTCTCCTCTGGAGGCATGGCCCAGCCCTGCTCATCCCGAGGAGCTGAAAATCCTGGGATTTGCTGTCACATTCCAAGGCCCTCACCTTGCTCCAGTCGTAGCTGGACGTTGGGAAGCCATGCAGGAGCACCACGACGTCGGAGCTGCCGACGGCGCCGCTGGAATCTGTGGGGAGAACCTCGGGGTCAGCTCTTCCCAAAACTTCCTCCTTTCTAATGGGAATTGCTGCTCATCCCGCTGGGAATCCACCTCTCCCTCTGCTGCCTAAAACCAAGGATGGGTTTGACTCCCGCTGCGGCTTCCCTTCGGAAACCTCAGCGGCTCCGTGATCAATGCAGGGATTTAATTAGCCCAAATTAACTCCAGCAGCCTCTGGGCTGCTGCAAAAAGGGTTTCCAGTGGTTTTTTTTTCCCATGCATCCATCGGAGGCTCTTGGGATCCTTCCCGCCAAGGTAGGAGAACCAACTTTCCCCAGTGAAGCGTTCTGATCCATCCCAAACGTTCCGATCCCATCGGATCCAGGATGGCAAAAGCCGGGAGGGATTCGTCACCACCTTGGCCGGTTTTAGGAACGTCCCCATGGGCCACCAAAGGGGTGACTCTGTCACCTCTGTAGAAGATGTTCAGGTCCTTGTAGGTGAAGAAGTTCCCAGAGGATTTCCAGGAGCGGAGCGCCGGGGAAAGCTGGGGGGGTGGGATGTGCAGGTAGACGGCGAGGAGGGGCACGCCCAGCAGCCCCACCTGCAGCCACCACTCCTTCATCCTGCGGGACACAGCCGGGACACTGGGAATCAGTCCGGAATCCCAGCGTTCCCGCAGAGATCCCCAGAACCCACCTCCATGTCCCCAAAACTCCCCCATTCCTATAACCCCTTTCCGTGTCCCCAAAACCTCCCCCATTGCCAGAACCTGCATGTCCCCAGGGTGGCAGGGCCAGCAAAGGTTTGGGGTCTGAGAGGGAACACCGGTCTCATTTGGGGTCTGAGGGGGATTGTGGGGCCGTTTGGGGTGTCAGGGGGAATGAGGATCCTCTTTGGGGTTCAAGGAGGATGGTGGGGTCTGTTTGAGGGGGAACATGGGGTCAGTGGGAGGCTGAGGGGGGCCATGTGGACCCATAAGGGGGGGTTGTGGACTCATGGGGTTTTTGGGGGGGGCATGACCCCACTAAGAGTCCACGGGGGGTCATGGGCTCATTAGGGGGGCTTCAGTGGGGCCATGGGGTCACGGGGGGTCATTGAGGGGTTATGGGATCACTGGGGAGCATGGGGGGGGTTATGGGGTCATTCAGGGGGGCTTCAGTGGGGCCATGGGGTCACTGGGGGGCATGGGGGGGGTTATGGGGTCATTCAGGGGGGCTTCAGTGGGGCCATGGGGTCACGGGGGGTCATTGAGGGGTTATGGGATTACTGGGGAGCATGGGGGGGGTTATGGGGTCATTCAGGGGGGCTTCAGTGGGGCCATGGGGTCACGGGGGGTCATTGAGGGGTTATGGGATCACTGGGGAGCATGGGGGGGGTTATGGGGTCATTCAGGGGGGCTTCAGTGGGGCCATGGGGTCACTGGGGGGCGTGGGGGGGGTTATGGGGTCATTCAGGGGGGCTTCAGTGGGGCCATGGGGTCACGGGGGGTCATTGAGGGGTTATGGGATCACTGGGGAGCATGGGGGGGGTTATGGGGTCATTCAGGGGGGCTTCAGTGGGGCCATGGGGTCACGGGGGGTCATTGAGGGGTTATGGGATCACTGGGGGGCATGGGGGGGGTTATGGGGTCATTAAGGGGGGCTTCAGTGGGGCCATGGGGTCACTGAGGAGGTCAGGAGTTTATTGGGGTCTGGGGGCTCGTGACCCCAACGTGGTTCAGGGAGCCAATGGCAGTCAAAGGGAGGGGACACACCCACTGAGGGGACACACCCACCAAAGCCCCGCCCCCTTGAGCCACACCCCCGAGAAAGCCCCGCCTACCAGCCAACTCCGGGACACCCCCCCCCCCCCTCAGGTCACGCCCCCCTCCCTGAGCGCCGGACGGGCGGGGCGGGTCCTCGGCGCGCGCTCCCGGCGGGGCGGGGCGTGGCCGCGGCCGCGCGCGCGCCGCTCTCACCTGCGCTCAGGTGCTGCCGCGGGCGCGCGCCGCCATCGCGCTCTCCCGGCGGGGCGGGGCGTGGCCGAAGGGGGCGTGCCCTCCGCCGCGCGCATGCGCAGCTTCCCCCTTCTCCCCTTCCCCGCCGCTTCCCGCCCGCCGCGTCCCTGCCGTTGCCGGGCGACGCGCGCGCTCCCCGCTGCTCGGGCTCTGATTGGCTGCGGGCCAGGCGGGCGGCCAATAGCGGCGGGCGTAGTTGCGGGGTGGGCGGGAGGCGGGAGCGCGTGAGGGGACGGGCGGAGCGGGGCTGAACGGCGCTGAGGGGGCGATGTCGGCTTGGGGCGGATTCGGCGACCCTCAGGTGCCCTGAGGGGTTTTCCCTTCTCGACGCCGTCCGGGCGGAGAGGGGGGACACGGGGGAAGGGCGGCGGGGATGGTTCGTGCAGCCCCCGGAGCCGTGCGGTAGAAAAACGGGAGGAATTCTCCTTTTGAAGGCTTTGAAATCAGCGCGGTTTAATACCGGCGTGGGGATTCGGGAAATTCTCCCTTGTTTTTCTGTCTCTTAAACCCCTTGAAATCGCATTTTCGGTTCATTTTTCTGCCTGTTTTATTTTATTTTATTAATTTTGGCTTCTCATCTTTTCCGTTTGGAAACAGCTCCTAAACCGGCGCATCCCCTCGAATCCCAAGTACCAACATATAAAATCTCGTCTGGACACTGGTAAGTGAAATTGTCGTGGGGGTAAAACCACCTAAAATGAGTGTAAGATGACAGAAAAATGTAATTAATGCCCTAATTACCTTTACCCTGAGCTAATTCACCCCAACACTGCAGAATCCTTATTGAGGTTATGATTTGTCTCATCAAATGTTTGCATTTACAATTTTCCTTCAAAGCTGAAATCTAAACAAGCAGGAACTATATAGATTTAAAATTATATACAGATTTAAATATTTTTTTAATGTATTTATGTGTATTTATCTTCACACACCCCCGTGCACCTCCCCTGAAAATTGAGATTAAATGCTCTGTGTGTAAACGAGCACGTGTTTAAAGTCTGAAAACTTGTTTATTTTTTTTTCTCCTTTTCTATTATAAAGGAGAATTTGGGGGTTAAATAGATTTTAAACTGGGTCAGGCTCTGTTGCGCTGGTTCCCATAGAAATTCCTGCCCTTGGAATTCCTGTATCTTTTCAAGGGTGGGAGCCACGATAATTATTTGGGGGTGTCTTTGTGGTGGTTTTTTTTTGGTTGTTAAACCACCTGCATTTTATCCGGGAGCACAATCTTGTAGGATCCTCACCAAAATATTGGGAAAGGAGCAGCAAACCCTTGGATTTTTCTGTTTAATTTCTGCTTTCCTTGAGAGAAAAGAAGAAAATTGTGGTGTTTTTGCACCTTTTGTTGGCACTGTGGAGGAGGATCTACAACAGGCAGCTGTTTCCTTCAGAGCAATTAAAATTTAAGCCTTAAGAGACCTAAAGAAAACCCCTAAGAAATGAATAACGGTGATAAATTTGGATTTCTTCTGTTGTTGTTACAGGGAATAGTTTGTCAAGATACATGGAAAAATTGGAAGAGATCAAAAGGAGTGAGTACCTGGGGAAGGAGCGGGACGGGTTCAAAAATGGGTTGGTTCAAAACTCAAAGAGCGGGAGATGAATTCCAGGAGGGTTTTCCTTGCAAATCTCCAGATTTTATAATTGAATTTAAAAAAAATCCAAGCAGGAATCTTCCAGATCCTTCTTTGTGCAGGTTTTTTTTTTTTTTTTAAATTGGATTTTGGTCTTGGAAGTTCTCTGAGCTAAGAAATCCAGGCTAGATTCATCTGGGAAGATTCATGGATCATTTCTGAGGCTTTGTTTCACTTTTAGGTCACAACTTGAGCTCTTTCATCTTTACATTATTTAAATTCCTATCAAAATACTCCATGACAGGAAAAAAAAAAAACCCAAGCTCATTTCTTTGTGTTTCCATTGATTTCACCGGCACTAAGTGCTGGCATTTTGAAGACTTCAGGTTGTTCAGGCTGATGAGGGCCTAAATTATTTTTATTTCTCTGTTTTCCCACCCCAAACCAGGCTTTTCAAACATTTTTTTCCCAATAAAACCAGTGATTTTATGACTTTATTCTCAGATTATTCTCACACAAGGAGCCGGGAAAACTCTTCTACCTCAAAGCTGCGTTTATGGATGTGAAAGAAAAAAAAAAACTGAATTAAACTAAAACCTTCATTAGTGAGGATTAATTAGGTTTTGAAACGTTCAGGTTTAGTTCTCAGCCCCACTTTGTGAGGGAATTTATTTGTGCAAAACGAGCCTTTGTTTGTGGGCTGTTTGTTGCGTTTGGGTTTTTTTTTTCCAAACACTGCAGGTCTTTGGAGGGAAAAAAATGAAAAGAGGAATGACCTGGAGCTTTCCAAAACTCTCTGTTGACTGAGATTTCAGTGCTGGACACTGCCTTGCTTTTTATTTGTGTTGAAAATCTTGATTTTTTTTTTTTCTCTCTGTGGGTTTCCAATCTCCCCACGGATCTGTTTCGTGCACTTCTTTTATTCCCTCCTCTTTTTTTGTGTGTGTGTGTGTGCGTGGTTTTTGGAGGGAGGAACTTTCTCACTCTGTCCAGGCTGAATGGACACGTTGTGCTCCCAGGGAGTGGAGGAACTTCTCCCCCTTTGGTTTCTCAGGGATAAGATGACACCCTTTGGATGCAGATTGAAATCCCCAGCACAGGCACCTCTCTGTGCCTTTATGTAACCCGAGAGAAGATTGAAACCCGCCCCGTCAAAAATTAAAAAGCTGCACCCACCACCACCCATCCATCCTTTGGAGGATTGACTTGAGGACACACAGGAGGGCTCTTCCTTCTCTCTTTGCTGTCGTTTCCTCTCCTCTCCAAAGCCTTCAGGAAAATTTCCATCCTTGGAAGACAGAACCATTCCGAGCAAAAGCCATGTCAGGAAATCCCGACGGATCCGCCAGGACCGGACCGGGTACGTGGGGTTGGGTTTTCTTTGAAGCTGGAAGCAGCACTTCTGAACTCTCTGGGAAATAATTTTGGGTGGTAAAGGCAAGATTTAGGGCAAAGAGGCTTTTTTTTTTTGGGGATAAAAACTCCTCATTTGAGGCGGGAAGGAGCCATCCAGGAGCTGCAGTGTTTGACAGCGTTTCTGCTTCGCCGTTTTTGTCCGTCCAGCACTTCCCAAGATCTGCTGCTTTTGTTTCTCCTTCGAGGTGAAGTTTATTTGCCACGACAGAAAGGCTCTTTTTGGCCTCGGCTGGGCAATTTTACTCCTTGAGCAGATGAAAGGGGGAATAATTACAGGAGATAATTGTTGCTGGGGTTTGTTTGGGTTTTATTTGAGGGATTTTTTTTTTTTTTTTGAGGGATTTTTTTTTAAGGATTTAACAACCTCAGCTTGAAGCTTGAAACCAGGTGGTTTTGCAAGAACCAGGAGACTTATTTCCCATTAACTGACATCCTGAGATCCAGTTTCTGCACCCCCTCCTCCTCCAAAATCCAGTTTCTTCCCCTCCTGTGCTTCAGCCCCGTGCTTTGGATGCGCAGTGGATATTCTGGAAAGGCTCCTTTTTTCCTAGGACAACTCGTGAGGTGCAAAGAGGTGTTTGTTTTGCAGCCTGATCAAAGTGATTTAGGGTAGGAATTTAGGAATTTGGGGACTCTGAATGCTTTGGGAAGAGATCTCAGCCTCCAGCATAACCACAACTCAGCTTGAAAAATTCCCATAAGTGAATCCCATGAGATTTTTTTGGGAGGGGGGATTTTTTTGGTGTTGTTGCTGCAGGAATGTGCACAGGAGCCCTTCCCCCTCATCTCCCCTAAGCTAATGGAGCATTCAGCAGATGGTTTTAGAGGATTTAGAATCGCTGGGCTGAGTGGATTTGCCAAAGATCCTGCTCTCCATTGTTATCCCTGAGCAGCTGGAGAGGGAGCAGCTCCTTCCCAGCCCTGCGTTTCCCAAAGGACAAAGCTCCCATTGCTCCCCTGGGCAGGTTATTCCGTGTCAAGATGTTCCTACTGATACCCATCCTGGCTTCTCTTTCCTCCTCCTCACACCTTTTGTTTCACTCCAGGAGGTTTTTCCTTTTCCTCTGCATCTCCAGGATCTGGATGGGATCAGGCTCCCACCCTTGGCTCTCTTGGGATTCTCTGCTCTGGATCTTTGCCAACAGCCCTGCTCAGTTTTCTTCCTCCCTGAGCTGGATTAAGATTCAATTAGGCCAGTTTCTTGTGTTAATTACCCATTAAGACTCAATTAGTCCAGTTTCTTGTGTCAGTTATCCGTTTCCTTGAGGAGATCCTTGTCAGCAAGTGGAAGAAATTAGAGTTTAATTGTCAGATCGAGTATAAAATCTTGGAATTTTTTTTTTTTTTGAATTGTTAAGGTAAAACCTGCGTGTTTAGCTTGGTATTTGCAAAGACACGATCCTCCATGCTCTGATTCTGCTGTAATTTACACAAAAATTAAAAATGTAAGTGAATTAATCTTTTGTTTAAGGAACTTTGTGACTCCAATGGGCTCCAAAAAAACAGCAGGGAAAGGAGAAATTCCTGAACTTCCTCTTGCCCCAGCACCATGGAAAACATAAATTCATATTGGAGTCTAAAAGCAACTAAATCTGCCTCTTCCACTTCATCGTAACTGGACAAGATCTTTCTTTATAACTGGTATTAATTAAAATCTCTCTTTATGACTGGTATTAATTGAAATCTGTCGTTATAACTGGTGTTAATTAAACCCTCTCTTCATAACTGACATTTCACAAACTCTCCAGGTTTGCTGCTCTCACCTTTCAGCACAAACCTGCCCTGAATTCCTGCCTGGCTGCAGAAGAATCTCGGAGGAAAACTGGGATTAAGCCACGACCTGGTGTCTAAAAAAAACTGGGGACGAGCTGGAAATTGACCTTGCCCTCTTTGTTTTGTTTTTGAAGATTACAGGTATAGAAAGGATGAGCTGTTTAAAAGGCTGAAGGTGACAACTTTTGCTCAGCTGGTACGTACAGATCCCTCTCTGGCCTCCAAAATCTTTTGGGAGCTGCATTTTTCCCTTGGAATTAAAAATTCCTCTGTAATTATTTAGCTGCAGATGTAATTATTCTGTCTTGGCTTCTCCCTGCAAATAATTCATTCCCACAGTGGCCAAACGACTTTAATTACAAATCAAAGTTTGTGGTGGCTCCATCTTTGAAATTTATTCCTTATTTTATTTGTCCGTTAACTTAAAAGGACAAATTAAAAGGGTCTTAAAAAGATCTTCAAGCACGTGCGAAAGAAAAAAGGCTGTGTGAAAACAGCACCTAAATCTGAGTTTTGTGTCTGAAGCCCTCCCTGACCCCAGTTTAACTGCAGAAAATGGGCAAGTTGGGACTTCAAGGCATTGTTTGATTCAAAAGCAGTGAATCATAATATAAAAAACAGTGAAAAATTGATCAGGAAATAAAGAGTTGAGGGGTGGTGGTTGAAAAAAAAAAAAACTGCTTCAAACTAGAAAAAAAAAACCAACCCAAATTGTCTTTTCAGGAGTGAAGGAAAGGGAAGGTTAAACTTGGAGATGTTGAAGAGTGGGATTCTGCAGATTTGGGATTTTTATTTTTTTTTCCCCGGGGTTGTTTTGCCTTGAGCTGTGTGTTTCCCTGGCCTGGATGTGGGGATCAGAGTCTCTGATGTGTGATTTTGTGCCCTGCAGGTTCTCCAGGTGGCCTCTCTGTCCAATGAAACCTTAGAAGTGACCAACGAGGAGCTGCACAAGCCGCGAGGTGGGGAAAAAGGGGAGAAAAACCCCCCAAAAAATGGGATAGAGGAGCAGGAAAAGGTGGGAAAAGACAACACTGAGGGCAGGGACAAAGGGGAAGAGCTGAGGGAAAATAAAACTTCAATTGCCTGCAGCAGCAAATCCAGGCTGAGAATAGAAACACTCCTAAAAAAATTAGGGTTTGCAAGTAGGAAAGGAGCATAATCCACATCAAAAATTCTGTTTTGTTGGCTTCTTCAAATGAAATCTCAAGCCCCCCCACCCAAAAAGAGATAAAAAATCTGTTGGCTCTTTATTATTTTAAATAGGAGGCCGTGGGTAAATTCTCCTGGTTAAGAGGATGAAGATAAAGCCGTCACGCTTTTCTCGCCAGGAATAGAAACTGCCCTTTAAGAAGCCTCCTTGTTTACCTCCTCCTGCATCTCCTTAACTCCTTTCCTCTTCCCCAGGCGATGGCGATGCTGCGGGCGACGATGCAGGAGGGACGAATGGCCAAGGGAGCCCCGAGGGCTCACCCAGCTCAGTCCTGTTCCTGAACAACTCGGGAGGAGGAGAATCCCATCGCTCCACCCTGCAGAGGTGCCTCACGAGAAAACATCATTCTTTTCTTCCTGCAGGCGTTGGTTTGAGCTCGGCTGAAACTGGTTTTAAATTGCTGCCGAGTGGTTTTGTCCTGTATTTCTGTATGGAGAGGTTAGCGGGGCAGAGGGAAAAAGGGTTGGCAGGATTTCCTGTCGGAATGGGTTTGGGGTGGAGGCAGCAACCCCAAGGTTGTTGTCACCTGGTGGCGGCGTGACGAAGGAAATTTGTGTTTGTGGGGTTCCGTGCGGGCCCTCACATTCCAGAATTTTGGGGATAACTCAGTCGTGGATGTTCCTGTTGGGATGTTTCCGTGTGGATGTGGAGGGGCAGGAGACAGGGAATGGCTTCAAAGTGACACAGGGGTCTTGGGGAGGAATTCCTGGCTGGGCTGGAATTCCCAGAGAACCTCTGGACTGCCCCTGGATCCCTGAGAGTGTCCGAAATAAGTGGGGGAAGAGAAACTCCAGGGAAACCTTGGAGCTGCTTCCAGGGCCTCAAGGGGCTCCAGGAGAGGTGCAGAGGGACTGGGGACAAGGGACAGAGGGACAGGACACAGGGAATGGCTTCCCACTGCCACAGGGCAGGGCTGGAATTGCCAGAGCAGCTGTGGCTGCCCCTGGATCCCTGGAATGTCCAAGGAAGGATTGGAGCAGCCTGGGATGGTGGAATTGTCCCTGGAATGAGCTCTGAGGTCCCTTCCCACCCAAACTGCTCCTGGGATTCTGGGATTCGGGACACTCAGGATCCATCCCGAGGGATTTTTATGGGAAATGGGGAGAGAAAAGAGAGGGAAAGGGAAGGGAGACCCTCCATGGATTCCTGAGGTTCCAAGTGAATCCCCTCAGTCCATTGATTTCCTGGAGAGGAGATGGATCCAATGTCAGGCTGGGAGAGCTGGGAATGTTCTCCTGGAGAAGGGAAGGATCCAGGGAGAGCTTCTAGAACATTCCAGGGCCTGGAGGGGCTCCAGGAGAGCTGCAGAGGGGCTGGGGACAAGGGACAGAGGGACAGGACACAGGGAATGGCCTCAGATTGGAAAAGGGGAGATTGGGGTGGGATCTTGGGAAGGAATTCCTGCCTGGGAGGGTGAGGAGGCCCCTGGATCCCTGGAATGTCCAAGGTCAGGCTGCACATTGGGGCTTGGAGCAGCCTGGGCCAGTGGGAGGTGTCCCTACCCATGGCTGGGGTGGAATGAGATCCTTAAGGTCCCTTCCCACCCAAACCATCCTGGGACTGGCAATAATTCCAACCCCGCCATGTGAAGGAATCCCAGGACGGTGCTGGAAGAGGAGCAAGTTTTATCCCAGCTCTTCCCCAGCCTTGGAGCTGCTGGAGAAACCCATCAGCATTCCTTTAACCCCCGTGTTCCCTTTGCAGTGTGATCAGTGGGGTCGGAGAGCTGGACATGGAGAAGGATTCCCCAAAGGAAGAGGATCCGCAGGCCAAGGAGAGGCCTTACCCCGACTGCCCCTTCCTGCTGCTGGACGTGCGCGACCGCGACGCCTACGAGCAGTGCCACATCGTGGGAGGTGGGCAGCTCTTTGTGTCCTGGTTCCTTTTGTCTTTGCCAAAGTTAGGATGAATAACACAAGGGAAACATAGATTTTGAGTTTGGACTCAGTTTGTTTACTATATCCTATCTATTTGTAGTATTTACAGACTCAGGAGTGGTGAGCTAAATTAGGAAGTTAGAAAAACGAGGGAAAATGAAGAGCTTCGAACTCTTTCTAAGGTTATTTAAGCAGCAGTGCCACATCTTGGGAAGTGAGCAGCTCTTACAGTCCTGGTTCCTTTTTTCTTTGCCAGGGTTAGGATGAATAATACACAGGAAATGTAGATTTTGAGTTTGGACTCGGTTGTTTATTATTTCTTATCTATTTATAGTATTTTCAGACTCGGGAGCGGTGAGCTTAACTAGTAAGTTAAAAAATGAGGTGGAATGGAGTGCTTTTAACTCTTTCTAGTATTATTTAAGGGATCATCCCTCAATAACGAGGTGACACCTGTATTATTTATGGTTTTGACCCAATAATGACCGCTTAAGGCCCTTTTTCACCCAATTACAGGAAACTACCCAAACCTATGAAGAAGAAGGTGAAGAAGGGCTCAGACGATGCCCAAAGCCCTCTATTATATATTAAAATCTTGTTTTCCACCTTGTGAGATCACACAGTACTATTCAAACTGCGACTCTTCGTGCTATCACACGATCTTGGTGGTTTATTCCAAGGCCTCAGGTCAAAGGTGGTACTTGCCTGAGGGTCAGCCCCTTTTAGCTCAGGGCCACATTCCAGCTGCATTTTGTCCCCCAGCTGGGACATCACTGGGTGTTCCCAGGGCTTATCCCAAACTCAGGGGGTTCTCCAGGCTGTTGAATCTCAGGCTGTTGGTGTTCAGCCTCTGGATGAGTTTTCCCTCTTTTTTTTCCCCTTCTGCGGCTCATTTGCAACGTTGTCTAGAGCCATGAATCTGTATCCAAACTATTTTTCCTTCTTTTTTTTCCTTCTGCAGCTCATTCCTACCCCATTGCAACGTTCCCTAGAGCCATCAATCCCTATACAAACGGTTTTCTCTTCTTTTTTCCCCTCTGCAGGTCATTCCTACCCCATTGCAACCTTGTCTAGAGCCATGAATCCCTTTACAAACCATTTTTCCTTCTTTTTTTCCCCTTCTGCAGCTCATTCCTACCCCATTGCAACGTTGTCTAGAACCATGAATCCCTACACAAACGATATTCTGGAATATGTATCCTTTCCGTGGAAACATGAGGAGCTGTTGGCGAGGGCCTCCCTAAAATCAATTGGAGCTTATCCAGGCAAAATTAGGGATCTCAAAAAACAAAAAAGTTGGGACAGGAGGTGGAGTTAGCTGGTGCAGCTCCACTGCCTCCATCAGATGCTGGATTCTGCTTCCTCAAGGCTCCTCCTGACTCCAGTGGGAGCTGCCTGGATTTGGCATTTTTGGGATTTTGGCTGCTGGGAGGCCCAGCCACACTTGGGCACTGCTCTCTTCCTGCTGCTGCTGCAGGGATGCATCCATCAAATCCTTTGGCTTCCTGTCAGCACCTCGATGGGATTGGGGCCAGACAGAGGATTATGGAGTGGGGTTAGGCTGATCATTGCCAGGTTGTTGGCGCCGAGGGGAGGTTGGAAACAACGGGGCTGTCGCCGTTCCCGATCTTCAAGCAATGCTGGATCCAGTGGGAATTAAGCTGTGTCTGCCGAGCCTCGGCCGCTGAGAATTCCGCAGGGAGAAACATTCCTGCAAGCCAAATATGGAATCTTCCCCTCTCCAATCCCACTTACATGTCTCCTCTTCTTCCTAAAACATTCCAACGTCCTCTCAAGCTCAGCGGTGACTCCTTAACAATTCCCGCGGCAGAAAAACGCCCACGGCAAAATCATCATCGTGTACGACAACGACGAGCGCCTGGCGAGCCAGGCGGCCACCACCATGTGCGAGAGGGGCTTCGAGAACCTCTTCATGTTGTCTGGGGGTAGGTTGGGGCTGGGAGAGCTCCCCCAAACCTCCTGGGGAAAAAGGAGAGTGTGGGGAGCAACTTGTGGGAGCTGGGGATGGGGAAGGTTTGGCGCGTGGAATCGTGGGATGGTTTGGGTTGGTGGGAAGCTGAAGGATCATCCAGTTCCAAACTTTCCCAGGTTGCTCCAAGCCATGTCCAGCCTTTCCTTGGACATTTCCAGGGATCCAGGGGCAGCCGCAGCTGCTCTGGGAATTCCAGCCCAGGCAGGAATTCCTTGCCAAGATCCCACCCAGCCCTGCCCTGTGGCAGTGGGAAGCCATTCCCTGTGTCCTGTCCCTTGTCCCCAGTCCCTCTGCAGCTCTCCTGGGGCCCCTTGAGGCCCTGGAATGTTCTGGGAGCTCTCCCTGGAGCCTTCTCTCCAGTTGACTTCCAGCCTGCATCCCTGGGAACTGCGGGGCTCCTCTGGAATCTCTCCAGCAGCTCCAGGTCCTGCTGCTGTTGTCCCCAGAGTCGGACTCCATGTGGGATCTCACCTGAGCAGGGCAGAATTCCCCCCCTCTCCTGCTGCCCACATTTCTCCATCCAAACTTTCCGGACTCCCGGCTCCATGAATCCCTCATGACCGCTCCCTGCTGTCCCATCCAGCTGGGATAACAAGTTCTCTGTGTCCCTGCAGGCCTCAAGGTCCTCGCCCAGAAGATCCCCGAGGGCTTGATCACCGGCACGCTGCCGATGTCCTGCCAGGTGGCCGCTCCCACAGGAACTGCCCGGAGGAAAACCATTCCCAGGTTGCCACCCACACGTGCAGAGAACAAATGGAGGTTTTCTGCAGATGACCTGCAGAAGTTAAAGCATTACCTGGCCGAGGAGCAGGTTCCTTCAGACACTGCCAGTAAGACTCCAGAGCGTGTTGCAAACCTCGTTATGGAATCATGAAATAATTGGGTGGGAAGGGACCTTAAATCCATCCCACCGTGGGCACCTTCCCCTGTCCCAGATTTCTCCAAGTCAATCCAACCTGGACACAGCCAGGGGGCAGCCACAACTTGTGGACAACCGATTTCTTGATTTGTTTCTCCCCACAGGCCGCCTTACCCGAGGTGTTTCCAGCCGCGATTCCAAACTCTCATCCGTGAGGAGCAACCCCAGCCTCCCCAGCCCTGCCGGCACCGTCAGATCCCTGAGCGGCTCCTCCCACAGCAGGACCAGCGTCCAGAAAAGGCCATGGAAATAAATTGGAGCCTCCAGGTTTTGAGAATCCTGAGCAGTTCAAGCCCCCTTTGTGGTTTTTAGGAATCCTCAGGGAAAAAAAAGCAGCCGTGGTGAGAATTGGCAGCTCGGGTAAGGCTGGGCAGCTGGAATGATGTTTCCTAGCGGCAGGAGTGGCATCATCTGAGGTGCAGGGCAGGACAGAGGTGCTAGAACTGGTTTTGTAGGGGAGGGAGTAAACTGGTAGTAAAGGCTGGCACCAGTAGAAACCGTTCCACAGAGTGTTTAGTCCAGCTGAAGGAATTTGTGTCCGTAACATTCCCTGGAGCTGTGAGGGCGAACGGGCCGCAAACCACCTGTGAGCACGAACTTTGGTATTTTTAGCAGAGAGAAAAACTCTCAGCAATTTGCCAAAAGTGAGAGAAGATCCTGGAAGGGGGTTTTTTCTGGGGGGGGGTTTCTTTTAAAATAAATTATGCTAATGAACAGAAGTATTAATAGTAAAGATGTTTTTTATTGCCCGGTTGGTGCCGTGACAGTCGTGCTTGCTCGTGGACACTTTGTGAATAGTTGTGTCTTTTCCAAGGTGAGCTGGAGGAGAATAACTGGATTTTTTTTTTTTCCCAGTGACTCCTTTGCCAGAGGTTTTTTAGGAGTTCCTTTAAGGTTTAGAGTGGCTGAAAGGGAATTTTGCTGCTTCTGCCTCACCAGTGTCCCTAAAATCCAGCAGGGAGCTGGGATCTGGAATTGAACAAGATGACGTTTTCCTGGGAAATGAGTAGCACAGTTTTCCTCAAATTGGTGCTTCTGGATAACCTGGGAATCCTCTGATTTCCCTGAGCTGCCTGTGGGACACTTTGGAGGTGATTTTGGTGGAATCCTGCTCCAGTTTTTCCATCTGGCATTGCTGAGCCTGGTCCCCCTTTGGTTATCGTGGTCTTGTGTGGGGTTTGTGTGTATTTTTGGATTCAGTGTTTTTCCCCCCCCTTTTTTAAAGCAGACAATCAACACATCCCAAAACTCACTGGTGATTTTGGGATGATTCTGGTGAAAGGACAAAAAGTAGGAGAAATGGCACATCATTTCCATTTTTGGCAGCTTAGGACTCAACGTCCCTGAGCACATTTTATCTTTTATTGTGTCTCTGAGCGTGAAATCAGACAAAGCTGATTGCAGGACTGGCAGGTTCAGTCTGATAAGGCCCTGCTGCTCTGGGAGTAGATTTTTCCAGCTCCACGAGCTCTTGGAAATGTCATTGCATTGGCTAAAATCCTGATTTTGCTATGCAGCTGTGGGAGACAGATCCAGAATCCCTGGCTGCTCCGTGCTGCGTGAAAACCTCGTGGTGAAACAATCGGGCAAAACTGGCCTGAGTTGTTTGAGATCCTCCAAATCCCAAGGAGTCAAAGCAAAGACTGGATGTACTTTCCCACCACCTCGATGGATTTGTGTGGATTTTGGACTCTTGGTGTTGTTTGGAGCAGAGTCAAACTCTGCAGAGGCTGAGAGGTTTAATTTAATAAAAATGGAAATTACAGCATCTGCTTGGGTGATTTATTTGCAGCTTGGAAGAGCTGTGGAGAGCCCTGGAAAAGCTGGGAGTGGGCAGGAGCTCAGCTCCCCATTCCCTAGGGATTGCAGCAGGTGAGGAGGGATCACACAATCAGAAAGGTTTGGCTGGGAAGGGACCTTAACGCCCATCCAGTCCCAACTCCTGGACACCTTCCACTATCCCAGGTTGTTCCAAGCCCTGTCCCACCTGGCCTTGGACATTCCAGGGATCCAGTGGCCACCACAGCTGCTCTGGGAATTCCAGCCCAGCCAGCAATTCCTTCCTAAGATCCCATCTGGCAGTGGGAAGCCATTCCCTGTGTCCTGTCCCTCCATCCCTTGTCCCCAGTCCCTCTCCAGCTCTCCTGGAGCCCCCAATAAATCCTGCTGACCTCATGTCCCAGAGCCCAATTCCCTTTCCATCCTCTGCCAGAGCAAAGGGAAAACCCCACCACCTCCCCTCCTTTTTGTTCCCGCTATCTTCATGCCGGCACCATCTTTGTGCCGGCACCAACTCCAGCTCCGAAACGCCTTTTCCACCCGATCTGGGGAAAAAGGGAAAACGCTCACAACCTTTTCTCATCCTTCTTTTCCGTTTATTTCTCGATCAATTGCCTTCTTTCCCCCTTCTCCAGCTGCTGCAGCCCTGCTCCCAGCTCAGTACGAGTTGTCGCGGGCGTGCTCCATGATGACCTTCAGGGCCAGCCAGGTCTCCTCGGCGGTGGGAACGATCTGCTTGGCGGGCAGCAGGAAGCCGTAGCGCCCCGTGTCCCTCAGCTCGAAGGTGAAGGAATATTTAATCCCCTGGTTGTAGGTCCAGTCGACGGTTGAGCCGCTTGCTCTGTCTGAAGGAGGAAAAAATGCGGGGGGAATTGGGAGCCTCGATGGCTTTTTTGCGGGAATTCCGTTTGGCCGGTGTGAGGGACGGTTTGGGGATTTTGGGGGGATTTGGGGGCGGCCCCAGCACTTACAGATGGTGGTGATGATGCTGCCGTACGTGAACTTGGTGCCGTACAGGGAGGACAGAGCTGCCACGGCCTTGGCAGAAACCTCGTCCTGGGAATACAGGGAAGGGGGAAAGATGAGCCAAAGAAAGGCGTATCCCAGAGGTTTTTTTTCCTTTTTTCTGGCTGCCAAAAGATGTCAAAGCTCTTCCCAGTTTCCCAATGGATGCAGGACAGAGGTGGCTCCTCCTTGGAGCAGCAGAAGAGTTCCACCCCAGCCCACACGTGTTCCTCACCAGTTCCTGCTGGTCAGGTGCCGGGGTGTTGGTGTAGCCATAGGGATAGAGCAGGAGCTGGGAATAGCTGTGGATGGAGACGAAAGCCTTGATGTTGCCGTGGCTCGTCACAAAGTCCACGATGGATTTCACCTCGGGCTCCGAGTTGGGGTAGGGTCCGTGGTACGTCTCCGAGCAGGAGTTTGAGCTGGCTCCGGCGTCTGTGGAGAAGAGGATGGTGAGAACACAGTGGGAATTTGGGAGGTTTTCCCACCCCTCAGCTCCCTGGTGGTGATGGAGGAATGCTCCTGGGGCTCCTCCTAGACATTTGGATGATGACTCTCATTTATCATCAAAGCCCTGGTGGAGCCCAGACCCTCGGCTCTGCCGCGGAGAGCAAATCCCACCTCTTCCCCAGGGGACATCCATGGATCTTTGAGCCAGAAACAGCTTTGGAGCCTCCAGCCGGAGAGTGGAAACCCTCCACAGGGGCAAGGGGACGGCTCTGACCTCCAAAACCGGCGTCCCAGTTGCGGTTGGGGTCCACTCCGACACAGATGGAGCCCGAGTGCTTGGACCTGGTCTTGCGCCACATGCGGTTCTGGAAGGGCAGAGCCACCTCAGCTGGTGGCCTGGGCTGGAGCTCCACAGCTCGTGGTGGTCTCCATCCCATGGAAACGTGGATGGAGGAGGCTTTGCCCTCTCAGGGACGTGCAACACCCCAAATCCTGCTCCCCAGCCCCATCCGGCGTGGCTGTAGGAAACAGGGAGAGGAAACCCGGGGCGGTACCTGGGTGTGGGTGAAGGCAAAGCCGTCTGGGTTGGTGACAATCTCCAGGAGGATGTCCATCGTCTCCAGGATGGAGGCCACACCTTCGTTATTGGCGTGATCCTCGACAATCTAGAGAGAACGGAGGCTTGGGGCTCCCCGTCCTCCCTGTGGGATCACCCACCTGGATCCCACGGCTCCTGAGGGCCGTGCGGCCCTTTTGGGATGGTGTCAGTACCTTCTTGGCAAACCAGACGCCGCTGGCCTGCGTCACCCACTCGCGGGAGTGGATCCCGGTGTCGATCCAGATGGCCGGGCGGTTCGTGCCCCCCGTGCTGAACTGGGAGAGCAGAGAGGAGGGGTCGGCTTTGTCCCTGTCACCCCTTTCCCCTCTGGATCACAATCCCCACGTCCTCACCTTGAGCACGTAGAGGGGACGGTCCTCGGTCGAGCGGCCGATCTCCAGCTTGCTCACCAGGTTGGGGTTCTCGGCCACCAGCATGTCCATGAAACTGTAGATCTGGGAACGAGGGACGTGGGGGTCACTCCCAGCTCGCCCCCCTGGCCAAGAGCAAACTTTTTCCCCCCCAAAATGCCTCAAATTTCGTGCTTTCCCACCTCATCTATGGTGTGGTAGGCCTCGTAGTTGAAGGTGTTGGTGTCGAGCGGCAGCTGGCGGCTGCTGCGGAGCATCTCCATCTGCTCTTCATCCAGCAGGGCCTGCGGGACACGGGGAGGGATGAGCCTCGTTCCCACTGGATGGGATCCCACCTCTGCCCTGCCTGCCCACTGACCTGCACGTCCTCGATCATGATGGAATAGGAGACCCCGCTGGCCTCCAGGTGCACTTTGACCGCCTGCAGGCTGGGGAAGGGCACGCGGATGTCCACGGGGAGGCCGAGCCCGCGGGGAGCCAGCCAGAAATCCAGCTGGATGGGGAAAAATGGGCATGAGGGGTCAGATCCTGCCTCAGGGTGCATCCCCCCAGCACCAGCCTCTTGCTCTTCAAGTCATGGTTCCCATAATCCCACATCCAACCCCGTCCTTGCTTTGCTTGGGGGGGGTGTAAAACAAAGGAGCGTCCCCAAAATCCACCTCCGCACCCAATACCTGCAGATGCTCCAGGTGCTGCAGCTCCTGCACCTTCTGCAGCTCCTCGTCGTTCCGGGGGACGACACGCAGCACCTGGTGCCTGTGGGGTCAGGAGGTGCTCGGGGTGTGGGACGAGCTTCGGCCCCGTTAGTCCAGCCTCAACCCACCCCATCCATCCTCACCATTCCCCTGAGCCTTTTCCCCGTGCCTCCCTCAGGGCTGACCCGGCTCCTTCTGCCCCACCCGGTGCCACCGTCCCCATCCCGGCCTCCCCTACCCAACAAAAGTCTCGGTGCAGGTGGCCACTGCCACCAGGGCAGCCAGGAGCACGGGGAGGAGCCTCATGGTCAGCGAGGAGAACTGATCTCACATCCCAACAGCGCCCTGGAGCCTCTTAAATCCCCTGGGATGGTGGCCCCAGGCCGGCCCCTCCAGCTGTCCCTTTTCCCAGGGCCCTGGGAAGGCTCTGGCTGCCACCAGCCAAGGTCAGGACCCGCCGTCCCCATCCCAGCCCTGGCCAAACCTGTCCCAGGAACCAGCTGGGGCCGTGGTGAGTCAGCTGCCAGCAAGGTGAGAGCGCGAGGTGCCAAAATCCCACGGCCCCCAGCGCCGGCTGAGGGGAGGGGAAACAGATCAGTTTGGGTTGAGAATGCAGGAAATGCAGATTTTCGCTTGGGGCTTGGTGAGCTGGATCCCCCAAACCACAGCGGTGGGGAAACGGGTTTAAAATTTGGCCGAGGAAAGGGGTGTAAAGCTCGGCCCGGGACAGAGGTCAGGGCAGGTGACGGTTGTCCCAGGAGCCAAAAATAAACAGCAAATTCCTGAAAGGGCCTTGCACCCAGCAATGGCCCTGAGGGTGCCCCAACCCCCTCCTTGCAGCCTCCTGGGAAGGGATGATGAAGCAAAGCTGCTCAAAATCCCACAGATTTGGGGCTGGTTGCCCAAAAAAACCCCATCTCCTCCCATGCTGGCTGTTGGCTCCAAAGGATGGAGACTTTGAGCCAAAGTCACGGGGGGAAAATCAACACCTGCAGGGCTGGGAGTCCTTTTCCACCCTTTTTTTTTTTGGAGTTTAGCACGAAAGAAACGAGGGTGCCTGAAACCACCGGATCCCCATGAGGATTTATTGAGAGGAGGGAATGCTGTGAGATGTCCTGGGGTCAGTATGGATGCTCCAGGACGTGGACCATGATGTCCAGGAGCGCCGGCCACGTCTCGGTGGCAGTGGGAACGATCTGGGAGCTGGGCAGGAGGAATCCGTAGCGCCCCGAGTCCCTCAGCTCCAAGGTGAAGGAATATTTCACCCCGTTGTCATAGGCCCAGTCCACGGTGGTGCCTCCTGCCATGTCTGCAGGGAGAGGAGCCCAGTTGGGAACACGTTCCCGAGGGATTTTCTGCGGGATGAGGGAGGGACACTCACAGATGGTGTCGGCGATGCTGCCGTAGGTGTATTTCGTCCCGAACACGGCGGCCAAGTCGTTCACGGCCTTCTTGGCCAGTTCATTCTGCAAAGGAACCGCCAAAAGCGGTGGGATTGAGGGGCAGGGGCATCTAGAGCCCATCATTCCTCATCCCTTCTGCTCTAGGTTTTCCCGAAAAAAAACCAAACAACCTTCAATTTTTGACGTTTGAGATCTACCTCGCAAAAACCCTCCAGCGGGGGTGCAGGGGTTCAATATTCGGGTTGTATCTAACGAGAGGAGCAGGGCAGCTCCTGGGATGCTCTGCCTGACTTTGCCAGGGGCTCACAGCCCCACGTTTTGGGGCCACCTCACCATTTCCTGGTAGTCGGGTGCGGGCGCCCTCCTGTATCCGTAGGGGAAGAGCAGCATCTGGGAGTAGCTGTGGATGGAGATGACGGATTTCACGTTCCCGTGGGCGCGGATGAAATCCACGATGGCTTTCACTTCCCTCTCCGAGTGGGGGTGAGGCCCGTGATAGGTCTCGGAGCAGGGATTGCTGCTGGAGCCGGCGCCTGGAGCACGGGGAGGAGGAGATCCAGAGAGGATCCCTCAGGAAAGGTTTCCACCCCTGGGTTTCTCTGCTCTAGCAGAAAGTTTTGATGTTTTGAGGCACGAACAACGTGGTGGCCGAGGTCTCACCTCCAAACCCAGCATCCCAATTTCTGTTGGGATCCACTCCGACGCAGCGGGACCCAGCGTTGATGGATCTGGTCTTGCGCCACAGGCGGTTCTAGGAGCACACGGAGAGGAGACTGGAACAGGGGTGTGAATCCCAACCCCTGCCCACGATGCCTTAAGTTTGAGCTTTCGTGTTTTTCAGGTTCCGTGGTGCCCAGGGGTGCAGCTCTGAGCTCACAGTCAGCGTCACTCAGCTCTGCACACAGCAGGGAGACAAATCCATTTCCTGCTAAAGACCAAGGACAACTTTCAGCCCCAAAAGCACAAACAAGGGTGGGCTGGAGGGAGGGACAAGAAGGATGAGACCTCACAGCCTGCAGCTGGAATTGGACAATTAATTAAACCCCAATGTGCAAATGGACCAAAACTTATAAAAATGTGAGACTTCATGACTGATCAGCCATTTTGGGTCCATTCGGTGGCTCTTTTGTGACCATTTTGGGTCCACCTTGGGTGTAGCCCCGGTCAGGCTCTTGTCCTGCCCAAGGTGTGTTCTAGAGGCCTTTCAGGAAGCACCTGCTTTATTCTCTAGTTCTGTCCAGTCTCTCTTCCAGGTCAGTCTTCCCAAGGCATCACCCAAGCATCTCCAGGGATCTCCACTCACCATCCCACATGGGAAGGAACATCCCTCCCCACCCAAAACCCACAGAAAGCCGTGGTTGGGGACAGCGCTGGGACAAGAATCCCCCCGTGGTGTCCCTGCACTCACGGAGCTGTGGGTGAAGGCAAAGCCATCAGGGTTGGTGATGATCTCCAGGTAGATGTCCATGCCGTCCAGGATGGCCGTGATAGAGAGGTCCTGCCCGTACTCCGTGGCGATCTGTGCGTGGAGAGGAGCAGGAGCTGCCCCGGTGCCCCTCGGAGACGAGGGATGGGACAAGCGCAGGGTAAGGATTGGGGTGCCACGTCCCCGGGCCATCCCGAGGTCACCTTGTTGGCCGTCCAGACGCCGGTGGCTTGGGTGATCCATTCCCGTGAGTGGATGCCGGTGTCCAGCCAGATGGCCGAACGGTTCCGTCCCCCGGTGCTGAACTGTCACGGGATCATTGAGGTTGGAAAGATCCTTCAGGATCATGGAGTCCAACCTCTGCCTCATCCCCACCTTGTCCCCAGCCCAGAGCACTGAGTGCCACCTCCAAGTGTTCCTCAGACACCTCCAGCGATGGGGACCCCAAACCTCCCTTTCCAAGGCCTGACCGCCTTTTCCGTGAGGAAATTCCTGCTGATGTCCACCCTGAGCCTCCCTTGGCACAACTTCTCATCCTGCGGGTGGATTTTCAAGGCGAGGCTGCCCCAGGACTCACCTTCAGCACGTACAGGGGTCGGTTCTCGTAGCTCTGCCCGATCTGGATCTTGCTGACGAGGTTGGGATGATCCTCCACCAGGACGTCCATCCAGTCGTAGATCTGGAAGGAGGAGCTGCTGCGTCATGAGGCTCAGCCCGGTTCTCACCTCTTGGTTTTGAGGGTATCCAGCGCTGGATGCAACAGCCAGAGCTTCCCTGGGGAAGATCTGGTGCTCTCTTGGAGACCTGGGACTTCCCTGGGGAAGACCTTGTGCTTCCCCGGAGAACACGAGGTGCTTGGGGCTCTGTGTGAGCAGGGAAAGGCGCGTCACGAGGTTTTCGGGAAAGCAGAAGGAATGGTGAGGGGAAAAGCTCTGAGATCCCCCCCCCGCCCCCAACTCCATCAGAGCCCCCACCAGTCCCAAACTGGGCTCCAAGCACCCCCAAAGTGAAGCTGAAAATGTCTTCCGCAGGTTGGGAGATTCCAGGAGCGGATTCCACGCTGGATGCGGAAGGTTTCCCAGTCTCCCACTTCAGCTAAAACCCTCACCAAGGAGGAGAAACGTGTCCCAGGGAGGTCTCACCTGTCACCAAGAACCCACCACGACCGTCACATGGATGTGACCCCAGCAGGACAAAGCCAATGCTCTGCAGAGAAAGGTACCTCGTCTAACGTGTGGTAGGAGGCGAAATCGAACGCCCTGGAGCTTCTCTTTACCCTCCTAGACCTCCTCATGCTTTCCTTTTCTTCATCCAATAATTCCTGGTTAGAAAGCAAAAAAAAACCCCAAAAAACCCCAAAACAAAAAAACCTCGATATCAAAAAGGCTGGAAGGAGCAGGGGGTTGGATTTTTCTTCCATCTCTTTGATTTCCAAGACTTTCTCTCAGGGCTGAGTCCAAAGATTTTTTTTTTGGACTTTCACTCAGGGTTGAGCTGCAGGAGCTCGTCCTGTTCCCATCACAGCCATTACCTGCACGTCCTCAATCATGATGGTGTAGGAAATGTTACGGAAATCCAGGAGTTTTTTGACTCCTTGGAGGTTGGGGAAGGGCACCCGCAGGTCCACGAGGTGGCCAGGGATGTGGGGCTGACGCCAAAAGTCCACCTGGGAAGAAAAATTTGAGCTCAAAGGGAAAACTTGGCCTCGTCCTGTGCTGGTGCTCATCCACTGAGCTCTCCAGCACCTCCAAGGGTCTCGCAGGAGTTTCCACGAAGGATTTAAAGAAGGTTTCTGGACAAATTTTGGGCCACAGACAAATGTCTGGATAGGGACCTACAGAAATGTTTCAGCCCAAGTTGTTGGAGTGTTTGTGGGATGTTCCCAGTTCGCCCAAAACGGGAGCTCTGAGCTCAAGGATTCAATTCATATTTAATTAATTCGTAATTAAATTCATATCAATTCCTATTTATCAATTCATATTTATATGGTTCTAAATGATACACCTCCAAAACGGGGAGGGAAAAATTGGATGGGATGGCAAAAAAAAAAAAAAAAAAAAAAGGAGGGAGCCCCGGATTCAGCAGCGTCTGTGACCAGGAGGGTGCTCAGCACCCCTCAGAGCTCACCTGCAGCTCCTCCTGCTCTCCCAGCACCCTGAGCACAGCGATCTGCTCCTCGTTCCTGGCCGTGACACGCAGGACCTGGTCCCTGCAGGGAGGCAGAGGGGTCACAGGGAGGGGACTCTGGGCTGGAGGGAAGCTCCACACCGGCTCAGAGGGTTGGAAAATGCATCAATTGTTGGTGTTGAGAGGAAAAAAAAAATGCAGGTTCGGAGCAGCCACGATGGGGAAAGAGCAAATGCTGGGGAGCCCGAGGCGATCTCCAGCCTCGTTTGATCAGCTCCCAAGATTCTGGGGAATATCTCACATGGATATATTCTAGATCCGTGGATGTATTCCCGAGCAGGGGAGCCAATCCAGCCTGGCTGGGCTTCCCAAGGACAGGCACAGCCCCTGGAGAGGAGGGAATGTTCTCTGGGAGAGAGGCTTTCTCACCTCGGATCAATCCTTTACCTCCAACCTCTCCTGTTGGGCAGGGCTTAAAGCCACTTCCAAAATGGCACAAAATTCCTTCACTTTTCCCCTTTCTCACCTTTCCTCCTCTTATCTCCTCATTTATCAATTTAATCTCCTCCCCAGGGTGATAACAATTTCCATTTGCCCTTTCTGTGCCCAGGGGACTCAGGCAGGTGTTAAATCCTTGCGATTTTTTCCAAAATCAGGGAGCAGCCTTGACATTCCCGGCTTGCAACTGCTCAGATTCCTGCTTGGAGGAGAGTGATGGGATCCTGCATGGATCCCTCAGCCAAGGAAGGACGGAAGGACGGAAGGACGGAAGGACGGACGGAAGGACGGACGGAAGGACGGACGGAAGGAAGGACGGAAGGAAGGAAGGAAGGACGGAAGGAAGGAAGGAAGGACGGAAGGAAGGAAGGAAGGAAGGAAGGAAGGAAGGAAGGAAGGAAGGAAGGAAGGAAGGAAGGAAGGAAGGAAGGAAGGAAGGAAGGAAGGAAGGAAGGAAGGAGGGAGGGAGGGAGGGAGGGAGGGAGGGAGGGAGGGAGGGAGGGAGGGAGGGAGGGAAGGAAGGAAGGAAGGAAGGAAGGAAGGAAGGAAGGAAGAAGGAAGGAGGAAGGAAGGAGGAAGGAAGGAGGAAGGAAGGAGGAAGGAAGGAGGAAGGTGGGTCAGTCACATCACAGAATATCCTGAGCTGGAAGGGGGATCAAATCCAACTCCAGGCTCTGCCCAGACACCCTAAAAATCACCCTGTCCTTGAGAGCGTTGTCCAAACACTCCTGGAGCTCTGGCAGCCTTGGGAATGTGACAATTCCCTGGGGAGGCTGGTCAGGAACCTTTCCTGATATCCTACCTAAACCCCCCCGACACAGCTCCAGCCATTCCCTGAGTCCTGTCCCTGGTCAGGAGCTCTCCAGCTCTGTCTCCAGCTGGTGGGATGTCCAGCATCCGGGGGGAATGTTTTTATAGGATATGTTTTCCCTGCTCTGAACACAGAATTCCCACTTTCTCTACAAGTTACTTCTCATTGCCAGTCCATTCATTCAGGCTTTTCTGGAAGTGGGTTGGAGGCTTTGGGAATTTTGGATTATCCCCCACCCTCCCCCACATTCCATGCCCCCTTCTCAGCCTCATTCCTGCACTGGACTGTGCAGTTCTTATCTCCAGGAGCTACAACCAACCAGGATGTTTGTCCTGGAAAAGCGTTTCCCTCCCTCCCCAGGGTCCCTTCTCCAGCCACATCTTGTTCTTTCTCATGGCGTGTTACTGCCAGAAATCTTTGGTTATTGCCAGAAATCCTTGGCTGTCATTCCCAGCAATCCCTTGGCTGTTATTCCCAGCAATCCCTTGGCTGTTATTCCCAGCAATCCTTGGGTTTTATTCCTGACAATCCTTGGATGGCTCCACAGCCGGAGTGTTTCAGCCACACACAACATCCCCTTGATCCTCTGGGATTCTGGCAAAGCTTGGAGTGATGCCCTCAGGGCTCAGCATTCCCCAATTTCTACCTGCCGCACGCCCCAAACCTGGGGTGAAACCAAACCTTTCCTAGTTGGGAGAAAAACCCTGTTGGATTCCCATCCTTTGGGATGTCACCCTTCTGGCTGACCCTGAAGGACAGCGGTGGGGATGAGCCTCTCTCACCTGGATCCCCATCCCAGCCGTGGTGTCCCACCACCCCCTGCTCCGGCAGGACTCACCCCACGAAGAGCTGCTCGCTGCTGGTGACCCCCAGGAGGGCGAGGAAGACCAGGAGGGTCTCCATGGTGGGTGGGAGCAGATCCACAGCACTCCCTTGGTGGTCAGGGTCCCCTCCTGGAGCTCCTCCGCCGGCTCCGCATCCGCCGTCCCCGCGGCGTGGGCAGCGACAAACAGAGCAGGCAGGCAGGAAGGGCTCCCTCGAGCCCAAATGTTTGCTTTATTTGGCAAAGTCAACACAAGAGCGGCCAAATTAGGGAGGATCTGATAACGTCTCCCTCGGTGAGCGCGTCCTGGATGAGTGTCCCTGCTCCCGGCTCCAAGCTGCCGTGGGCACGGGCGGCTCCCAAGCCACGGGCGTGGGACGGCGGGGACGGCGTGGTCACGGGAGCCCCAAAACCACCAGGAAGCAGCTCTTTGTTCCCATCCATTTCTTCATGACACATTGCTACGAGTGAGTCAATCGCCATTACGATTAGTAATGCGCGTGTAATCGCCAGCTACTGCGAAGTCACTTGCAGAAAAAGCAAGCATTTAAACGTGGACTTATTTAGGGTTAATTAGGTTATGAATACATATATACACACACACACACACATATATATATATATATATATAAAAAATTTAGAATATATTATTCAAATTATTCATCAAACCATTCCCCGGAGTGAGGCCACTTGATGGTGGATGAAACGAAATCTCACTTCAAAGCTGACGGAGCTCGGAGGCGCACAAGGACGTTCACCTGCGCTAATGCTCAGACAGAAAGGCTCGTTTTTGGGTAGAAAATGAATTATTTTTATGTTTTCAGCGTAAGCAGCGGCTCTGGAGCAGCTGTCACCGGCTGGGGACTATCCCAGGAGGTCGGTTTGTCAGAGGTGTCTTTGTTCCCCGGTTAAAGCAGCGCCTTTGTTCCGCAGGTTTACAGCAGGGCCTTTGTTGGGCCTTATCTGCGCTGCCCCTGAGCTCCCACCGCGCTTGTCAGGGATGCTCCGGGTTCCTGGGCTGTGTTCCCAGGCTGGCAGGCACCTCCCAGGACAGGTTTGTGCAGCTGACATCCTCTGCCCGCGGTTTTCTCCATTGAATTCGGGGGGTGCTGGCTGCACCGAGGGCAGGAGGTGCCGTGGGGAAGGTGCCGGGCTCCCTTGGGGCTCTGCGGCGCGGAACTCTGGGTGAGGTGGTTCCAGGATCCTCCAAAAGGCAGGATCGTGGGGTGGTCGGGGTGGGAAGGGACATGGGGAGGTCTGTATTCAGTGGATGAAGCACGGTCAGCTCTGGGGACCCACCAGATCCCTCCTGGTTGGACCTTGGAGTCCTGCAGAGATGAAGGCTGCGCGGCCCCTCTGGCACCAGGTCCTGCTGCTTCTCCTCCTGCATTTCCTGACGTCCCTCCTGGCTCTCCCTCATCCCAGTCTCTCCCATCACTCACCGTGCTGAAGAGCTTGGCTCTGTTCCCTCAGTAACTCCTTCCTTGGGATGGGAAGGTCCCTGTTGGATCTCCTCACCCCACATCCGTGTCACCTCCAGCCCATCTCCCCTCATCCCATGGCACACACCCTCCTGCTCCTCTGGGTGACATCCAGAGGATGCCAGAACCCTGATCCAGACCTGTCTGGAGTCAGGGTTCCAGGCTGGATCAGCTCTCCTCACACCAGGCACTTAAAGAGGACGGGGCAGGAGGCCTCAAGCCTTGGATGATTGGAATGAACTTCCCAGCCAGGACAAGGTCACAGTTCCACATTCTCAGCCCCGGCTCCTCAGGCTCTGCAGCTCCTGCTCTGGAGACAAGAGCTCATCCAGGTCCAGCTGTGTGCCCCGTCCCTGGGATTTGCCATCGGTGGCTTTTAATCACCAGGCAGGGGATGGGATTTTGGGAAGCTGGGTTGGTTTGGGAAAGCAGGTGCCACTGGATAACGCCGTGAGCAGAGAGGCCAAGGCCATGCAGGTCACGCTGACTGCCCCAAGCCTGGCTTTGCTTTCCAAAACAGCTCAAATTTTAACCCAAATCCAGCCCCCTGGGGTACTTCCAGCTGCCTCAGCTGCACCTTCCCCTTTCCCTGCCAGCAGCTCCGTGCCCCGAGTCCGCGGGGTTTTATCGGCCACATCAGCGCTGTTTGCTCTCCTGCCAGAGGGTGAGTAACTCACCAGCTGCTGGGGGGGTCACAAGACACCGAGATAAACCTGTCAGGCTCGATAATCACCACAGCAGCAGCAGCAGCCACCGCTAATCGCTGCTCCTTCAGGGCCCCCTGAGCTCTCTGCTCTTAATCCCCAAGAAATCTGCGGGATGAGCAATGGGACGAGGGGCTCCTCGGGGACTGGGTGCTGGATCAGGGGAGGCGTCCTCCCATCTCCGTCTTCCCTCCAGCCCTGTGTAGGAGGGAGGAAAAGGGGCAGCCGAATATATGGGGGCGTACATTTGAGGACAGTGGTGGAGGGGCCTGGCGGGGTCCCGAGGCTCGTTAAGGGAAATTAAATTCCTTTAATCAGTTCCATAGCCTGGGTTGTGCTGGTGAACACCAGGCACTCTGCACCAGCCCCTCCAGCCTGGAGAGGAGAAGGCTCCAGGGAAAGCTCAGGGCCTCAAGGGGCTCCAGGAGAGCTGTAGAGGGACTGGGGACAAGGGACAGAGGGACAGGACACGGGCAATGGCTTCCCACTGCCACAGGGCAGGGCTGGATGGGACCTTGGCAAGGAATTCCTGGCTGGGCTGGAATTCCCAGAGCAGCTGCCCCTGGATCCCTGGAATGTCCAAGGCCAGGCTGGACAGGGCTTGGAGCAGCCTGGGACAGTGGGAGGTATCCCTGCCCTGTGTCCCAAAATCTCCTCGGGGACGTGTCACACACAAGGAAAGGGACACTTGTCAAACACCACGGGGGGAAAGCACGGGGGGGTTTATTCAGCCATTTTTATCATTGCAGCCATCACAGCGCACGGAGGATCGACGAGCTGGCGCTGCAGGGAGCTGACTGCCAGCCCAGCTCTCAGGCAGACTTGTCCCTCACGTGCTCCATGATCCTCTTGAGGCCCAGCCAGGTCTCCTTGGCAGCTGGGATGATCTGGGTGGCGGGCAGCAGGAAGCCGTAGCGCCCCGTGTCCCTCAGCTCGAAGGCGAAGGAATATTTGATCCCATTGTCGTAGCTCCAGTCGATGCTGCCTCCGCTGGTTTGGTCTGCAAGGGAAAGGGAGATGATCCAGAGGGGTGAGCAGAGGAATGGTGGAGTTCTCTTGTCCTGCTGTTTGTGTTTTGGGGGACAAGGGTGAGGTTTGGCTGGGAATGCTCCGGTGTGAGCCACAGGAGCATTGTGGCTTCCACGAGGGACAGACCCTGAGGGGAGCACAGGGATTGGGGTCCTGGCACAGCCCCTCGAAGCTCCGAGTGGCCAAATACTCACAGATGGTTTTGCAAACGGTGCCCACTTGGAAGGTGGTGCCGTAGAGGGAGCGGATGGAGCTGGCGGCAGCTCTTCCCAGAGATTCCTGGAGGGGAGAAGATGAGGGCAAAGTCAGGAAGCAGCCACGCTTCCTGAGGTTAAACATTGGGATTTCACCAGAAATCTCCAAACTGCTTGGGGGATGATTCACACCCACAGCAGCCACAGCTTCCACGGCGCTTCTGGGAGCTGCCACTGCAGGTGAGTTAACTTCCAGCAGGGTCTGTAAGTGTTCATCCGGTGTTTCTCTCACTGCCTTGTCAAGGGAAGGCTCGAGAGATACACGAGAAATTCCCAAAGCGGTTTGATTGGATCTTCCAATGCTCCAAGGTCAACTTTGCGCTCGTTTCAGTGTAATGGGGGTTGGATGGAAAACAGAGCCGGGTTCTTTGTGAAGGAGGGGGGAAAGGCAACAAAGGGCCACAGGGGAACTGCATTGAGCTACAAGGACAAAACAAAACCCCCGTGAGGTGAGGGAAACTTCGGGATGAGCTTGAAAAAGCTGTGGAATTCTTCTTCAGAAATATCGAAACAGTTAATCCAAACTCAGACTGAAATTGGCTCCGACTCCAGAGCCCTTTCAGCACAGGGTTAGAGCAGAGACCTCCAGAGGTCTCTCCCATTGGAATTATGGATGTGAGATCCATATTTCCACAGAGACATTATTCCAGCCGTGATGCTGCTGTTAAGGAGGAGTATGGAAAGTACAGAAAGGCAGCTTGGACAGAAGAGAAGAAGGTAAAGCCAAGTCCTTCTGTCTCACCAGCTCGGCGTAATCGTCTGGCCTGGTGCATTTGTATCCATAGGGATACATCAGGAGCTGGGAATAACTGTGGAGGGTCAGGAAGGCCTTGAAGTTCCCGTGGTTCTTGATGAAGTCCACAACAGATTTCACTTCCACCTCGGAGTTGGCGCTGGGCCCGTGGTAGGAGTCGGAGCAGGGTTTGTTACTGGCTCCAGGACCTGGTGGAGCAAGGAGGGAACAAAGCTGTGAGCAGTGGAATTCCTGGGGGGAGGGAGGTCAGGGCAGACCCACACAAAGCTGGGCTTTCCTGCAGCCAAAGCCAGGCCTTAAACGCTGACAAACGCTCAAACCGCAGCGACGGGGTGTGAATGTTCCAGGGATGCGCTTCCAGATGATGCAACTTGGAGCAGCTTGCCCAGAAACCCAGGAATCCACATTCCTGGGGGTGTTGTGCGGTTGGATGGGGCTTGGAACAACCTGGGGATAATGGAAGGTGTCTTTGCCCGTGGCAGAGGGTGGAACTAAATAATATTTTGGGTCCTTCCAACCCAAACCATTCTGTGATTCCATGATTCCATAATTCCATGGTGCTGCCGCATCCTGTGCTCAGGGTGATTAATCCCCTTCAAAAAGGCAACTGCTGCTTCTGTGCAACAGGGTCCAGAAGCTTTCAATCCCTACCTCCAAAACCTGCATCCCAGTTCCTGTTGGGATCGACTCCCACGCAGACGCTGCCGGGAATCTTGGAGCGGGTTTTCCTCCACATGCGATTCTACAAGAGAGAAACGCTTCAAAAAGAAGCAAATCTGGGTGCCGGCACCAAAACTGCTCGCCAGGAGGAGCTGCCATCCGTCAGGGATTGATCCTAGGCATGATCCCAAGAGTATTTGGGACTGGCGAAATGGGCCAAGGGTCAAAATTCCAATGTATTTCCTAAAACCGGGGTATTTACAGGGGGTTAGGATGGGTTGGACAAGCAATGAGGATCTCTGTCTGCCCAACTCTTTGGGAACTCCCCTCGCAGCGTTAAGACTTTCAGAGCCCACCTCCCTCATGTTGATTATTTCCTCGGAAGAGCCAGGAATCTCACTGAGCTCAGACAGAGAGCTGACCCACCGAGGTGTGAGTGTACACAAATCCATCAGGGTTGGCCACCGGCAGCAGGAAAAGATCCATCTTGTCCAGCAGGGAGGTGATGGAAGCGTCTGTTCCATAGCCAGAGGCAATCTAGGCAGAGACAGAGCACGCCCTGCTCAGCAGAGCAAATCCTTCCCCAAAAGTTCATCCCCTCATTGTTTGGGACAGAGGAAAGGATGGATTTTGGGGCAGGGAAAGAAGGAACAACCATTGTCTGCTGGCTGTTGCTGTTCCTTATTATACACGGAGTGAATCTGTTTTATTATTTTATTCTGAAGACAGGAGGTCTTCAGAATAAAATGGAAGAGGACACCAAAATTTTCTCCTCCCTGTCCCAGAGGACAAGGCAAGGCTGGCGCTAAGACTGAGGTGGAATAGCCAGGTTGGGAATTCTCGGCTGTGCTGCACCGGGAGAACCCAAGGAGATTTTGGACTAAACTGTTGGGCACAGGGTGGCTCTTGGGGATGGTTCTGTGCAGGGCCAGGAGTCGGACTCTCCAACCCTCTGGGTCCCTTCCAGCTCAGCTTATTCTGTGGTCCTGTGACTTCTCTGGTGGCTCAGTCACTTCCAGCAGGATTTAAACCCTCATTTATAGAGAGCTGGAGATCTGGGCATTTCGTGGAAGGAAACCAACCCCGCTGCATTTTTCTGGGTGAGCAGAGCAAAGCAGCGAAAACAACCTCAAAGCCTTTGGTGATCTGTGTGACAATTCCACCCGAACCCGCTCCATTTTCTCCGCCTAAACCCAGCTGTTCTAAGGGGACAGAGCTTTCCAATTCCAGCCCGAGGCCGCCGCCGCGCCCTCAGGGAGCCGGCTGCTTTGGGAGGAGGTGAATTAACTGAACACACAGAGGGCTGACATCCTCTGAAACACCAGGGGACATCCCCAGGGCATCCCAAAGGTGCGTGGCAGCTGCAGGAACCTCGTTGGCGATCCACAGGGCGCTGGCCTGGGTGACCCACTCGCGGGAATGGATGCCGGCGTCGAGCCAGATGGCCGGGCGGTTGGAGCCTCCGGTGCTGAACTGGGGGAAATCAAACAGGAGCGCTTCAAACTCTGACACCTCTCAGCCAAGGGGCACCCCATAATAACAGACCGGGGGTGCTGTGGGCCGTGCTGTGTGTCGTTCCAGCCCGTGGGCGCATCCCGCGGTGTTTGCCGTACCTTCAGGACGTACAGGGGACGGTTCTCGTAGGATTCCCCGATCTGGATCTTTTCCACAAAGCTGTACTCAGACGCAAGGTGGTCCAGTTCTTCGTTGATCTGAAATGAAAGGCCATGAGGACATTCAAAGTCGTATTTCTGTGTCCTTCCAATTCCTCCCGGAGAACCGTGGGCTGATTCAGGTTGGAAAGCCCATCCCATTCCACCCCTCCATGCCGCTACTCCATGTTGCTCCAACCCGGCCTTGGACACTCCCAAGGATGGGGAAGCCACAGCTTTTCTGGGCAAAAAGTTCTTTTATTTCCCGATTTCAAGACCCTTTTATTTCCCTTTCTTTCGAAGGGTGGGTTTTGACAGAGTCTGCGGGAGAGTTTATGGAATCTCCATCAACACTGCTGGCCGATTGTCCTGAGCACAAAATTAATACCGCAAAAAAACAAACCCGCGTGCCAGAAAAAAAAAAAAGCTGCAAGGACATTTTAGGTCCTAATATAGGATGTTGGATTGGAGACAGAGAGGGAAAAGACCAGAAAAGATCAGAATGCTCTTCCCCTGAGGTACTCACATCATCCAGAGTGTGGTAAGCACCAAAGTCGAAGGTGCTGCTGCGCTGCCTCTGGGCACTCTCGGCCATGTCTTGCTTTTCTTTATCCAGAACATCCTAAAATAACATTCAAATGGTGAGAAGTGTCCGCTTCACTGGCTAGAAGATAAATAAACGAAAAGGCAACGGGTCAGTGATGGTTTAGATGCCCTTTGGGGATTACTGCTCATGAGGAAATGTCAGATTAGTGCCCAAATGGGTGATTTTCAGCCACAGCCACTCTCTGCAGAGTTTAGTCAGTGATGAGTAACTTCAGTTTTGGGATTCCCAAATGTCTGGGGCCAAAAGTCCACGTGGAATTCCTCAGGGGTTGGCAGAAGAGCCCTGCGGGGTTTATTGATGTCACTGCTCAGAGCGACACCGACAGCGATCCACGGATTGTCTTTGAGGAATAATCCACAACCTCCCCAGGAAACAGGAGTGTGGAAAAGCTGGAGCGAGGCCCAGCTGCGAATTAGTTTTTTCCAAAAGCTGTGAGAAAGAAGTGCCAGTGGCGTTGCCCACCTGCAGGTCTTCGATCAGGATGGAATATTCAATCCCCTGGGATTCCAGGAAGGCTTTCACTGACTGGACACTGGCAGCAGGAATTCTCACATCCACGGGCAGGGCAGGGGCAGAGGGGTTGATCCAGAAATCCAGCTGGGGAGAGAAAGGAAAACGGATTTGGTTCGGGGGAAGGAATCCTGCAAACAGCTCCTGCAGAGTTTGAGAAATGCTGATTTCAGCCCCTGCAGAGAGAGGAGCCCCGGAATGTTCCGTTCTCTGTGGCCTCACCACAACCTTGCACCAGTTCTTGTGATAAACTCGAAAAAACAACAAATACCAAGGGGCTTGTGGCATTTTTTTCGTTGAATTCTAGGCTTTGGTCACAAAAACAAGAGGACATTTCAGTTGTTTCTGATGGTTATTTTATTATTTTCCCTTTTACTAGAAATAATTTCGAGGAAAATTCCATATTCCATATTACTCAGGTAACACGAAATCCACTGTTTAAATTTCTCCTTTCCTCTCTCTTTTGGTGGGACTTTTCTAAATTTTAATTTCTAAATTGTTCATAAAATATTTTTTAAGCCAGTGATTTTAAAAAGTGACATTAAAAATTCTCCCCAATGGCAATAAGAACAGTAATAACGTGGAATTTTACAGCGTGTTTGCCTGCTTCAATACAGTATAGACCAACACATAAATTCCTTCCATAACTCTGGGAGACAAAACATTGCCATTCCCACTGGAAAAACAAGCTTTTCGACACTGAGATCAAGGTCTAACCATTCAAATATGCTGTAAACCCAGTCGGGGGAAAAAAAAATAAATCAATTCTGGCTCCCCTGAACACTCGAACTCGCAGGTCAAATTTAAAGTGCTGAGAGAGTAAATTTATTTATGGCAGCTGCCCCAGGGTGATGGGAACCTCCCAAATGAGATGCAGATGACCGGTTGTGAATGGTCCAAATCCCGCCCCGTGCGAAATATTCCAAAATGCGTCTGTGGCCGTCACCCACCTCCAGGTGTTCCAGCGATTCCAAAAGCTGCAGCTGCTTGACGTCCTCCTCGGTTTTGGTCTTGATTCGGAGAACCTGGTGCCTGCAATAGATCAGAATCTTCAGAACCAGCCTCAGGACGGGTGAACCGGTTCGTTCCTGGGGTCGCTAATTCCGTGTTAATCGCGTGTTAATCGCGCCTTTAATTCGGTGTCACCCGAGAGTTCAACCAACAACCCGCACCTTCCTCCTAAACCGGACAACGCGGATGGGTTTTAAATCACCAGGATCAATCCATCCATCAACTTTTGGGCAGCGACTTTGTGGGGGGGAAAAAAAAAATGTCGGGTGGGGGAAGGATCAAAAGTTTGGGGAGCGAAGATTAAAGGTGGGATTTGTTCCGCCTTCCTGCGGTTTAGTCAGAGGCTGCTGACACCCGGCCGGTGCTGTCAGACACCGGCAGAGGGTGGCTCGCATCATTCCAGGAGGGATGAATCAGCCTCTGGAATTGCCTCACTCCACTGGGCTGGAGAGATAAACCCAACAGCTGGGAGCTCAGCCCAGGAACTGCACAATTAGAACGAGGGAAATGATGTAAAAAAGGGTCTCGGCACCACGAGCTCTGGGTGTTTTATTTACAGCGAGAAGGGACTCGTTTACACCAGGTTTACACCAGGTTCACACCCGGTTCACACCAGGATCCTCTCCCTGGCCAGCAGGGGGATTTGAATGGAGTTAAATCAGCTCTGAAGGCACTTTTCCACATTAATAACTTACTGCTGCATTCTCCATCGCCGTAAGCTTTACATCAGGGTTGGATTCTGCCGTGAATTAACCGCAGCTGCTGAGGAGCGGATTCACAAGAATTCAGCCCAGGATTAAATGGTCAAAGTAGCCCCTCTTGGCTTTACCAATCCCTGAGCTTTGGGACATTCCTTATTTTATTTTTTATTCTTAATCCTTAAACCTTCACACACAGATTTACTCAACTGGAATTTAGTGCTCTCTTACTGCACCTTAGGATTTATTCAGTAGGATTTTATAATCTTTGATTATTAAGGCTCTTCCACGGTCAGTGAGGAAATACCCCGCGGGATGATTTTTGCAATGGAACATAAAGACAAACCTTTAGAATGTAATGGTTGGAGATCAGGATCTGAAATGCTTTGAAAGGAAGAAAGAGAAATAAGAAACTTGAGAAAAAAAAAAGGGAAAGTGGTGAACTTTGTGATCTGAGGGCAGGTTCTGGTCTTTCAGCTCTGCTTTTGCCGTGAGGTTCAGCTCAAACCAAAAGAAAATCAAGCCTTGGGCGAACAGGAATTGAGGATGTCAACTCCACAGCTGCACCCTTCTCCTAAGAAAACCCAAACGAAAGTAAAGGAAGGTTCCCTCAAACACCAGAGCAGCAAAGCAGCGAGAACAATCAGTCACAAAAAAAAACAACAACAAAAAAAAAAAATGTGCCCCGAGCAGATTTGGTGAAGCTGGAAAAACAACGAGCGGACACCAGCCCTAAACGAAAGGTTTTCCTCGAAAGCGTCACTCACCCAACGAAGGTTTCCAGGCACAGGGAAGCCCCGACGAGGGCGCCGAAGATCAAAATCAGCTTCATGTTTGCTGCAAGTTCAGCGGGGCCAAGCTGGCAAAGGGGAATTTATAGAGAGCTTTATTTTTCACATCAAACACACCTGATAGAACCTATCGCTCCATGTGATCGAGTTCTCACATTTATCGGAGCCTTCAAGGTAACCAGCAGGCAGGAGGCCGATTTCACCTCGGGAAACAAAAATAATAATAAAAAAAAATTTCCACTGACACATCCATACCAGGGCGGGGGAGGAGTCGGTCCCAAAGCTCCGACCACAAAAAAATGTGCGTGGCCTTTCACGTGTTCTTCGGGGCAGAGGAAAACAGGGACGGACTGAACCCATCCCTGCTCTCACTGGGGGTCAGGAGCTCTGCCAGCCCACTCGTGCTCGTGGGGATTTCGGGTTGTCCCTTCCTTGTTCCAAAGGATATTTGGGCTAGTTGTTATCCACGTGGGAGGGCAGACTCCAGCCTGAGCTTGGGGAATAAACTCCCGTGGGAACACCCAGCTGTGGCCGTCCCATATTTGCAGCGAGGGTCACAGGGCTGCTGGATAAAATTTTCTTTGATTTTTTTTTTTAATTTGTTTATCTAAATAAAAAGGTTTCTGAGGGGCAGCAAGGTGCTGACCCTGCTGTCACACCTGGGGACGAGACACGGGGCAGATGTTCAGCTGCTCCATCCACCCCAGGAGAACAAGGAAAGGAATTCCCTGAGAATTCCCTGAGGAAACTTTTAACGAAGATCTCGGTTTTTGTCAGCACCTCCCTGAGGAGTGTCCTCTCACCTCCACTCCCTACTCCTCCACGGGTGACCTGTTTTGTTCACACTTCCAAGAAAACCCTTTGTCTCATGTTTTGGGAACAAAGGGAGCCCCGGGCAGGGATTAGTCCTGGTTTGCTCTGTAGGATTGAGTCATCCTGGAACTGCTGTGTCTTGGGGGCACCGGGAGAACGTGCTCAGGTCTCTAAGGTTTAACCAAACCCAGTCCCTGCAGAAAAAAGATCTCCACTCCCTCCACTTAAACCAAATGACAGAAATGTCTCCCCAGAGACAGGAACCGTCACAGGAATTTCCTGCTCCTGGAGCTCTGCTGGAAGTCAATCCCCACCTGTAGCTTCCAGACTCCAAGATTTCATAAGGGATCAGCTGACTGTCCACACCCCCCACCACGGGTCACTCCTTGAAAACAGGAAGGGTTGAATTAATCTAGGGCAAAGTTAGAGCTCGTTTCATTACTCATGCTCCATTCCCACGTGGATTTAAGGGCTGCCAAGAGACCCTGCCAAACCTGACGGGGATCCAAAGTATCCCAAGCAAGCTCTGAGTGCCCCGATCAGCATCCTCTGCGGCCTCCACCCACTGCATTTCAGGAGCTGTATCCAAACCCAAGCCTTGGACTCACTGCTCATCCCCTGGAGGACCCCAGCAACGACCTCCTGAGGTCCTAAAGGCTCTGGAGATAAGCCCTGAGCCACGAGCACCCGTGAAATTGGAGAGAGAATCCAGGGCAGGGCTGGGTGGGATCTTGGAATGGAATTCCCAGAGCAGCTGTGGCTGCCCCTGGATCCCTGGAATGTCCAAGGCCAGGCGGGACAGTGGGGCTCAGAACAACCTGGGATAGTGGCAGGTGTCCAGGAGTTGGAACCGGGTGGGCTTTGAGGTCCCTTCCCACCCAAACCATTCTGGGGTTTGAAGAGGCTGCAAACATCCCCAGTGCTGACCCCAGGGTCCGAAAGGGGAGCAGGAGGAAGGCAAAGGTGACACAGCAAGGTAAAGGTGGGGAGAAGGGACCTCACCACAAGCAGCCGAGCCCCACGGGATCCAACCAAGAGGCGCAGAGCAGGTCTGGTGGCACTGAGCAGGTCCTCAGCCAGCTCCCAGGGCAGCTCCACAGGCAGGATGTCACCAAGCCCAGGTCCAAGCCCTCCCCTGAACCCACTGCAGCTCAAACAAACCCCAGAAACAATGGGGCTCGGTGAAATGCAGCACCCAGAGGCCGGGGAGGGTGGAGGGTGCGTGGGTGAGCCCGGCCAGGGCAGGCAGGGCCGTCCTGCAGCGTGGGCAGGGTGGGACGTGCTGTCTCCTGGAGAGGTTGTGGTGTCACTCAGTGACTCAGGGACACCCTGGTGACACCCCAGAGAGAGACGGCTGAAATCAGTCTCAGCCCAGCAAACCCTCTCCTCGCCGAAAATCGCTGTGTCGAGACAAAATTTCCCTCGTGCTGTCACTGAGAGAGGCCAGAATGGACACAAGCCTCCACCAACGACTAGAAAAGCCTCAAAAATTCGTTACATCTCAGTGGGGCCAGTCCCTTTGTTTAAAATCCAGACCCTTGGTTGTTGCTGCCTCAAATGATGCAAAGCAAGGTCCAGTGTTGGAACCCCTCCTATGATTTTTAGGAAAAAAAAAAAAAAACAAAAACAAAACAAACTTTTCACCTTTGGAGAGAAATATTTCACTGACGTGGCGAAAGGGCTCCACTGGCAACTCGTCTCATGGATAATCAGAGTTAATTGGCCGTAACGCCGATTTATTTTGGATTACTGATGGGGGAATTATTATTTCTGCAAATCACCGACCGCCTCCACGTCCCCAATCCACACTGGAAATGCCCAGGATAAACGATGAGCAGGGATTTCAGGATGTGCTTTACCACTTGTCCGCTCAGAATTAATTTTAGGAGCAGAACAGAAATTTTAGGAGCAGAACCCGTAGTTTTGACGCTTCTGGAAAAGCTGCAGCTTTGTGTCAGTGCAATAATCACCCTGGCTGCAGTGGAGCAACGTATTTCCAACTCAGTTTTCCTTAAATTAGGAAATCGGGAGCTTTACATTTGGAGGGTTATCCTCACACGCACGCACACAACCCTTTCCATTTACAGCATTTCAGAATTTCTTCAGATTTCTGTAAAAAAAAATAAATTTGAAGTAGCGCAGGTGTTGGAAGTGATGCAAACTTCCCTCGATGGTTTTTTAATTGCTCATTTTAATTACGAGCAGCATCCCCTTTTAAACGGCACTAGTAAGGCTTCTCCACGGGCCTTTGTTATGACTTTGATCTCTAAATCATCAATTTAAATTTGTTAAAACTGACGAACTTCAATGGACAGACCCAAAGAATTTGAAGAGCGGGCACGTGGGATCTTAAATTCCAGGATGCTTCGAGGGTATTGGAGTAACCCGAAAATTAGAGGAAATCCAGGGGACTCCATGTCTGAGTCGTGGATGAGATAACAAAAACATTAAGATAACAAAAGATAAATCATTTGGACCAGATCAGGGTGAAAAGGGAGGAAATTAATAGGGAACACCGTGCTAATTAATTAAGAGTATTTAGGACCAAGGAACACTAATTCGCTTTTCACAATGTGAAAAACGAGGTTTAATTTTTTTTTTTTTTGGTAAAATTTGAAAGGTTTAGGAAAAAGATAACAGGAGACAAAGTAAAGGGTTGAACAGTCGGGTGTTTGGCATTTAGTTAAAAGCACGCTCATTATTTTGGGGGATTTTTAAAATATTTTTTTTTATTACATTAGCCTGTTGCATATTTCTGCATTTTTATACTTTTTTATAAATTAGTTTATATATTCTAGGAGCTGTTTTCTATGGCTTGTTTTTGGGTCTGCTTTTTAAGGACATGGGTATTTTTTGGTTTTGGTGGGGGTTTTTTTTATTATTACTTTTAGTTTGGGCTTTGATTTATACTTTCTACAGATGCTGATATTTAATGTTAGAATTGGGAGTTTTATTATATGTTCAATGGATCTTATTTGAACTAAGCAGACAGTTTAATTATAAGCATAATTATATATTAGTTATCTCGCTATTAAGTTTTGTTAATAGCAGAAACGAAAACTCTCTTCATACAGCAATTTTAACACCATGCACGTTATAAATGCGCATTATAAAACTGGCTTTTTGCAATCGCGCTGTATTATGCTTTGTTAATGAAATTTTAACAAGGGATGAGTGTATTTTCTGATTGTGACACAATGTAAGCGGTAAGAGGACTGAATTTTTTTTCTTTGTAACATCTAAAACTGACCAAAGCCAAAAATTATGAGGGAGAGGTCGTCACCTTATAGCCCTGCAGGAAAGCTGCTGGATTTCTGGGTTTTTTATTAAAATAAAACCAGCCAAGACCCACGTTACCAAGACAGAGTGGAGCCGCTCACAAAGAAATCTATCAAATAAGATAATTGAGAATACTTGAAACTGAAAAAAAAAAAAATTAATATCTATTAAATATGTAAAACAACAATTCTTAAAAACACAGTAATTTTTTTTTAAAAAAAGTGTGCTTTCTAGTGAGGCACCCCAGCTGGAACGTTTGCTCTTATGTCCCCTAATTGTCTATTTTTAATTTTTATTAAACTCATAAAAATTTTAAAAGAGAGCACAACTCTTTTTTCACATGCACACAGCATTTATCTCAATATCTGCGAAAAGCCAAGAGTATAATACGAATTTCTAACAACAATAATTAAACAATTTAACTATAAAGATAAAAAAATAACAACAGAGCGAAACGTGACCCCGTGAGGGCTTCATCACCCCCCCCAACATGGCGGCTCCCCTCACGCCCTTCCCGCCAAAATCCGCCCTCTTAGCCACGCCCCCTTAGCCACGCCCCTCGGCGCCGCCGGTGACGCCACGCGAGCGCCCGCGCAGGCGCAGAGAGCGCGAGGCCGCGGCGGCGTGAGGGGAGCCGAGAGCCCCGGGCGGGAAAAGGGGAAAAAAAACCGGCCGGGCTTGAGGGGAGAGCGGCACAGATCTGGGGAGAGGTGAGGTGGAACGTGGGTGGAGGGACAGAGCCGAGGTTTGGGAGGAGGACGGGGAGGTTTGGGGAAGGGGGAGCGGTGAAATTGGGAGAGGAGAAGGGAGATGCGGGGAAGGGCAACCGGAGAGGTTTGAGGAGGAGGAGAGGGAAGGTTTTGCGGAGGGTGGTCAGAGGGGTTTGTGGTGAGGATCGAAGAGGTTTGTGGTAAGGGAGAGGAGAGCTTTGGGGTGGGGGGAAGGTGAAGTTTGGAGGAGGGGAAAGGAGAACTTTGGGGAAGGGATCGAGGTCTGGGGGAGACGTGAGGGCTGCCTGCCTGTGACAGATTTTATTTCCTTCACCTAAGGTAGTACTGGGCATAAAGGAGAAAATAAAATCTGTGGGTTTCATATGACACAAAATACTCTGTTACCTACTGAAATAAGTGACAGTTTTGGATAAAACCACTGGGCTTGCCTGGAGGAGGCAGGAGCTTTCCCTCCTCCTTCTGAAGAAAAATTATTCAAAAACGAGGGAGAAGATGGACACTGCTCCTCAATAACGTGGCTGAGAATCTTCCTGCCGAGTAACAATTCACAGGTTTTGCCTTTTTCCTTTGTTCTCACAGACGATGACGCCGAATAAGAGTCCAGACACTTCCCTCATCGACCTGGCTGTGAAGATGAGGAAACAGGCTGAGACCAGGAAGGTGGTGCTGGCCTGGGGGCTCCTCAACATATCCGTAGCAGGCATGATCTACACTGAAATGTGAGTTAATTGTTCAAACCAGCAAAGATTCCGCTGCGTGGAGCCCTAAAATATCCCCCAGGATGGAATTTCTGCTGAATTCTCCCTTCTTGTGTTGCTTTTCAGGACTGGGAAACTCCTAAGCACATATTACAACATCAGCTGCTTCCCACTCTGGTACATTGGTGAGTCTTTGCAGCATTTAAATCCAATTTCAGGGTTGTTTTTTTTACTCATTTTTATTACGTTTTTAAGGCAGGTTTGGTATTTTTTTCTGTTTGTGTTTTAAACCAAAACTTTGCTTTCTGTGATCTCCCTTGAAAACTGCTGGAATTCCGTCTTTGTAGTGGCAGATAAGGAGTGTTAACAGCTTTTTCTCTATGGTGAAAGGGCAGGAAGGATTTATTTAATGCATAAAAACTTCCTTGATGTGTAGATCAGAGAGATTTATTTTCCTGCTGTGTTGGGCTCTGGGTGTTTTACAGCAATTCAAGTTGGTTTCAGAGGAGGAGACTCTAAGCTCTATCAAACAGGTTGGAAAGAAGCAAGAATCACGAGGTTTCTTTTTTTTGGAAAATAACAATCCCAGTTTAAAAATTAAACTTTAAAGTGTATCAATGAATTTCAGCAGTGAGGAACATTATCTCTGATGGTTCTTGCCTAAGAAAATGAAGAAATCTGAGATTCTTCCCCCCCTAATAATGACCATTTTTTTTAACAGACATACCTCGGTTTTGGAAATAATGTTAACTTTTGTTCAGACCATGACAGGAACTCGTTTGTTTCTTGCAGAATTTGCCCTGGCAGCCCTGTTCAGCCTCAATGCCCTGTTTGATTTCTGGAGATACTTCACCTACACAGCAGCACCAACCAGCTTGGTCACCAGTCCCAGCCAGCAGATCATGGGCTGGCTGCGCAAGGCAGGTGGGGAATAAACCCCCTTTTTAATCTTTTTCCTGGGTTTTTTTGTTGTTGTTGTTGTTGTTGTTTTTCCAGTTCTGGGTTATTTATTCTGAATTCTCTCCTCTGACTAGAGCTGTAAACTGAGCTGGGGAGTTTGGGGTTGTGCAGGGCCGGCAGTTGGGCTCGGTGTTGTTCCTCATGCTGTGGTTTAGTTTGTGGCCATTTGAGGTGGAAACTAAGTTGTGTTTTAGATAACTGAGACGTAAGTCAGTGTGGTAAAGATGAGAACAGTGAAGGAGCTGATGGAATATTAGAGAATCTCCCCCACAGGGTTCATTCTGAGTTGGCGCCACTCAAGTTTTACCCGAGTTCTGTAACCACGGGGTTTTGATTTTCCCTTTTACCATCTCTAAAACTGCTTTAACCACCACAGCTGCGCGTTTATGACCGTCCCCACATGTAACCCTGCTTGCTCTTCCCTTGCAGCTGTACAGATCACCCCTCCCAGGGAGGCAGCAGCCAAGAGGGTGCTGTCCCTGACCCCGTCCCCGCCCATCCAGGGCCAGTGTGTGCTGAGCTACAGCCCCTCCCGCTCCCCCAGCGCCAGCCCCAAGTTCTCTGGGAGCTGCCTGAGTGGGTACAGCCCCCAGCTCCAGGCTCTGGCAGGGGCCAGCCCTTCTCACAGCACCTCTGTCACTTACTCACCCAGCGGCAGCTACACTAAGGTAATCACCAGGGTACATCTTCAAGGCACGGCTCGAGCTTTGTTAAAAAAAAAAAAAAACAAAATAAAACTGAAATTTTTGTCGTTTTCTCCCAAGGCTTCCAGCTTCAGCCACTCTCCCAATGGATCTCCCTATTCCGTGAGTGTGGGGGCTGTGGACAGCGCTGGGATAAGGTCTCACTACCGATTCTCCCCCATCCTGTACAATAATTCCACCTACAAGGATGACTGCATCACAGATGTCAAATCCCTGGACACCTTCCTGAGGAACGAGGAGGAGAAACAGCACCGAGTTCAGTTAGGTACATTGAGTGGGTTCGGTGGGAAAAGGTGTTGATTTTATAAAAAAAAAAAAATTAAAAATGAGCTTTTGTGATGAGAGGAGTACCAGTGAAAAGGCCATTCATGGATCATCTGTGGGCTTGGGCTTGCTCCTGGTGAGGAATGGGGTGTGAGGTAGAGCCCCATTGTTTCTCCTTCAGGCAGTTTTCCTCCAGTCAATCCTTGGAACGGGATCTAAGCATGGGAGTGCTGGTGGATTATCTCTGTAGCAATTGTTGGCTGTAATGGACTGAGATAACCTTGATAAGAGGGCGATTTTATGCAGATAAAGGGGCTGAATCCACTAAATTTTTCTCCTGGATTGGGACAATCGAGATAAGGATAAAGGGGATGAATCCACTAAATTTTTCTCCTGAATTGGGACAATCAAGATAAGGATAAAGGGGGTGAACTACACAAAATAAGTTTTTTTCCTGGATTGGGACAATCGAGATAAGGATAAAGGGGGTGAATCCACTAAATTTTTCTCCTGGATTGGGACAATCGAGATAAGGATAAAAGGGGTGAACTACACCAAGTAAATTTTATTCCTGGATTGGAACAATCAAGATAAGGATAAAGGGGCTGAATCCACTAAGTTTTTCTCCTGAATTGGGACAATCAAGATAAGGATAAAAAGGGGTGAACTACACCAAGTAAATTTTATTCCTGGATTGGAACAATCAAGATAAGGATAAAAGGGGTGAACTACACCAAATAAGTTTTATTCCTGGATTGGAACAATCAAGATAAGGATAAAGGGGCTGAATCCACTAAATTTTTCTCCTGGATTGGGACAATCGAGATAAGGATAAAAGGGGTGAACTACACCAAATAAGTTTTATTCCTGAATTGGGACAATCAAGATAAGGATAAAAGGGGTGAACTACACCAAATAAGTTTTATTCCTGGATTGGGACAATCAGGGATAAAAGGGGATGAATTATCACCCAGTAAATTTTATTCCTGGATTGGGACAATCAAGATAAGGATAAAGGGGCTGAATCCACTAAGTTTTTCTCCTGAATTGGGACAATCAAGATAAGGATAAAAGGGGTGAACTACACCAAATAAGTTTTATTCCTGGATTGGGACAATCAAGGATAAAAGGGGATGAATTATCACCCAGTAAATTTTATTCCTGGATTGGCACAATCAAGATAAGGATGAATGCCGTGTTTCTGCAGAGTGAATCCGGTGTATTCACTCAACACTGACCCGTCGTCCCTGCGCTGTTTGTTCCACAATTCCTTGGCAATAATTAAAAGTTCACTTTTTTAATGAATGAATCCTTTTCAGGAAGCTCAGATTCCAGCTCTCCCTCCAGCAGCCCGACGTTCTGGAACTACAGCCGCTCCATGGCAGACCACGCCCAGATCCTGAGGAAGTTCCAGTACCAGCTGGCCTGCAGGTCCCAGGCTCCTTCTGCACACAAGGATGAAGCTGATCTCAGCTCCAAACAGGCTGCAGAAGAGGTAAATTCCGCAGGAAACCAAAAATGCCAAGAGGGAGAGATTGGATTTTAAAATGTATCTGTGCAAAGGTTTGGATTTGAGCTGGGTCAGGACTGGGGGGAGGGGGGAAATATTCCTCCAGCATTCAGCCAACTCCTTCGTTTTGCAAACAGCAGGAATTGTCACGGCCCCTAAAAACTCTGTGAGGTTTTTATATGGATTTAAGAAACTTTTCCACAGGTTTGGGCACGGGTGACAATGAACCGACAGCTCCTGGATCACATGGACTCCTGGACAGCCAAATTCAGGAATGTGAGTCCCTCTCCGAGGAATTCCAGGGGGAGAGGGAAAATTCCTCCATGTCCCTGAGATGGGAAGGGTTGCAGTGCCTGGCCGAGGGTTGGGGTGGTCTGTCACACACAAATCCCACAAATTTATCGTGTCCCTGACATCCTGAAACAACCAGGAGAGGGATTGCATCCATCCCTTTAGGGCTGGGATTCATAATCCTCTTTCCTCATCGTCCAGAAAAGCTTCACCTGACCCAGGTGTGTTTTCCCAACTCCTGTACTTTGAATTTTCTGTCTTTTCAGAAGCTGTTAAAGGGGCACTTAAATTCTGCCTGGCTTGATAATTAAATTAAATTAAATTATTTCCCTTCTTGATCGGCTTCAGTGTTTCTATTAAACTGCTTTGTGGTCGTGGTGGGGATGGTTGTGGGGGTTTATTCAACATCCCTTTTGCTTCTGACCTTGAATTTTCCCCTTTTTCCCTTCCCAGTGGATCAATGACACCATCCTGGTGCCGCTTGTGGAAGAGATGGAATCTGTGAGCACTCAGCTGAGGAGGATGGGCTGCCCAGAGCTGCAGATTGGAGGTAGGATCAGCCTGGGAATTCCCTTGGAATGGCTGTTAAGAGATCAGTTAGGTCTGGGAAATAGTTTTGTTCCATTTCTGCTCTGCTTTGGTGTTGTCTTCGTTCCACCTCCTGCATTTCATTGAGCTGGGAAGGTTTTCCATAATACTTCTATAAATGTCAATGCTTGGGCACTTGGGTGAAATTCTCAAATGCCTCTTTTTTGCCATTAAATTTAATTTTACAGCTCTAATTATCGTTAATGATAGTTGATTATTCATGGGACAGAAAGCACTTCAAAGACAGATGTGCTGTGAATTCTCAGTGCCTCCCAAAAGACTGGCTCTCTCCACTTTTCCAACTTCCTCCTTCAAATCACCCTCTTCCTGAAAGAGCTGGGGTTTTAAAAATTCTTGAAATTAAGAATTTTAAAATTAAAATTAAGGGGTTTATTAAAATTTTAAAAATCCTGACGGACTGGGGTTCTGCTTTTCATGTCAGGTTAAGATTCTATAGCAGCTTCTCCTGTTGTTTCAAATTAACTGAGAAGTTGATTTGATGTGCTGGATTTTAATTAAATTCCTCTTTTTGGGTCTTTCTTAGAGAGTTTCCTCAAAAGCTACAGTTGCAAAGCGCTTAAAAACCCCCGTAGCTGCCGCTTTTAAAGAAACTTTCACTTTGTTTCTCTCTGGTGCTCCTGCTGGTTCCTTGTAGCTGCTGTGAAGGAGATTTGTGCTACTTTGTACTAACTGAGCTGCTCTTTATGGGTGGTGTGAGGGAATAAAATGTTTCCCAGCCCCGGGCTGAGTGTCGTGTGTTGCAGAAGCCAGCATCAGCAGCCTCAAACAGGCAGCCCTGGTGAAAGCTCCTCTCATCCCCACCCTCAACGCTCTGGTGCAGTACTTGGATCTCACCCCAAACCAGGAATATCTGGTGGAAAGGATCAGAGGTTCGTGGTTTCTAAACATTTCCCTATTGCGGTGAATTTATTGGTTCTGTGTCACTGAGGAGCTGGATCCCTGGAATTGTGTTGGACAGGGCTTGCGGCCACCTGGGATAGTGGGAAATTTCAGTTTCCCACCAATCCAAACCATCCCTTAATTTCCTCCCGCCTGCTCCGAGTCCAAAAGGATTGAATTGCTCCATTATAAACAAACAAAAATCGCCCTTTAACTTTACTCCTTTTATCAATACCTTCCCTGATTTTTATCCCCATTTTCTACCCCACAAAACCCCCTTTGTTGAGACACATTTCCAGCCCTCAGGAAGTTAATCAATCTTCAGATTTTTTTTTTTCCCCCATTTTCTACCCCACAAACCCTCTTTGTTTAGACACTTTTGCAACCCCCCAGGAAAGCGAATAACCGTTGTTGTCACTTCCAGAACTTTCCCAGGGAGGATGCATGAGCTCCTTCCGATGGAACGGAGGAGGGGATTTCAAGGGTCGCAAATGGGACACGGATCTTCCCACTGACTCCTCGGTGAGTTTCCAGGGACACCTGGGATTTTTGGGGGGTTTGGGCAGGATAGAATTTGGAGGGAGCAGCCAAGGAAATCTTCGGAGGGACATGGGAAAATCAGGAAATTGGAGCTTTGCAGCTTTTCTGCTGCATAGTTAAATTTCATTGCTGGAAGCGGAAAATCAACCTTGAAATAGGATTTGATTTTCTGCTTGGGAACGTGGTTAAAAATACTTGGAATTGTCCAGCTCTGAGTGTCCTGATAAACAGGTACAGCTCAAAAATGCTGTGTTTAACTAAAGAAGCTTTTTATATTCATTCAAGGCTATTAGTAAAATAAAACCCAAATGGACGATTTCACATTTTTATTAATTTTAGAGCTCCAAAGGTGCATCTCCCAGATTTTTTAAGATGTGTGGCATTTTTTTTTTCCCAGCAAATCTTCCATTTTCCCTGTCTTACAGCTCCTGTTTGGTGTAAGGAGCACGGAAAGCACCAGATCCCAGCTAATCTCCTGATGTTACCCACAGAAAACATTGAGAACCCTCCAGAAAGGGTTAAACAACCCTCAGGCTGCCCCCTGGTTTTCTGGATGCTCATTTTATTTCACAATTTTTGGCATTCCTAAGGCTCAGCTCAGACTTTTCCAGTGATTTTCATGAGGGAAAAGGAGAAGTTTCCTTGCTGGCGTTGGGGTGGGCAGAGCTGTTTTTTCACCTCCCGCTATTCTCAGCCAAATCTGAAATGGGGTGATTTAGGCACGAAGCTGCTCCTAAACCTGGGGTTAAACCAGCATTGTAACCACAGATTATCAAAGACTGGGATTAACTCCTGGGGGAGGAAACTTGCTGGGATTTCGGAGGCCATTCCAGTGAGATTTGGTTGTGTTTGCCCAGATCCTGATGCACGTCTTCTGCACTTACCTGGACTCCAGGCTCCCTCCTCACCCCAAATATCCCGATGGCAAAACCTTCACTTCCCAACACTTCATCCAGACTCCAGATAAACCAGGTACTGGGCTGGCCTGGAGCTGCTCTTTTCCTCTGAAACCAGCACCTCTGAAATCTGTCCTTTGTTTCTTTTTTTTTAATTTTTTTAAATTAATCTTTAATTCAGACACTTCAAACGAAAACGTGTTCTGCATCTACCAGAGCAGCATCAACCCACCCCACTACGAGCTGATCTACGAGTGCAACGTCTACAGCCTGCCCAAGGTACAGGGGTTTGTTCTCCTCCTGCCCTCAGGAATCATTTCCAGGGCTGATTTGTTGGTTCTTTTTTTAAATCCTAGACACATTTTTTATCGATTTACACAGAGGCTGGTCCAGCTTGATCTTTGCCCAGCACGTGGTACTTTGCTGCTGGATGCTACCTGTGGTATCTGTTTAGGAGACAGGAGCTTCCTCTTAGTAATTTTATGCCAATTTATTGTAAAACCCCAAATCACAATCCCTGGTGGGTGTTGTGATCCCTTAAGGCCCCCCCCCCTAAACCGAGGGGAAGTTCCAAACTAGGGAAATTCTGAGATTTTTAATGGTTTTGATTTCTAAATCCTCGTGTCTCTGTGTGGCTCCAGGGCAGGAACAACATGTTCCACACCTTGCTGATGTTCCTGTACATCATAAAGACGAAGGAATCCGGGATGTTGGGGTAGGTATCCCGTGGCGTCAGACCAAAACCACCGCGGTGGGGTGATAATTAACGGTGTTAAAATCCAATTAACAGCAGCTTTTTAATCGAAATGGTTAATTCTGATCCCTTTGGGTTCTGCAGGCGTGTGAATCTGGGTTTGTCAGGAGTCAACGTCCTGTGGATCTTTGGGGAATAACGGGACAACGCTGCTCTGAGGGATGAACTCTGACCTAAACATGGATTTGCTGCAAAACAGGAGAATTAAATTAAAGCTCGGAATTCAAGCTGAGAATTCAAGCTCAGCTTTGGGGACAGGGGGAGGAAGTGCCTGTAATTCCCATGTGGGTTTTGTCAAGGAATTCCATAGAATATTTCACTGTGGAGATGCTCCTGTGAATGAACTCCAGGCAGGAATTCTCCTTCCTGCTCCTCACCTCAACCAGGCTTGTTTAAACCGAGCTTCACTGATCTCAGACTAAACCGAACCAAACCTCCTTGGAGGGTGCAGCTGGAGCAGCCTCCCCAAGGCTGGGAGCGCCTGGAAGGACAAAACAGCTTGGACAACTTCAGGATCCAAGAAATTCCGAGTCTGGAAGCTCAGATTCAGTTTTGCTTCATTTCATTCTGCATGATTAAAAAAAAAAAAAAACCCTGATTAATTTTATCCCTGATTATTGGTGTAATTGTGATTTCTGACCCCTCAAGATGTTCCTGCAGCTGAAAAGGAAGAAGAAAACCACGTTTGTCTTGCTGAGTTCAGCGAATGAGAATTTTGCTTTACGTTTTGGATTTTTATTTCCATCGTTTTGTACAAAACACGCGTGGCCTCCCCTCTCAGGGAACCTTGTGAGCTCTGAACTCCCCAGGTTCCTTCCCTGCCACCAACTCTCCTCTGCCTTTGCTTTTGAATTCCATTTTCCTTCAGCTTTTTTCCCTGGACACCACCTGGTTTGGGAGTTTTCTGCACCTTGGTGGGAAAACAGGGGAAAACACTCCCAGGTTTTTAGGAATGTCTATTTTTTTTTTTTTTTTTTTTTTTTTTTTTTTTGTAAAAACACTTGGATTTGCTTCAAATCAATCAATATTTGTCAAATTTCTCCTAGGGGCAGGGGGAGAATTTATTATAAATTCTGGTAAATGAGTGTTTTAGAAATGTGTGTAGAACCATAAAAACGTGGAATCATTGTACTGTATTTTTTTACTGATGGGAGGGAAAGGGGAATTTTGGGAACTTTGCTGGTTTTTGCTATGAACTGACTGGGTTTGATGACTTTGTCTCCCTTCCCTGGGGGACCGGAGTTTTTCCCAAGGAACTGGTAACAAAATGGCTCATTTGGTTCTTGCATTAAATGAGTTTGTTTTATCAAACACTTTTTTTGGGGTTTTTTTTTCCCTTGTGTTCAGCATCACAGCCATGTAGCAAAGAGGAACGTTCAAGAGCCAGATTTAGCCGGTTTTACCCCAAAACTCCTCCCTTCAAAGACACCACAGCTCTGTTAGAGCTAAAACTAAATGTTCTAAAAACTTGAAGTGCAGAAATCTCTTCTTACACCAAAAACTGGGGATCCCCAGGAAGAGCCCATCCCACAGGGCCACCCTTGGGTGCCCCAGCATGTTTTTGGGGTCCCCAGAACCCCGTATCCCTCTGTGCTTCCAGGATCCTGCACAGCCTCTTCCCACGCAGCCCCCCCCAAATGGATCCCTGTGCACCCCAAGAGATCACACGTCAGCCCCCCCCAAAATGGATCCCTGTGCACCCCGAGAGATCACACGTCAGCCCCCCCCCAAATGGATCCCTGTGCACCCCGAGAGATCACACGTCAGCCCCCCCAATGGATCCCTGTGCACCCCGAGAGATCACACGTCAGCCCCCCAAAATTGATCCCTGTGCACCCCGAGAGATCACACGTCAGCCCCCCCAAAATGGATCCCTATGCACCCCGAGAGATCCCACGTCAGCCCCCCCAAAATGGATCCCTGTGCACCCCAAGAGATCACACGTCAGCCCCCCAAAATGGATCCCTGTGCACCCCAAGAGATCACACGTCAGCCCCCCCAATGGATCCCTGTGCACCCCAAGAGATCACACGTCAGCCGCCCCCAAATGGATCCCTGTGCACCCCAAGAGATCACACCTCAGCCCCCCCCAATGGATCCCTGTGCACCCCGAGAGATCACACGTCAGCCCCCCCAAAATGGATCCCTGTGCACCCCGAGAGATCACACGTCAGCCCCCCCAAAATGGATCCCTGTGCACCCCGAGAGATCACACGTCAGCCCCCCAAAATGGATCCCTGTGCACCCCGAGAGATCACACGTCAGCCCCCCAAAATGGATCCCTGTGCACCCCGAGAGATCACACGTCAGCTCCCCCCAAAAATGGATCCCTGTGCACCCCAAGAGATCACATGTCAGCCCCCCCAAATGGATCCCTGTGCACCCCAAAGCATCACACACCCCAAGAGATCACACATCCCAGTCCCCGCGCACCCCAACACCTGGCCCCTCTGCTCCCCGTGCACCCCAAAACACCGCACACCCCGCTCTTCCTGCACCCTAAAACGCCGCACACCCCGCTCTGTCTGCACCCCAAAACACCGCACACCCCGCTCTGTCTGCACCCCCAAACACCGCACACCCCGCTCTGTCTGCACCCTAAAACACCGCACACCCCGCTCTGTCTGCACCCTAAAACACCGCACACCCCGCTCTTCCTGCACCCTAAAACACCGCACACCCCGCTCTGTCTGCACCCCAAAACACCGCACACCCCGCTCTTCCTGCACCCTAAAACACCGCACACCCCGCTCTGTCTGCACCCCAAAACACCGCACACCCCGCTCTTCCTGCACCCCAAAACACCGCACACCCCGCTCTTCCTGCACCCCGAAACACCGCACACCCCGCTCTGTCTGCACCCCAAAACACCGCACACCCCGCTCTGTCTGCACCCCGAAACACCGCACACCCCGCTCTGTCTGCACCCCAAAACACCGCACACCCCGCTCTTCCTGCACCCCGAAACACCGCACACCCCGCTCTGTCTGCACCCCGTTACACTCCGCACCCCGCAATCTCTGCATCCTCCCACCTGCGCACCCCAAACCGCCGCGCCCCGCGGTCCCTGCGCCCCCTTATTCCCGCCCCGTTACCAGGTGCATCCCACCTGCGGCGGGGGCGGCCCGGCCCGGCCCCTCCCGCCGGGATCGGGGGCGGCTCCCGGGGGCGCGCATGTCCGGCCCCGCCCGTTAAATTCCGGCGGGCCGGGCCGGGCCGGGACCACCGGGCCTGCACCTGCTGCTCTCGCCATGGCCACTGACGCCGAGCCCGGCCGCCGCCGCCGCTGCTGCGCGCAGGACACGCCCGGTGAGCTCTGGGGGGGTCTCGGGGCCGGGCGGGCACCACCGGGGGTCCCCCATCCCTGGGCATCACCGGTCACACCCCTCCCGACCCACACACCGGGCGCCGAGCGGGATTTCCCCGCCGTGTACCGGGCACTGGTGGGGTCCCCGCTCCTGAGCATCCCCTGGGTACCACCCTGGGAGCTCTGTGTCCTCCCTGCGGGGTTCGGGGACCAAGGTGACACCCCAGCACCTGGCGGCGCTGAGGCCGGGCGGGGTACGGGGGATGTGGCCCCGGTGTGACTCCAACAGCTCCCGCAGATGCTCCCAAGGTCCCGGATTCCCGCGGTGACAGCGACGGCTCCCGCCGGGGCTCCCTCTGCGACCGGCACTGCGCTGCCATCAACAACGCGCAGGGCGACCTGGGGGACCTGGGCTGCCACCTGCACCGTCCCCGTGTCCTCCCAGGTAGGTTGGCTGTGGGATGGGCTGGATGTGGGGCCCTGGGGAGGGGTCCCACTGTGACCCTGTGCGTGTCACCCACAGCCGTGTCCACCCCGTCCTGCTGCCAGCAGCACTCGGAGGAGGTGTGCGAGAGCTGCGTGGTGAAGACCACCCTGACGGCCGAGAACGCCGTGGAGGCCAACAAGCTCTCCAACAACTACAAGGTGGGTGGGGGCCACCCGTGGGTGCTCCTGGAGGGTTGTAATGGGTTTTAATTTTCTTTCTCTTCACTCATCCCCCCCCCCCAAAAAAAACCCCCTCTCTCTCTGCAGTTTGGCTTCAAGAAATGGAAGAGCCACGTGACGGAGCGGCCCTGGGAGGATCGATCAGAGATTGTCAAGGAGCTCTACTCTGACCTCAATGTCGTCCGAGGCTCTGGAGGTGGGTGGCCTCGGGGACAAGCCTGGGTGGTGGCGGTGTGGATTTGGGCAGCTGCAGGTGACAACGGTCCCACCTGGAGCCTTCCCTCCCGCAGGGTCCACACTGACATGCGGGAATGTCCTTTACCTGCTGCTCTTTGGCTGGTGGCTCTCGCTCCTCTACGTCCTCGTGGCCGCCGTGATGTTCATCACTGTCATGGGGGCTCCTTATGGTGAGTTTGGCCCAAATTTGGGAGCCCCGTGTGAGGGCTGGATGAGCTCAGAACTGCACCGATGGGTGTTGGGGTCTCCTGGGTCCCTTCTCCATGGAATGTCCCTGGAGCTGGAAGGGACACTGATGCTCATGTCCCCACAGGGCAGCTCTGCTGGGACCTGGCTGGGTATTTCCTCTGGCCCTTTGGCAAAGTGATCCAGAGAGTGGAGGTATGGGGGCCTTGGGAATCCCCTGGGGGGGAGTCTTGGGGTGCCCTATGCACCCCCTGACGTTCCCCGCTCTTCCCAGGTGCCCAAATCCCATCAGGCGTGTGAGGCCGGCATGGGGGAGAGCTCAGCCCTGCTCGGGGGTCCCACACCGCTCCGCTGGCGCCTGCGGTGCTGGGTGGGCACTGGATACTGGGTGAGCCCCGTGCTGGACCCACCATCACCCCTGGAACCCCCAGTGTGGTGGGCGAGGTGGCCCGTGGGCACCTTCCCTGCCTTGGGGTCAGTGTTTTGGGGGGGTCAGTCCCTGAAGGTGACCTCCTGTTCCCAGCAGCGTGCCAGCACCGCGGTGTGGCTGTGCCTGGGCTACCCAGCGCTGGTGCTGGCCCACGGGCTCGTGTGTGTCACCGCCTGGCTCCTCGTCGTCCTCATCCCCGTGGCCAAGCTGAGCGCCCGCGCCACCTCCCGCGTCCTGCTGCTGCCCCCGGAGCGGGTGCTCATCCGCCGCCTGAGGATGGTGGGTGACTCCGGGCGGGGCGAGGGTCCCACACCCCGCTCCAGGAAGGGGGATTTTGGGCTGGGGGTGACCCGCTTGTCCCTCTGCAGACAGAGGTGCCTCTGGAGGGAGAGGTGATTCTCTGCTGCTACCGCGCCGCCAACCCCTACTACTACAAATACGCCGTGGACGGCATCAACGTCTTCGCTGTCAGTATCCTTGGGGGGAGCTGGAGTGGGGCGGGTGGGGAAGTGACCCCAAATCCACCCCCCCTCGCTGTTGTGTCCTTGACTGGCCGCCCCAGACCTGGTGCCGCTGGTGCTGGTGACGCTGGTGCTGGGCTACGTGGACAGCCCCAACCACCTGACCGGCTCTGCTGTCAAGTTCACCTTGGCCCTGCTCTCCATCATGCCCCTCTCCTATTACATCGGCATGGCCATCGCCAGGTCAGTGGCGCCAGGGGACGCTTGGTGGCAACGTGGGGACGCTCCAGCCTCTGCTGACGGCCTTTTCCTCCTCTCCAGCATCTCAGCCCAGAGCAACTTTGCAGTGGGGGCGGTGGTGAACGCCACCTTCGGCTCCATCACCGAGCTCACCTTCTACATCACCGCCCTCATCAAGGGCTCGCGTGAGGGCAACCGCTGCTACGCCGAGGTGGTCAAGTCGGCTTTGACGGGGACACTGGTGGGCTGTGTCCTCTTTGTGCCGGTGAGATGGGGTGGCATCGAGAGCTGGGAGGGTGCTGCGAGCAGAGCGCTGACGGGGGGAATTTTTTTTTTTCTCCATTCCCCCAAGGGTCTGTGCATGGTGATCGGGGGCATCCGGCACCAGGAGCAGCGGTTCAACAGCCGCTCCGCGGGCGTCAGCTCGGCCCTGCTCTTCCTCTCTGTGGGAGGTGAGTTGGGGACAGCTGTGTCCCCAGGTTTGGGGGGGGAGGCTCCCACCAGGATGGGTGCCTGCTCCACGTCCTGTCCCTGCAGGTGTCTTTGCCCCGACGCTCTTCTCCAAGGTGTACGGGAAGCTGGTCTGCGGCGAGTGCCACAACGTCACCCAGAACCCGCTGGGCCACTACCTCTGCCACAACTGTCACTTTGACCTGGTGAGTGGGGACCTGGAACTTTGGGAAATTTGGGGTCAGGGATGCTTTGAGCCCCCCTGGCTCTCACGCTGGGTGGTGGCAGCGGGGCTGTCCCTTGTCCCCTGTACCCCTGCTGACAAGTGCTCTCTCTGCAGATGGACAACAACGGCACCCTCTACTACAGCCACGTCCAGTGAGTGTCCACTGCGGTGGGGACAGGGCTGTCCCCATGTTGGGGTGGCACCTCCTGGGTTTGGTTGTGTTTTTCATCCCTCCCAGGGCCCCTCTCTACCCCAATGATTTCCTCTATCCCCGGGGGAAGTCCCCTGGGGTCTCCTTGCCAGACCCTGGTGGCACTGAGGGTGTCACCTGTGTCCCACAGACCCCTGGTGTACACAGTGTCCATCCTGCTCCCTGCTGCCTACCTCATCGGGCTCTTCTTCACCCTCAAAACCCACACGCACATCTACGACATCCACATCAGCGACTGTCACAGTGAGTGTCCCCAAATGTCCTGGCTGCTCTTGTCACCGCTCCGGAGCGTCCCACACATCTCTGCTCTCTCTCTCCCCAGTGCCTGGCCACCACCACAGCGCCGTGGTCCACTGGTCCCGTTGGCGGGCCCTGGTCATCCTCCTGCTCTCCACCCTCTGCATGTCGGCCTGTGCTGACCTGGCCACGGAGCACATCAGCCCCATCCTCACCAACTCCACCATCTCACAGGTGAGCTGGGTCTGGGTGTCCCCAAGGACCAAGGTGTGCTCTCCAGACCCGCCCTGCCTGCAGCTGGAGCCCCAAAAGCAGTGGGGGAAAGATGCTGAGATGCCTTGCGCAGTTGGGGCAGGGTTTGGATGTGGCCAGGCCCAGGTTGATGTCACCTCTTCCCTGCAGTATTTCATCGGTGTCACCGTGCTGGCAATGGTGCCTGAGCTGCCAGAGATTGTCAATGGCATCCAGTTCGCCCTGCAGAACAATCTGAGCTTGAGGTGAGATGGCTCCAAGGATGAGTTTTGGGGTGGTTCCTGTGCCCTGTCCCATCACCGTGCCTTGGTGCCCACGATGGGCTGCCCAGTCACTGGTGGGTCAGAATCTGTCAGCTTGTCCTCACGACTTAGCCACCCAAAAAATGGTGTCAGAACTGGGGTGGGCTCTGGAAAATTTGGGATTTTCTCACCCTGAGACCTGGTGCTTGGCAGCCCCTAAGTTGTCCTTCCTCCCCAGCATCGAGATCGGGAACTGCATCGCCGTGCAGGTCTGCATGCTCCAGATCCCCATCCTGGTGCTCTTCACCATCTTCTACGTGAGTAGCCCCAGGACAGCCCCTGGGGAACCTCCTGCAGCAGGCCTGGGGACACGGCGTCCATGGGACGTGGCAAGGACACAGCTGCCCTTCCCAGTGTCTGCCCTCTACTCAGTGCAGGGAAGTGGGGTCAGATGTCTCCTGGTGCTGTCCTCACGCTGGGGACGTGTGGCAGAGGGGGTTTAAGGAGTGACACACAGAGAGAGTCAGGGCAGGGTTGTCCCGGTTGGCCAAAACCCCCGAACCTCTTCCTCACAGCCGACCAACTTCACGCTGGTCTTCAGCGACCTCCACGTCTACGCCAGCATGTTCAGCGTGGTGCTCATGAACTACATCTTCATGGACGGCAAATGCGACTATTTCCAAGGTGCCCACCTCTCCCACAGGGCTGCTGTGGGACTTTGGAGCATCCCTCTTTTCCCTGGGATGTGGGATGGGGGGCAGCTCCTGGGTCCAGCCCTGGGCTCATCAGCTCGTTGGGGCTCTCGGTGTGTGGTGACCTGAGCCCTCCTGGGGTCCTGGCTGACCATCTCGGAGCTGTCCCCCTGCGGCGTCTCCAAGGGGGATCACTCCCATTTCCCACTTTAAAAGGTTTTAAACTCCCTTTTAATGGACACTTTGCGGAGAACCATGAAGGTCCTCTACAGGGGGCTAACCCAGACCACAGCAGGTCTTAACCCCATGTCCCTCCTTGCTCCAGGGAGTAACTCCCTGCACCTCTCTCTGTCTGCCCCAGGCACGGTGCTGGTGATGGTTTACTTCATCCTCCTGGCTGTGTATTTCTTCGCCCCCTCGCCCAGCGGCTGCTGAGGTTTGGATTCTCCTTTCCTCCAACACCCCCCCTCGTTGGGATCAGCACCTTTTCCAGTCAAGACCTTTTCCAGTGTCTCAGGGACTCGGCCGGGCTGGCTCCGGTCTGGAAGCGCCGTTTCCTGAAGCTCCCGCTGCTGCTGAAACTCCCCCTGTGGGGCTTTAGGGATGGGAAGGGGTGGTGGCAATAGAATTGCTCCCAAAAATGAGGAGCCTCAAAGCCAGAGCACGTCACAGAGGCATCTCCAGCTCACACTTGAGTGGCTGGAAGGAAAACTGTCCTTAGTGGAGGGTCTTGAAGGGGATTTCTGCGTGTCTCGAGGACAGAGCCCTCCCTGGGGATGTGCTGCACTGAGAGGAGGTGCCTGAGAAGTCCCTCATCCTCCCGGGCCTGGGAGGGGCCTGGGAATTGCACACGGGATGTTTGATGGCACCAGAAATGCACCCAAAGGTATTTTCAGCTGTTTTGTCATTAAAGCAGTTTTGTACAAATCAGAAATAAGTTTGTTTCTCCTTGAACGAGCTTCGGGCACCAGCCTGGGCCCCTCTGTGGCCACCATTCCCTGTCCTCTGTCACAGAGGAGCCAGGGGTGGCTGTGGGCTCCACCTTTCTCTGTGACCCTCCCAAAGCTTCAGCTCATTTCCAGCCTGGTCTTGTCTGACTGTCCTTGGTCCTCCTGGCTTCGAGGTCTGTACCAGACTCCTGAGAGAAGGTCAGGGATGCTCCTGGTGTTGTCCACAGGGTGGGACAGGCTGGGGACATCTCCCTGCACGCGGGGAAATGCAGGTGGATGTGGTGAGAGGACAAAGCTGGGGCTTGGATTGATTTATTATCTTTAAGAACAAAAACAACCCCAAAGCGAAGCACTGACAGATCCATTAACGCTGGCAAGGAGGCTCTGCTGCCTCTTCCCCCCTCCCCTGCTCCGTTGGGATGTCCTTCAGCGTAAAAACCAGGGAGAGCTGTCACAGGAATGTGGAGTCTGAAAGGATGGACAGCCCCGAGTGAGGCGTGAAGCTGCCCTCCTTTGTGGGGAAGGCAGCAGCTCGTTAGGGATTAATGAAGCTGCTCTATTAAGCCTTTTTGTTTTCCTAGTGAGGCACCAGCACAGACAAAATCCTGCTGTCCTCAGTCTGGGACATTTGGGTGAGTAGCTGATGGCAGGACAGGGAAGGATGGAAAAGGGACGGGAGAGCAGCAGCTGTAGGAGCTCAGTGCCATCACCTTACTGAGATTAAACAAACCATCTCTCCCAGGGTGTGAGGGATGCTCGGGAATTCTGTTCTGAGCTGGCTTCGCCAGTCTCCTTACATCCTGTCCCCATTCCAGGCAGCGCTGAGGATTCTCTTATCCCTTCTCCATCAGTCGCTGCAGGTGCTGGATCCTTTCCCTCTCCCTCAGGGAATTAGAATTAAAGCTTTTACCCACAGGCCAGCAGCAATTAAAACCCCCCTCAGCAGGAGCTGTGAGCTCAGTGCTTAAACCAAGTCATTATTTTAGGAACGGCAGCCTCCAAGGATCCTGTGTCCCTCATGCAGCAGCCGATGGAGGTTATGGGATGGGAAAGATCCCTGGAAATCCGTCAGTGGCTGATCTTTGTAAAGCCTTTATCAGCAAAAGGGAGGTCCTTGGACCTTTGTGGTTTTCTTGGTGATGCTTTCCCCAGCTCCTGGGGGTGGAGGGACCTGCAGGGATCAAATCCAACTCCTGGCCCTGCCCAGGACACCTCAACAATCCCACCCTGGCTCTGAGAGCGTTGTACAAACACTCCTGGAGCTCTGGCAGCCTTGGAGCTGTGCCCATTCCCTGGGGAGCCTGGGCAGAGCAGGACAATCCCTTCCCTCGCTGCTGCCCCTGATGCCCCCAGGGCTCTGCTGACTCAGATCCAGCTTGTCACCACCCAGGACCTCCAGGTCCCTTCCCACAGCTGCTCCCCAGCCTGTCCTGGATGCACTCTGCTGAAGTCTGAAGATTCCCTCTCCTGGCTTTCCTGGATCACCCAGGTGGGTTGTGCTGCTGTAGCAGGAAATCAGGGTGGCCAGGCAGGACTTCCCTCTCCTGAAGCTGTGCCCGATGTCTGTGTTGTCCACCAGAGGTTTTTTTTTCAACACTGCCCCGAATAATCTTTTCCAGGATTTGACCGGGCACTGAGACTGACAGCCCTGTGGTTTCCAGGCTCATCCCTTGAAAATTGGGACCAGCTTCCAGCCAGCTGAGACCTCCCCAGAGCCCCAAGACTGCTCCAAAATCATCGAGAGAGGCTTTGTGACAACCTCAGAGAAAGCTCCAGCGTAAGGAAAACCTAAGGAATGTGCTTGCTGAGAGATCCAGCCTTGGATGGCTCCAACATCACCTTGGAGATGCTCCTTAAAGCAGGTGAGAGAAAAACCAGCACAGGGATGACCAGGCTGCTCCAGGACAAAGGTCCCACGAGGCAAAGATGGAAGGGTGGATACCCAGCCTCAGAGTTTGGGATGGAAGAAGGAGCTGGAGAAATGGTCCTGCAGGTCACTGCAAGGCAGAGTAGGAGAGCAGGGAACTCTTCCCCAGCCCAAAGCTGCCAGCAGGCTCTGGATTCAGCAGCCAGGGAGGCTGGGAAGGAGTTGAAATGCACAATTCGTGTAGAAACACCAGAGCTTCAAGCAGCTCCCACCAGTTCCTGTGGTCCCAGCACCTGAGACAGCCTCAGCTGTGATGCCCAGCCTTTGTTTTTCTGAGCCTTGAGGGGGAAAAAAAGCAGCAACTGAGGCTGGAGAAGGAGGAAAATCTATTCCCAAGACCAGGGTAAGCTTAATTTTGGGGCAAGGGGTGAGTTCCCTAAGTGGGGGGCAGTGACTCCAGCAGGCAGTGCCTTTGGATTAACAACGTGAAGACAATGCTATGGTTTATTTAAACATAAATGCAACTTCTTAAAAAGAAACTAAAACCCCAGAGTGTAACCTCTGCCTTTGATGAAGAGGAAAGCATTGGGGAAAAGCTGATTTTAAAAACAAAAGGCACTTAAAAATGGGCTCCAACTGAAAAGGATTTTGCACAAACCTCATGCCTGGAGCTGCTCAGAGTTCAGTGGCCACTTAAACATATTCAGTGTAGAGTGCACAAGAGGACCAGAGCCACCCCTTCCTGTCCTTCCTGCGCAGAGACAATCCCTGTTCCCACCAGGAGGGAGAGATGTTCCCTCTCCCCTCTTTTGGATGCTGCATTTCCAAAGCCACTCCCCGAACTGGCTTTAAATCACATCTCCCACCCTCAGGGGAACGTGAAACAAGAAGAAAAAGGCCAAACTGGGACGTGTGGGAGGAAGGAAAACCAAAAGCTGGGAGATGCTGAGAACCAGGGCTTGGCTGAGCAGGTTCAAAGAGCTCTGAAATCTGCAGGGGGTGAGTTTTTACTGTAGCTCGTTGCGGGTGCAAAATGAGCAGAAAAGGTTAAAAAAAAAAAAGCCTCAGGAAAACCTTTTCCCTTCCCACCCCCAGTAAAACTACACAGTATTCCCTTTAAGTGGCAACTTTTTCCCAGTCTTCCAAGCAAACCTTTCCATATGAAAAGGGGAGAGGACACATAGACATTGCACCAGGGAAGCTGCAGGGGCCAAGCGACGTTCCAGCCGTCTCCGGAAGCACAGGGATGGGAACATGCCCATGGAATTACATGCAGGGCTGGAGGGATCAGGTGGGTTTGGAGAGGGGTTTGGAGCTCAGCTGGGTGGGGAGGGATGGGTTTATCCAAAGCAAAAGGACAAGGTCGGCGGTTGTTCTGCATCGAATGTTCCTCGTTGGATGCAAGGGTTGGAAGTACCGAGGTGAAGGTGCCACGTGTAAGCACATTCAGTAACTCATTAAGCTCCCCAATTAATTAGCAAGCGTGTGCTGATGACAGGTTGCTGGTTGGCTGCTTAGTCTCAGAAAATACTTTTAGGTTAATGGTGTGACTTAGAGAGCTCCATAAATAAAAAGGGGATTTGTTGGTTTGTTTTTTTTTTTTTTTCTCCAATGACTAAAAGTAACAACGTCTGGAAAGGCATCGATGTATTTTGCTGAGTAAGGCCTTGAGCAGGTTCCTCCTCCACGTTCTTAGCAAGACCATCCATGGAATCCATAAATAGGGGGGTGGGAGGGGGAATTCTTCAACTCAGTGGTGAGTCTTGGACAGAAGGTGGGGAGATGCTCTCATTTTAGTCGCTCAACGAGTCCCTGCGTCAGTCCAAGGTGCAAAAGCTGGGATCTGGAGAGGGTTGCTAGGTGAGGGAAAGATTCCAGGAGCTTCTCCCAGCACAGTTCCAGCAGGCTGGGCACCACCAGCCACATTTTGAACAGGGAGCCAGTCCGTTTGTTTTCGTGGATGTTGACCACCCCTCCGTGGACGTACATGCAGCCAGCCTGGGTGGGGAAAAAGAGGGGGGACAGGAGTTACACAGCCAGGAACAGCAGCACTGGCCTGTCCCCATTCCCACCTCCCACACCTTCAGCAGAGGTGGCACCACCCCTGGGCTCCTCTGAAGCAAGGGAGGAATCACTGCTGGAAAAGCCATGTCTCATCCTAAACCACATACCCAACACCTCAGAGTGCTTTGCTCTGGATTTTAGGTGATTTCTACCCCAAGAAATCCATTTTTGGAGCGTGGCAAACTGTTAATAAATGTAGTACAGAGCCGTCCTCGCGTTTCAGCTCAAAAGAACGTATTTTTAAACTACACCCACCTCACACAGACATCCTGCATTCCCTTGGCTCAGCACAACCCTGCTCCAGGGATGACAGGAACACACAGAGATGGGGAAAACTCAGCTGCTGAGTAGCTTTTTTTTTAATTTTTTTTTATTTTTTTTTCCATAAGCTGGCAAAGAAAGGGCATTTCTGCTCTCCAGGCACTCACAGAGTTGCCTGGGAAACACCTTTATCAGGTTTCCCAGGAAAAGCTGCATTTAGAACATTCCCCAAGTGAAGTGACACCAAGGAATGTGATCTCTGCCCTGAGGAGCTGAAAGCACAGCATTTCTTGCTGCCTGTTAATTATCAATCCCAGCTCTCCAGCCTTCTGCTTATGGCCAAAAGCTCTGGCAATACCAACGTTCCCTTAGTGGTTTCCAAAGGGGCGGAAACAGCCTCATCTCATCTTTCACCTCAGGATAAAATCACTTTACTCAGGGAGTATTTGTGGTTTTTTTTTTTCCTTTTACAAGCAGGAACTGCTGTCCCCACAGAGAGTTTAAAAGCTCAAATTCTGTCTAATTTCTTTCAGAAAGCAAAATTTATGGTGTGGAACCATACAGCAGCAGGAAGAAGAGCCTCCCAAAAGCTGCACCATGCAGTGGAGGTCGCATCCTTGGGAACATCAGCTCGATTTGCAGCCCACAGCAAGGTCAGAGGCCTCAGATGAAAGATCCTAGCTCCAGAGGAACAAAAGGGAATCCCTTACCGGGGTGACAGCAGCACAGTGGAAGTACACAGGCTCTGGCATGGCAGCTGGCAGCTTGACCCACTGGAAAGTTTGGAGGTTCAGCTTCCAGACATCTCCCAGAATCACCTCTCCGTTGTAGCCTCCGCACACGAACACGTCTGCAAGAGAGGAGATGTGGGGAGTTGTCACGGCCCTGCCAGGAATTGCAGGGAGAGAGGCCAGGGATCACCTTGCCCACACAGCTTTGGGATCAGTGATGGTTTTTACCTCAACAAAGGCTCTCAGGATCAACCAAATCAGGCCCGCCGCAAAGCAGAGGCCATTTAAAGGTTCTCAGAGTGGCTTGGGTGGGAAGGGACCTCAAAGCTCATCCAGTTCCAACCCTTCCACCGTCCCAGGCTGCTCCAAATCCCAGTGTCCAGCCTGGCCTTGGACATTCCAGGGATCCAGGGGCAGCCACAGCTGCTCTGGCAATTCCAGGAATTCCTTCCCAAGATCCCATCCAGCCCTGCCCTGTGGCAGTGGGAAGCCATTCCCTGTGTCCTGTCCCTCTGTCCCTTGTCCCCAGTCCCTCTGCAGATCTCCTGGAGCCCCTTCAGGCCCTGGAATGTTCTGGAAGCTCTCCCTGGATCCTTCCCTTCTCCAGGGGAACATTCCCAGCTCTCCCAGCCTGGCTCCAGAGCAGAGAGGAGCCTTTGGAGCATCTCTCTGCTCTCCTCCAGCAGCTCCAGGTTCTTCTGGTTGACTCCAGAGCTGGATCCAGCTCTGCAGCTGGGGTCTCATCAGGGCAGAGTAGAGGGAGAATCCAGAGGAAGGAAAGTTGGGATTTGCCCCAGGAATGCGAGGATAAACCCCAGGTCACCCCAGTGGGGGCACCCCCAGCTCTCCTAACCTGGATCCCTGGGAGCTGAGGGGCTCCAGCCCTTGGAGCAGCTCCATGGGTTCCTCTGGACTCTCTCCAGCAGCTCCAGGCGCTGCTGCTGTTGTCCCCAGGGCTGGGGCAGCTCTGCAGGTGGGGTCTCACCTGAGGGGACACAGGGGCAGAATCCCCCCTCCCCTGCTGCCCACGCTGGGGGATCAGGGTGGATTTCTGGCTCGTGTCCCAGCCTGCCCATGATCCCAATCCCACCGTGGCCACTGGAAGCAGGAAAACATTCCCTCTTTTGGCAGCCAAGCCGAGTTCTCAGACACCTGGGTTTGATCAGATTCCAGGGATTTTAAACCCACAGGGAACAGCCCCAGCTCCCAGCTTTGCTCCCAAGTTCTCAACTCAGAGTCTGCCAAATCCTGCTGGTGGACTGGAAGCACCTCCCAGCTCCTTCCTTACTTTTTTTTTTTTTTTTTTGCCACAATTAACACTCTGAGGAAATACAATCCAGCATTTCCCTCCACCCTTCAACAGGAAGCATTCGGCCACTGCCCCTGAAGGGTTTGGAAAAGAGGGAGCAAGATTGTAACTGGTTTTTCAGTGCAGAGGAAAGAGTGGGGCCAACTGGGCAGCTTAAAGCCTGTGAGTGAGGAAAAAAAAATCCTCTTCAGAAAAGCCATGAGTTCCCTGCAGTTCTCTCCAACTCTCCCCTGGTTTGGTTGTTCAAGATACACCAATTTTCCAGAGGCAAATCTTACCATTTTTTATCTGGACACAGCTGTGGCATCTTCTGGCTGCTGGGAAGCCTGGAGAGAACAAAACGAAAAATATATATCAGCAAGAATTGCTTTAAAGTGCTCGTGCAAGTAGTGATTTTGTCTCAACATTTTTAATTTTTAAGAGGTTCTGCTTTCTTGCTATCCCAGGTATAAAAGGTGTGATTTTAAGCAGCTGTTTCAGGTTTGATTCCTAATTCCTCTCCACGGAAAGAAGAAAAATGCTGGAATTTTGCTCCCCAGAGTCTCAAATCTGGCTGGGTGAAAAGCAGCTGTGAGATTCCAGGGAAAGCCCAGAGCCTCAGAGGGAGCAGGGATGATCTGGATCCTCTGAGAACAGATCCAGGCACTGTCACCCTTCCCAAGCAGGGAGAGAGAGGGAAGCCAGACTGCCAAATTCCCTTGGATGGGTCAACCCTCAGTGCCGAAGGACAAGCAGGATCTCAAACTCAGCATTAAATCACACATTGAACAAGAAAACTGCACCTTGAAGCACTTTGACCACTCTGGTTTACAGGGAAAGAAGGGAAATTCCAAGCTCACCGACTTTCTCGTGAGGTTTTGTGGTGATCTCCTCCCAGGTGTTGGTTTCCAGGTTGTAGGCGTGGATCTGGAGAGGGGAAAAAGAGGAGCCATGAGTTCCTCCTGGCTCTGCCAGCGCCAGGATGATGCAGCCACAGCCTCTGAACCCACTAGAAATAAATCCCATTTTTTCATTAAGCGTGAACCCAGAAATAGCTGATCCCAGCCAGTGACTAAGCAGGTCTAAAATCACCTTCCAAGCTCCATCCCAGCTTTGCTATTTTTAAGAGGTTCTGCTTTTTTTTTTTTTTTTCCAGCTGGAGGACTGAAAAAAAAAAAGAGAAGAGAATATTTAATTGGTCCGGCTCTTTTTAAAAAAGAGCCGGACCAATTAAAATCCACACCCTCGAGTTCTCAGAAGGATTTGGAAATACCTTTCTCCTGCTGCATGCAGGGAGAAAAATGGGACAATGGAGAGATAAAACGCCACATTAAGTGCTGCGGACTCCACTTTTTTGGAAGCAGAGCACTATTTAAAGTGACCACAGATTCATCACGGCAAGTCCAGGTTTTACAGAAATAGGAGAACAATCTGCTCCCAATTCTCTTTTTTCATTTTTTAATTTTTTTTTTTTTTTAACCAGGCTCTCCAGACAAAGCCAGATGAAGAAGCAGTGCTTGGTTATTCCTCAGTGCGGAAAAATCTCCTGTCCAGGGTTCCAAATGCCTCACCTTATCCAAGGAATAAGCTGTCCAGGAAGTTCCACCTCCCAGGATATAAATCCGTTGACCATCATGAGCAATTTCATGTCTGTACCTGAAGGTGCAAAGCAGCACGATTAGCACCGACAAAAATCCTTCTGGAAATCACCATCAAATTCCAGGGATTTGAGCAGAAATTCCCAAGCCTGGCTCTGCTGCATCAGTCCCTCAGGCTGGGAGCATGCAGGAGCTGTGGAAGTTTTCCTGAGCCCTCCAAGCAGAGGTCTAAAAGGCATTTCCTGATTGCAGAGCAATTATTAAATAATTAAGTACAAGGATTACTGAAGACCAGGACAGCCATCAATATTCCAGCTCTTTCTAAGGTGGCCTCTGGAAGTGTCCAAGGCCAGACTGGACAGGGCTTGGAGCAACCTGGGATAGTGCAAAGTGTGGAATTGGATTTATTTTAAGATTCCACGAATCCAAACCATTCTGGGATTCTTCCATTCCCTGTTCTCAGTTGGACACCACGGACAAGAGCGACCAAAAACCCTTCCTGCCAATGCCACAACAACTCCCAGGCAAAGGAGGGCTGGAAATGCCAACCAGAGCAAGGGATCCCAAAGCTTCCCAAAAAAAAAGCTCCCTGAGGCTGCCCAGGTGCTCACCTCTCCTCTGGCATGTCACAGGACATATTGTTTGGCTTCAGCTGGATCCATTCTCGGGTGTTGAGGTCCAGCTTGTGGAGGTCAGTGCTGTAAATGTACCCAGTTGTTCCTCCAAACACGTAGAGACAGCCATTGATGATGGCCATGGCCTGGCAGAGAAACCAGTTAGAAAGGACTTAGGAATTCCTGGGGCTGGAAAAGAGGGAATTCCTGGGGCTGAAAAAGAGGGAATTCCTGCTCTTCCAAAGGAGAGGTGCACCAGGAAAAAAGGGTCACTCCTGTTGTGAGTATGAATTCATTTCTTTGTCCACCTCGTTCATCCACTTCATGGAAACTCTTAAAAGGTGTAATTCTAATATGAAGAAACCCTATGAATTTTCATTCAGAGCTTTAAGGTTTTGAAAGTTTTGACTACGAACCACTCCTTAAATCACTTTTTCATTTTCATTTAGAGTTTGAAGGTTTTTGACTACCAACCTACTCCTTACACCAGATCTCTTTTCATTTTCAGCTGCACCAGGTGAACAACTTCTGACCTTCCTAACTAGGAGAAAACCTCCTTCTCCCTTGAAATCTCAAAGAACCGAGGCTGCTTTATTCCTTTACGAAAGACGCCAGCTTTTCCTCGTGCTTTCACAGAGGAAGACCAGCTCTGGTGAGGAGCAGAGGAGGGATTTTGGTGCTCTGACCCCTTTCTGTGCTCCCTACCTGGCCGTAGATGCGGTTGGGTTTCTTGCCACGGCAGCTGAGCAGAGCCCATCTCTTGTACTTGACGTTGCACACGTGGACGTCGTTCCCGTTGCTCTCCCCAAAGGGGATCCCGGTGCCCCCAAAAACCAGGAGGTTGTTGCCATGTAAAACAACTGAGGGAGAGAGAGAGAGAGAGAGAGAGGAAAAACAGGGATGCTCATTGCTGTGAGATCAGTGGAACAGGATGATTTTTCCAGGTTGGCTCTAGGGAATGGTGCCCCTGTCCATGGCATGGAATTGGATGATCTTTAAGCTGCCTTCCAACCCAAAGCATTCCATGTTTCCATGCTCTGGAGACACCATACCATTCCATGTTTCCATTCCACAGTGCTGTTAATATTCCTGACAATCCACCCCGTGCACTGATGGCTTTGAGAGGCTCGAAAAGAGAAAGGATCCCAACTAAAACCATGGTAACCAAAGGTCTGCTTTGAACAGTGAACAAAGACAGCTATTTTTGGATGCTTCGAGATGTCTGCGCGAAGCACCTTCCTGCTGAAAGCACAGCGAGGTAAACACCTGGAAAACACCTCTTGCTTCCCCATTTTTATTTTATTTTCCTTTCCCTCTGCCTCAACCGAGCGAAAAGGGAAAGAAAAATCCCAAACCCAACCTAACCTCTTGGAAAAAACAGGATCCAGACCTCCAGGATTAAAATAGCCAAGGTTAAAAATAAAAATAGCTCCACGAGGAGATGGATTTCCATACGTACGTGACATGGAGGCCAGCTCCCTGGGCATGTAGCCCTCGGTGCCCATCTGGTGCCAGGTGTCTGTGGCAAAGTTGTACCTCCAGAGCTCCCTGAAGAGGGGGTAGTCCTCGTTCTCTGGCCCTCCAGACTCATCGTAGTCGGGGTTGTAGCCCCCGAACACGTAGAGGTTGGAACTGTCGGCCACGCAGCGATGGCCGCTCCTGGCGGGGGGGCACCTGTGGCCTGCAGGAGGAGGAGAAAAAGCTCCACTGACACAATCCTGGAAAAGCTCCACTGATACAATCCTGGAAAAGCTCCACTCATACAATCCTGAAGAAGCTCCACTGACACAATCCTGGAAAAGCTCCACTGACACAATCCTGGAAAAGCTCCACTGACACAATCCTGGAAAAGCTCCACTGATACAATCCTGGAAAAGCTCCACTGACACAATCCTGGAAAAGCTGCACTGATACAATCCTGGAAAAGCTCCACTGATACAATCCTGGAAAAGCTGCACTGATACAATCCTGGAAACGCTGCACTGATACAATCCTGAAGAAGCTGCACTGATACAATCTTAAAAAGCTCCACTGATACAATCTGACATGAAGCCAGCCTGTAATAAGCCCCTCAAAGATGTAGCAAGCCCTGAGGGCTGGCCTGCAACTTGCCAGAAACGGTTTCAGAATATTTTCCAGATGGATCTTCAGGCGTGTGTTGTAAAACAAAGGTTCTAATACAAGAGGAAATAACAAAGGATACAAAACCAAAAGAACAGAAGCTGTGCACAGTGCAGAGAAACCTCTAGCACCTGCTAAGGCACCCCCAAAAGCACTGAGCAACTCTGAGCTCGTTCTCAAGTATGCAAGGAGGGATGATTTGGCTCGCTGCCTCAACAGAAACAACCACAGGTTTTGAAAAACATCCCAAAGATCCAATAGAGCCAACCACGGTGGGAAGGGCACAGAACTTTCCAGTTCATCTTTCTTATACATTCAGAGGAAAACTGAAACTCTTTTCCTTACATGCCTGGCTGTGGAAATTGCAATGGAACACTCCACAGTGTAGGAGAAGGGAACACAGGTGATCTTGCCCCTGCTAAGTCACAGCTGTGGTAATTACACAATACAGCTTCAATCCCTGAAGAGTCACAGCTGGAGCCAATAGAGACAAGTGTGATAAAAGGGAGAGGGTTAGGAGGAGGAACCTTGAGGAAGAGGGAATGAGAGGATCAGGAAGAAGGAGGCTCCTGGGGAGAGAGAATCACTTCTGTGAGGTCAGTCTGGGGCTGCAGTTAGAGCCTGGTGTTGGAACCTGCAGTCACAGTCTAGCTGGCTAAAAACCTGCACTCAGAGACTGTAAACTAATCCCTGCAGTCATGGTTTAGCAGGAAATAACCAGCACTCAGACTCTCCAAACTAATCCCTGCAGTCATAATCTAGCTAGGTGTCCTAGGGTGACTTTATGATGCTTGTACCTCTAATTGTCTGTTCTGTCTGTGTTGGGTGTTTTTTTTTCCCCAAATGTTTTTTTTTTTTCCTCCCAAATTTGCCCTAAAGCAAGCCACAAGGTAAAAGCCTGCACTCGGAGTCTGTAAAGCCATCCCTGCAGTCAGAGTTCAGCAGGAAATAAGCAGCAGGAGGAGTTTGCTGCAGCCAGAGTCAGTGAATGGTTGGAGTCAGGATGGCTTTTGTTTGTATTTCGATGTTTGTATTTAAAGCTGCCCACTAGAGGGAAAAAAAAAATAAAATTAAGGATTTGATTTCCCTCCTACAAAAAGCTCTCTGTGATTTTCCTTTTTGTTCCTTGGATCTCAAGAAGACTTTGTCACTAAACTTTCAGTGACACATGTTGGACAGAACAGGGAGAATCTGCTCCTAAATAATAAAGGCATTTGCACTGGGCAGGAGCAGGGAATGCAGCTGGGATCCTACAGGCAGATGCAGCCAATCCCAAAAGAAACCCCACACCTAAAACCCAATGGAAATAAAAGCAGGGAGGACAATTCCAGCTCAGCTCTCAACTGGAATAGACAAAGAGATGGATTCAGCCGAGGAAAACCTGACCAGGAGTATTCTTGGACAACAGAAGTCGAGGTCTTGGCTGACAAGTGACCAAAACAAACCCAAACAAATCAGCGAGCTTCACCTCCCACCTGTTCCCACAGACTTTTTATGGATTTTTAGGATGGAAAAGGAGCCAGGAAAGCATCTAATTAGGACCCAGCATGTTTTCTTCTGTTTTAATTCCCAGCAGTGAATCTGACACTGCAAAAAAAACCCCCAGAAAAACCTGAGGCATGAAGCATTTTTTTCCTACAGGAGAAGTGAAAGAAATGATTTGCCCAGACCAAATAATGAACCTGAGCCGAGCACAAGCAGCTTTGCTTAATCATGTCAAACTCTGGTGCAAAATTAAGCCGCTCTCCAGGGTTCAGACAAAGTTTTTGACAGATCTGGGATGTTTCCAGGAGTAATTGTGTCTCGCAGCAATTCCCACTTCGAAAACTAATAAACCCTGGCTGGAAAAAAAAAGAGGGGAAGAAAGTTAAGGAATCAAGGGGAAAATCTGTAGCAGGGGCACAGGAGAGGGGGATATTCCATGTCCTAATTTAAAAGGTGTTAAGTAATTAGGAGTTCAGATGTTATATTAAATATAGATTTTATTTCCCTCTAGATCAACACTTGCCATGAGAATTTTCCCGAGGGAAAAGAGGAGGATAAGGCTGAGTTTTAAACAAAGCCAACGAATGAAAGGTAAGAGGAGTAATTCCTGCAGTGAATTCCTTGGTGCTGGACGTGGAAAGCAGCAGGTCTGTGGGGAAGAGGTTATAAAGTTATGGAAAATGGCTTTAAAATGGATGGATGGGTATGATCTGGGAAGTTTTCCCTGTTTAACATTCCAGAAAAAAGCAGGAAGGAAGGACGGGAAGGTGCATTTACAAGGAGGCTCCTTCCCCTTAGTCCTGAGGGTGAAAATGGGAACAGGAAAATTTTCAGGGAATAAGTTTCCACGATCAGAATGAAATTCAACAACAGGATGAGAGGAAACAGCCAGCGTTGGACATCAGCAGGAATTTCCTCATGGAAAGTGTTGTTAAACATTGGAAGGAGCTGCCCAGGGGGGTTTGGAGTGCCCATCCCTGGAGGTGTCCAAGGAATTCCTGGATGCGGCACTCAGGGCTCTGGGCTGGGGACAAGGTGGGGATTGGCCACAGCTCAGATTTGGATGGTCTGGGAGAGTTTTTCCAACCCAATGGATTCAGTGATTCCAGGCTGAAACATCACCGCAGGGACATAATTAAGGCAAGGCCTAATTAAGGGCTGAGCCATCAGACAGAAGCCGGCACTGAGCTGCCAACACCCTGCTAAATTCCCCCTTTAAGCATGGAGTGATTCACTCCATGAGTTCTGAGGGAGCTGCTGGATTGACAATTCCAAGCTGTTCCTAATTGAACTCCTTTTCCTGCAGGAGCTGTAATTAGGACAGGGGATGGAACAAGAAGGTGTTTGCAGATGTGACACTGGAGCAAAGGAGGATCGGGGGGGACCTTGTGGCCCTGACAGGAGGGGGTCAGGCTCTGCTGCCAGGGAACAGGGACAGGAGGAGAGGGAACAGCCTCAGGGTGGATTTTAGGGAAAATTCCTCCCCAGAAAGGGTGGTCAGGCACTGGAAATGCCCAGGGCAGTGGTGGAGTCCTCATTCCTGGAGGGATTTCAAAGCCCTGTGGATGTGGCACTTGGGGACATGGGACAGTGGTGGCCTTGGCAGAGCTGGGAATGGTTGCACTCAGTGGTCTGAGAGATCCCCAACTGATTCCACGGTTATGAAGTTGTTTTGAGCCTCCTGAAACCATCCTTTTTCTTGTCAGAAACCCCAAAGGAATCCATTTATGTCTCAAGGGTGAGCGTGGAGAGGAATGGGGCTGGGCCTGCTCAGTGTGACAGGAGAAATGACAACGGGTACAAACTGAAACACGGGAAATTCCAGCTGGACAGGAGGAAAAACTTCTACTTTGAGGACCTTTTCTCTGCTTTTTAAAGCTTTCCGAAGCTGGGTTTGGTGTTATTCTTCCTCCTGCCTGTTTTTCCAACATCCCCAACAGCAGGATTCAACCTCTCCCTTTCCATTTCTGAGCCCTGCAGGAATCCTCAAGGACGTTTGGGTTGAACCCAGAACAAGACAAGTCAATATTGACTTTGACTCCCATCTCCAAAGTTTCATCTTTTCCAACGACAGCTGTGGACAAAATTAGTTGGGAACTCGTGTAATTGGAGCCCCTGAGGAATGTTTTGGATAAAGCAGGATCAGGAATGTATTGCTGAAAGGTTTAAAACCTATTTGTTCATCCAGCTGCCTTCAGCTTCTGGAGATCCCACACTTCCCTTCCTTGGCAGGATTCCCAAGAGGAGAAATTCCCAAGAGGAGAAATGGAACAAGGAGGTTCCCAAAAGGAACAACGGGGCTGAGGGGAAAATGGGAGAAGCCAGAGAGGATCCAGCCAGGGATGTCAAAAAGATTTCCTGATATCACCGAGATCTCCAAAGAATGGATCATCCTGGCAGAGCTCCTGGGTTTGGATCCATGTGGAGAAGAGGTCTGGTTCTCCCAGGTTTTGTTCCCAAAATCTTTGAGGCAATCACGTTTTAAAGGATTTTTCACCACTAAAACTGAGTGATTCCCCAAGTTGTTTGTTTCCCAAAAAAAAAAAAAGCAGGGAGGAAAATGAAGGAATTCTGGAGAATGAAAACCACGGAACTGGGAAGATCATCTGGTGCAGTGTCCTGTGGGGAAGGGGATGAGGTTGTTCAGAACCTTGAGCAGCCACATCTTGAAACTCTTCAGGGACTCCAGCACATCCTAATAAATGATGGTTCTCATTGGAAAAATATCTTTTCTTCCATTGGGATGAACCTTCCCAGTGCTCCTCTGTCCTCTCCATGGGAAGGGAGACCCTCTGTCCTCTTTGTTTCCATCCTTTAAGGATTGGAAAAACCCCCAGGAGGTTTCCACCTGAGCCTTCTCTTCTCACGGAATGGAATCTCAGGATGGTTTGGGTTGGAAAGGACCTGAAGGATGGGCAGGGACACCTTCCCCTATCCCAGGGTGCTCCAAGCCTCATCCAACCAGACCTTGAATTAAGGAATTAATTAATTCTCCGCGACATTGAAGCAGTTTGGGATATTTGGAATTCCTGCTCTTTTTAAAATATATATTAAAAACTTCTCCATAAAAAAAAACCCAATTCCAAACCCTTCTGTGACTGGGAAAATTACAGCTGAAGGCAAGAGTGGGAATGCTGAGCCAGGAGAGGCAAAAATCCATTAAAGTGTCCAGATTTGTTCCCATTCCCTTAATCCCAGGAGTCTGATGATGAAAAATGTGGACAGAAAAAGAAGAACAAGCCACAAACCACCTGCATCTGACTTTTTTTCCCCCCATCTTTCCAAACCTTACAAACACCAGGGCATGGAATAGCATGGGGGAAACTGAAGAACACCTCCTGAAAACTCTGGAAGAGAATTGGGAGGAAGAAAAGAAAACCTGAAAAGTTTGGAAGAAAATTTAGGAGGGAACTGAAATTGGGAGAATTGGGAGGTAAGAAAAGAAAACCTGGAAAATTCTGCAGGAAAACTGGGAGGTGAGGAACGAAACCTGGAAGAGAAGAAGTGGGAGCTGAGAAAACAAACCTGGAAACTCTGGGAGAGAACTCAGGGACGAAACAGGTTGGAGGAAATGGAATGAGAGGGGAAAAATTCCAGAAACTGTGGGATAACCAACAAAAAGCCACTTTTCCCAGGGAACAGGACTAAGCTGATGTGGGGATGTCCCAAAAAAAAAAACAAACCAACCCAATACACTCTGGGATTGCAGAGTGGGTTTATCCTGAATTCTGAACCTTATCCCAAGATTCCAGGATGACTGAAAGGGAGCTGACCCCTATCCCCAGCACCTCCCAACACCTGGAAAACAGCTGGAATGGGGAAGGAAGAGCTGCCACTCTCTGGATTGTAAGAGGGAGTGACCCTAAACCCATGTGTAAAAGGATAATCGCCTCCCTCCCTCCCCAGTTTCAGGGATCGTTGGGATGGGAGCACCCCAGCTCTCCCCACAGCATTCCTGGGCTTTGGGGAGGGGGTGATCCCGTTATTCCAGACCTCTCTGGAGCGTGGGAATGGGGATTCCCCGATTAAACCCCCACCCCCTCAAGAATTACCCCCGTGGGAATGAGGTAATTCCCCATCAGACCGTTGGAAGCCTTGGGAATGGATCTCATCCTCCGGGATGGGGCTGCCCAGAACCCGAATCCCCTCAGGATGTTAGAAATGGGGATGTCCCAGTCCCGGTCCTGAACCCCTCCTGGGCCTTGCGATCGGGGTCATCCCTGGCGCCGGCCGCCACTCACCCGCCGGCCGCGGCCTGCCCGGCAGCTGCACGAAGCGGTTGAGGATCCCTCCCCCGCCGCCATCGCCGCCTCCCGCGGCGCCGCCCGTGCCCTCCCCGAGCCCGTCCCGGGCCGCGGCCGCCGCCGACATGGCCCGTCCGCTGCCTGAGGGAGTGAGCCCCAACCGCCAATCAGCGCCGAGCTTCTTCAGCCTTGACCTATTAGCTGCGGGCTTGTTGGCAGGTGTGGGGGAGGCTGCGGTGAGAGCGGCGCTGTTGGGAGAGCCGAGCGATCGATCCAGGCTAGAGCAATAGAGCTCCGAGAGCGGGGGCGCGGGGACATTCACGAGGACATCGCCGGGGACACTCGCGGGAACATTCCCGAGGGCTTTCCCCGGGGCTCCGGTGCCCTGCGAACCCTCCGCGAGCTTCCGGAGGCCGCGCGGGGGTGACGCGAAGCCAGCAGCGACCCCCGCGGGCACGAGCGGAACCATCGTGCGCGAGCGGAACGTTCGTGCGGGGCCCGCGTTTCCCTTGACCGTGACCGGGAGGGAGGGAGGGACCAAAATGGCGGCGCCCAGCGCCGGGGGAGGAGCGGCGGCGGCGGCGGCGGGAGGGGGGAACCGAGGGCGGCCGCCCCCCGTCACCCCCCGACAGATCCGCGACCTCATCGACGGCGGCATCGCCACAGAGAGCCCCGGGCCCGGCGGGTGAGGGGGAGCGGCGGGGGGAACCCGCCGGCACCGGGGGGAGGCCCAGCCGTGTGAGGGGAGGGGGAGTCCTGAGGGAATTGGGGAGCCCTCGGTGTTTGTTGGGGTGCTGCGGGGGGGGGAGTTGGAGCGGCTGGAGGGGCCTGGGGGGTGCTGGGGGTTCTTATTGGGGAGGGGTAGCGGGGAAAGGGGGAAAGGGAGTGAGCTGGGAGCGACTGGGAGCACTGGGGGGTGCCGGGAGGGGGCTCTGGTGGGATTAAGGGGCGCTGGGAAGGGCTGCTGGGGGCACTGGGAGGCGCTGGGAATACTGGAGACACTCAGGGGCGCTGGGACTACTGGAAGGACAGGGAAGTTGGGAGGGTTCTGGGGACATTCAGAGAGTTCTGGGGGCACATTCAGGGCACCCTTGGAATTCATTTTTCGTTCTGTTAGGAATTAACTCGAAGTTGGGAATGGGGAGCTCTGGAGAAGATCAGGACAAGCAGGAGGGATGGGGAGTGGGATTAGCAAGTGCTCTGCGCTTTTATTTTTTCAATCAATGAAATCATCCCAGGATTTTTTCCTCGCTGATTTTTTTTTTTTTTCTTTTAGGAAAGACACATCCCAGTGCTCAGAGCAAGCCAACGGCCCTTCCCAGCTGGAGGCTCTTTCCTTGGAGTCAGCCAGCAGGGAAGCCTATTTCAGCAGGGTGGAAACGTTCACCATATCCTTTGGGATGTTCTCGATCCCAGTTTGGGATTGTGGGGAAAAGGGATCGTTGATTTAATCGCTGGTCTTGCACTGATGTCACGAAATTCCAGCGTGATCTTGGGAGTTGTGGAAATGTTCCTGGAGGTTTGGAGTTGGGAGTGTTCCCTGGGGAAGAGATTTTTCCTGAAATCCAACCTTTTCCCAAAATCCAACTTTTTCCTAAAGTCCAGCCTTTTCCCAAAATCCTGCCTCTTTCTCAAATCCAACCTGTTCCTAAAATCCAACCTTTTCCTAAAATCCAGGCTTTTCCTAAAATCCAACCTTTTCCTGAACTCCAGTCTTTTCCTATAATCCAGCCTCTTCCTAAAAATCTTGCTCTTTCCTAAAATCCAACCTTTTCCTAAAATCCAACCTCTTAAAATCCAGCCTCTTCCTAAAATCCAACCGTTCCCTAAAATCCAACTTTTGCTAAATTCCTGCCTTCTCCTAAAATCCTGACTTCTCCTGAAATCCAGCCTTTTCCTGAAATCTAACCTCTTTCTAAAATCTCTCCTTTTCCTAAAATCCAACCTTTTCTTGGAATCCATCCTCTTCTAAAATCCAACCATTTCCTCAAATCCAGCCTTTTCCTAAAATCCCGAGTTTTCCTAAAATTCTGCCTTTTCCTATAATCCTGACTTCTCCTGAAATCCAGCCTCTTCTTGAAATCTAACCTCTTTCTAAAATCCGTTTTTTTTCCTCAAATCCTACCTTTTCCTGAAATCCAGCCTTTCCTCAAGTCCAGCCTCTTCCTTAAATCCAACCTTTTCCTAAAATTGTGCCTCTTCCTCAAATCCAGCCTTTTCCTGAAACCCAACCTCTTAAAATCCAGCTTCTTCCTAAAATCTAGCCTCTACCTGAAACCCAACCTCTTAAAATCCAGCCTCTACCTGAAATCCAGCCTTTTCCTAAAACCCAACCTCTTAAAATCCAGCCTCTTCCTAAAATCCAACCATTTCCTAAAATCCGGCCTCTACCTGAAATCCAGCCTTTTCCTAAAATCTCGACTTTTCCTGAAATCCAACCATCTCCTAAAATCCACCCTTTTCCTAAATTCCAACCTTTTCTTAAAACCCAACCTCTTAAAATCCAGCCTCTTCCTAAAATCCGCCTTTTCCCTCAAACCCCGCCTTTTCCTAAAATCCCCGTGGCACGTCTCCAGCCATTCCCCGTGCTCCTGCCCTGCTCCCTGTCCCTCTTCTCCCCCTCCTGATGAACCTACAGCCCGCTCCCAGCTCTCCCTTTCTCGGGGGAAGTTTCCCAATCCCAAAAAAAACCCCTCGCCCGTGTCTCGTTGCCGTTGCGTCCTTGACTCTGGCACCCGCTGAAGTGGGCGGGCAAGCCGCACTCGCTGTCGCCGCTGGTGTGCGCCCGGTTCGGCTGGCTCAACGTGGAGTGTGACATGCTGAGGTGTTCCAGCTGCCAGGCCTACCTGTGCACCAGCCTGCAGCTCGCCTTCGACCTCAGCAACTGTGCGTAGGCGTGCCGTGCGATTGCGGGCTCAAGGGTTTTGGGGTCCTAATCAGGCGTTGCGATCTGTGGGTCGTGGCTTTGATCCTCACACGGGGCACCATCTGTGGAGTTTTTGGGGTTCATGGTCAGTTGCTGTAATCTGAAGGTTGTGGGTTTGATGCTCACGCGGAGCACCGTCTGTCAAGGTTTTAGGGTTCGTAAGCTGAAGGTCGTGAGTGCGATCCTCGTGTGGAGCACCAGTTGTCAAGGTTTGGGGGCTCGTAGTCAGTCGTATTCTGAAGGTGGTGAGTTCAATCCTCACACCGTTTGTCAAGGTTTGGGGGCTCGTAGTCAGTCGTATTCTGAAGGTGGTGAGTTCAATCCTCACACCATTTGTCAGGGTTTGGGGGCTCATAATCAGTTGTATCCTGAAGGTGGTGAGTTCAATCCTCACACTGTTTGTCAAGGTTTGGGGGCTTGTAATCAGTCGTATCCTGAAGGTGGTGAGTTCAATCCTCACACTGTTTGTCAAGGTTTGGGGGCTCGTAGTCAGTCGTATCCTGAAGGTGGTGAGTTCAATCCTCACACAGTTTGTCAGGGTTTGGGGGCTCGTAGTCAGTCGTATTCTGAAGGTGGTGAGTTCAATCCTCACACCGTTTGTCAAGGTTTGGGGGCTCGTAGTCAGTCGTATCCTGAAGGTGGTGAGTTCAATCCTCACACAGTTTGTCAAGGTTTGGGGGCTCGTAGTCAGTCATATTCTGAAGGTGGTGAGTTCAATCCTCACACCGTTTGTCAAGGTTTGGGGGCTCATAATCAGTTGTCGTAACCTGAAGGTCGTGGATTTGATCCTCACACGGGGCACCATTTGTGGAGTTTTTGGGGGCTCATAATCTGAAGGTCGTGAGTTTGATCCTTACACCATTTGTCAAGTTTCTGGGGCTCATAGTCAGTTGTAACCTGAAGGTCGTGGGTTTGATCCTCACACGGGGCACCATTTGTCGAGTTTTTAGGGTTCATAATCCATCAGCATAATCTGAAGGTCATAAATTCAATCCTCACACCAATTGTCAAGTTTTTGGGGCTCATAATCAGTCATCATAATCTGAAAGTTGTGAGTTCGATCCTCACACCGTTTGTCAAGTTTTTAGGGTTCATAATCTGAAAGTCATGAGTTCAATCCTCACACAGGGCACCGTCTGTCAAGTTTTTGGGGCGTCCTCACTGAAGAAAAAGGGAATGATGGTCCCAGGGAATTATGGTTTCAGGGAATGAATGATTCCAGGGAATAATGGTTCCAGAGAATGATTGTTCCAAGGAATTACGGTTTCAGGGAATGATGGTCCCAAGGAATGATGATCTCAGGGAATGGTGATACTGAGGAATGGTGGTTCCAGGAAATTATGCGATTCTCACTGTAAAAAAATGTCTTTTTTATACCGGGATAAAACCTCTGTCCCCACTGCTCCTTGTCCTCTCCATGAAAAGGAGACCCTCCATCCTCTTTGTACCCGTCCTTTAAGGACTGGAAAACCCCAGTGAGGTTCTAAACCTTAAATCAGACCAAGGGAGTTATCCAAAAGCATCTGAAACACTTCCAGGCTTGGGGGCACTGATCACCTCTTGGAATATTCCAGAGCTGGATCATCCTGGCAGAGAAACAGTTCCTAATGTTGAGCCTGAGCCTCCCCTGGTGCAGCTTTGAGCCGTTGCCGTGCTGGAATACCGTGCCAGTCCTGCCACAGGATTCCAGGGAGAACAGCTCAGCACTTCCCTCCTCCAGAAGGTGCAGAATTCACCCCTCATCCTCCTTTTCTCCAAACAATCCCAAGGCTCTCAGCCTCGTTCCAGGTTTTCCAGCCGTTTCTCCAAGCCTCGTTGCCCTCTGGATGCGTTTAAGGATCTGAAAATCTTTTTTTAAAAAATTCTCTTTTAAGACTTTTCTTTCCCGATTCCTGGATCTGCTTCCCTGATCCTCCACTGAAATTTTCCAGTGTGGCGGTCTCTGCTCACCAAGGCCATTCAGGCAGAAATTACATGGTGAGATTTAATGGAGTTAAATTGAATTTCAACTCCTTGTTATCCCACAAGGAAGTGTCATCCCCACTTCTCAGTTTTCCTGGCTGCAGTTCCCCTGGAAGTGAAGAAGGGAGCACATTCCTGCTGCCTGCCAGGTGCCATGTGGCTCATGGGAATTCTGAGCCTTCCCTTTCGGGTCACTCAATATCAACATTCCCTGTTTATTCAGATTATCTCCGTTAAATAAACCTTGGCCTGATTATTCCAGTGGGAATCACTCCAGGTTAGGGACATCTAAAATAATCAAAGATTGGGAAGAAGGCATCTTCTTCCAAACAAATGGGAAAAGAAATGGTTTGGTTGTGAAAGGGTAAGTGAAATTAAATGTGTGATCTTTGGGGGGGATTTTTTTGGGGGAAGTTTGATTTCCAGTCATGGCTGGGATTTGGCTCCTGCTGCCGGGGTGGAGGGATCAGCTCAGCCAGGGCTTGGCAGCATCCCAGGAGGAAAAACTGGCAGGAACCAGCAGGTTCTGTGCCCGTGGTTGGCTTGGGCTGTTTTTCCACAGGCTCCCCTGTGCCTGGGAATGGGGAGGAATTTTGGCTGTGGGCAGGTGGAACTGCTGAGGTGACATTTGCTGCCACTCCGGGGCTGCCTGAGGGAGCCTGGAATTCCTCTTGATGGGAAGTGGGGGAAGTCTGAGGTGAAACTTCAGGCTCTGCAGCCGCCAGCCTCAGGGAAACTCTCCCGTGCTGGTGGCTTCCCTCTCCTGGCTTGGTTTTCCTGCCCGTTCCCTGAGGAGGTGGCTGAGCAGGAAAGTATCCCTGAACTTTTCCCTGCAGACAAGGAACGCTGTGAGGAGCTCAGGAAGGCTCTGAGCACTGCCCACGAGAAGTTCTGCTTCTGGCCAGACAGCCCCTGCCCAGGTGGGTGCCTCAGATTCCTGCACAATCCAGTATTATTCCTTTTTTTCCCCCCTTCCCGTTGTTATTCCTGTTGTCACACTCTTCCTTTTCCCTGTGGGAATGATGAAATACAACAGGAAAGCAACATCCCTGAGCAGCCCCAGGGCTGTATCCAGCTTTTCCTGGCCTTTGGGTGCCTCTGGAGCGGTTAAAATGCTTTTGGCTTGTAACTGGGAGGGGACAGGGGAGGTTGGGTGTCATGGAATGCTCAGAGAGGGATAAATCCTGTCTTGGAAGCTGTGCTGCTTGGGAATGCTGTGAAGGGAAAAGGCTGTGCTGAGCTTTTCCTTTGAAAGCCAGGAAAATCATCATGGAATTGTTGGGGTTGGAGGGGACCTTAAAGCCCCCTCCAGTGCCACCTCCACTGTCCCAGGGTGCTCCAAACCCCATCCTTGGGCACTTCCAGGGATCCAGGGGCAGCCCCAACTTCTCTGGGAATTCCATCCCAGCCCCTCCCCACCCTCCCAGCCAGGAATTCCTTCCCAATATCCCACCTAAACTTTCCCTCCTTCAGCTAAAGGTCATTCCCACTTATCCTATCACTTGCTTTAATGTGGAGATCCTGGTTGGGTTCGTGTCCTCCCTTTCCCTGTGGGACAAGGAGAGGTTGGGAATGCTGAGCGCAGCTTTTCCTCTCACCAGATCGCTTTGCCAGGCTGCTGGTGGACGAGCCCAGAGTCCTCCTCCAGGATTTCCTGGATCGCTTCCAGAGCTTGTGTCAGCTGGAGCTGCAGCTGCCCTCCCTCAGACCAGAAGACCTGAAAAACATGGTGGGTTCCCTCCTGCTCCCAAAACCTGCAGCATTCCAGGCTTCAGGGATGATCAGGATGATTCCTGATCCAAAATCAGGAATTTCAGCCTCTGTGTGTGTGTGTGCGAGGGATCTGCTCCCACCTTGGTTTTTTTTTTCCCCCTTGGACGTTCCCCCTGTGGTGGTTTCACCATGGAAACCTGTAAAGAGGGGTTTGGAATGGCTCATCAGCTGGGAAGTGTGTCTGGTTCCCACTCTGGGCCTTTCCCAGTGTCCAGGCTGCTCTGTGGTGCCTGGGAGAGGGGATTTGGGATCCCACAGACTCCATCGGGAGCTCTCCCTGGCAGCTCCAAGCACTCCATGAGAAGTGGCAGCCCACGGATCACTCCTTAAACTCACGGCCTCTCCACATGTCTGGAGACAGGAATTCGGGATGCCAGGGGCTGCCCTGAACCTGAGGTGTGGGCAGACACCTGGGAAGGTGAAAGAGGCTCCACAGGCAGGAGGGAAAAGCAGGAAAAGCCAGGAAGGAGTGTGGAATTGCATCCCGTAGGAACCTGTCCTGGCCCTGCTCTGCTGCAGCCAAGTCTGGCTCGTTGGACACTCCTTTGCCAGGGAACAGATGGCACTGGGCAGGCAGCAGGAGCTTTGTGGGATCCAGGGAATCTTCATCCAACCACAGGGGTGGTTTTAGGGCTGCCTGAGCTCGGAAACCACCGGAGACTCCCAAAACCACGGCAGGAACGGGACCTGCTCCACTGCTCGGCGGAGCAGATGCTGCCTGGGCAGATTTCGTGGAATGGGGGAGCCACAGGGAAAGAGGATTGCTCTGAGTGACTTTTCTCTGTTAACCAGAGCTGAGGGGTGCTGGATGATGCAATTCCAGGGAGTGGGAAAAGGGATTTTTCTCCACGTGGGACACAGTTTGGGAGTAAAACCAGTGCATTTTATCCCTGTGCTCCACAGTCCCTGACAGAGGAAAGGATCACTCGGCTCCTCCAGCTCGTCGGGGAGGAGCTGGAGCACAAAGGAACAGAGGGGGAGAAGCCTGCTGGGAAGTTTTCCACGGAAATCCTGCAGGTGCACGTTCCTGCCTGTATCCTGGCGCTGTGTGGCTGGACCTGCAGGTGGGCAGGGCTGCAGGGATGGGCCTGGAATGTCCCTCACGCTCTGGGCTTGCCATGAAAGCTCTTGGAGGCTGGAGGGATGTGGAATGTTCCTCCTGTGGAATGTTCAGTATCCCTTTTTTCACTGTTTTCCTATTTTCCCTCTTTTTCACCTTGCTTCTGCCTACCTGGTTTTATTTTCCCGTTTTCCTCCTTTTTCACTACTCTCCTGCTTCCTTCGTGTCACTATTTTCCTCTTTTCCCTCTTTTTCACTAGGATTCTGCTTCCCTTATTTAACTATTTTCACGCTATTCCACTACATTCCCGCTCCTCTTATTTCACCACTTTTTTTTTTTTCCCCTCACTTTTTCCCCTCTTTTTCCTGGTAAGGCAAAATGCAACTGAGCCAGTTTCAATCAACGTCATAGATGGGATTTAATGCACTTATTTCCCTGACTTTTCAGGTTTATCCCTGAGCACCTCTCCTGACTTTCCCCAACCCTGGAAGTGTCCAAGGCTGGGTTGGATTGGGCTTGGAGCAACCTGGGATAGTGGGAGGTGTCCCTGCCCGTGAGGGGTTTGCGTCGTTGTAGGACACGGAAGGAAGATGAGAGATTCCAAATATTTCAGAAGGCAAAGAGCATAGAATAAAAGGCTTTTATTGTCTTAATTCTTACTACCTTTTATAAGGTGTTCCCATACAGACTTAACACACTTGGTGAATAGGAACGACACCTCTCTGATCTCTTTGGGTAAACTAGAGAAACAGCAAAACACCGCCTGGAGAAAGATTGTTCGGAGAAAGGAGAGTTGTTTGCCAAGACTGTTTTGAGAAGAAGCTTTCTTGAGAAATTTTTCCTTGGGGAAAAAGTTAGCAGCTGCTAGCAGGCTAAAACCCCTCAGACCCAGAAATATCAGGCCCACAGGGTTGGGATGAGCTGATCTTTAAGATCCCTCCCAACCCATCTGAGGATTCCATGAGGATTCCATGGCTTGGCTCTGTCCCCACAGCGCTGCCTCGGGCTCCATGAACCTCTCGGTGATCACCTGCTCCCGTTGCATGAGGAAAGTGGGGCTGTGGGGCTTCCACCAGCTGGAATCTGCTGCGGCTTCAGAGGCGGATTCCTGCGGCTCCAGCAGCACCACCCCGGCTGCTCCCGAGCGCTTCCCGCCTGTTCCCACATCCCCACGCAGGATGCAGACCCGCAGCCAGGATTTGGGATCTGAGCAGGTACATCCTGGGATATTCTGGGTGGTGCAGGGACACTTGGCCAGCTCCAGGTGCTCCAAATCCCATCAAGGGAAATACCGGTTGGATATCAGGGAAAAGTTTTGTTCACGGAAAGAGTGATAAATGTCCTGCCTAGAAAGGTGGTGGAGTCACCATCCCTGGATGTGTTTTAGAAAAGACTGGAGGTGCCATGGTTTAGTTGAGGTGTTAGGGCATGGGTTGGACTCGATGATCTCGGAGGTCTCTCCCAACCCGGTGATTCTGTGAATTCTGTGAAAATCCACATCCAATGAACACATCCTGGTGGTGGGAAGGGCTCCTGTGGGATGGACAAGCCCCCCTTGGTGACCAGAAGAGCTCCATCAATTCCCTGTTTTTCCCCCGCCAGCAGCACGAGAAGAGTCCATCCCCAGCTGTGTCCCGCCCAAGGGGTTGGGATTCTCCCAACTCCATGGACCGGGGCGAGCTGGATGTGACCAGCCCCGCTCTGAGGAGCCGCCCCGTGACCCGCAGCATGGGACAAGGGGACAACATGGAGGTGCCATCCAGTCCTGTCCGCAGGGCCAAGCGGGCGCGGCTCTGCTCTTCCAGCAGCTCGGTGAGTGATCCGGGCAAGGTGTTGCTCATCCAGGGGTTTGGTGGTGGGATTTGGGCACCAAGAGGGATTCTTGGAGTCTCTAAACCATCCCGTTGTTGTGTCCCCTCTCTGTCACCTCCTCGCTTCCCAGGACACTTCCTTGAGGAGCTTCTTTCACCCCAGCTCTCAGCACCGCGATTGGTGTCCCTGGGTCAGCACCGGCGAGGGAGAGGAATTCCTGGAAGATGCTGCATCCCAGACAGAGAAGGAGCCTGGCAAGGCCGAGCCGGGCTGGGCAGTGGTGCTGAAGAGGCTCCTTGGCATCCAAAAATGTGACACAGTGCCCGAAATGGAGCCAGTGGTGAGCCCAAACTGCCATGCTGCTCGTCCAGGCAGCAAAACTTTGGGATGCATGGGCTTTGTTTGGGATGAACATGAGCCCAGCCAGGTGATCAGCCTGAGCTCTGGCATTCCCACACCAGGCTCCATCCAAGGCCGGGCTGTGCTGGAGCTGCTCGAGGGCTGCTATAAATAACAGCCATTCCCGAGCGCCTCAGCGCTGCCCAAGATCCGGTTTCATTCCGTGTCCCCAGAGCTCCTCTCTCTGCAGCCAGCCCAATTCCTGCCTCCAGGCTCTTGGATTGCCAGGTTTGCCCAGCCAGGGGAAGCAGAGCTGAGGCCACAACTCCCTCCCCATGTGGCTGTGGAGCAGCTGCTGCCTCCCTGGATCTCATTATCCGCTTGGATTCCTCCTGCCAGCTCCTTCCTGCTTCGCTTGGAGCTCAGGGGAGCGGTGGAGCTTTCCTGCTTCAGGATTTGTCCCGGGGGTTTCGTGTGATTTGTGTCCCCAACAGGTCCCTCCTAGTGGAAGGTGTCCCTGCCCGCAGCAGGGGGTTGGAACTGGGTGATCTTTAGGGTCTCTTCCAACCCAAACCATATTCCATGATTCCGTGATTCTGCCATGTGCCAGGAAAGCTCTGCATGGTCCAGCGGGACCTATCACAGGGCAGAGGCACCAGACCCAGCTGGAGCAGGGGATGGTTGGAGTCCTTTTCCTTCTTTTTGGGGTCCTTTTCCTTCTTTTTGGGGTCCTTTTCCTTCTTTTTGGGGTCCTTTCCTTCTTTTTTTTTTTTTCCTTGCTTTTTGGAGTCCTTTTCTGCTTTTTGGGGTCCCTTCCTGCTGCTTGCTTGCAGTCTCCTTGTTCTCCCTTCCAGCTGGCAAATTGGGATCATGAAAATGCTGTTCTGGGAGTTTGTTGGGATCAACAAGCTGCTGTCCTGGCAGGGATCTTTTGGATTTTTTTTTGCTGCAGTTTCTCCTCGTGCCCTTTGCCAGTGGCAGTGGCAGGTCCTGCTCCAGTGCCTTGACCTCCGGCTCTTGCTTTGTTCCCATCTTTTCCAGAGTCTCTCGGAGAAGTCCTGCAAGGTGTTCCGCATTTTCCGGCAGTGGGAGAGCATGAACTCCTCCTGAGCAGCCCGCTGCCTCTGGAAAGCAGCACGGGGTATTTGGGGAGAGATCCCAAACCTCCCCGTGATTCCTGCGGCAGCTCCGTGCTCCGGGAAGGGGATCCGAGGAAGCTCCAAAGGGAGCCCCGGCCACGCTGGCATCCCCCTTCCCTTGACTGCCTTGCTGAAGCCCTTGCCTTCACAAATTGCTGCTGTGTCCCTCAGCTCCGAGGGCTGCACAGCCCTGCTCGGGGGCTGGGATGTGCCACGGGCACGTGGGGTGACGAGGGGACGCCGTCACCTCCCGAGGTGTCCGCGGTGTCCGGCCGTGTCCCGCCGCCGGCAGCGCACGGAAGCGACGCCAGGTGGGAATAAACATTTCATTTTTGTTGTTTTCCTTTTTTTTTTTTCCTTCCTGCTGGCGTGGTGGCTTTTTTTCCCCAGGGCAAGGAGGGTACAGCTCCTGTATCCCTTGGGATGCTCGTTCTTATGGGATCAACGTGCGGCTGCCTCCCTGTTTCCCACTCCACATTTAGTTGTCACCTTTGCCTGTTGTGGGTGTTTTTCCATTTGGCCTCAATCCTACTGGTGGCCAGTTTGGGGTGATAAATCCCCCGGGTTGGAGGGTGGGATGCAGCCAAAACCTGGGAAGAGGTGAGTTTCCATGGCTTGTGCTGCTGGTGTCACCTCCATCCTTGAGGATATTGGGGAAGGGCTGAGATTCTCCTCCCTCCAGGTCAGTGAATGTGGGTGAGGGCACAAGGATATGTCATTCCTTTCCTTTTTTTTTTTTTGAGGAAAGGATCTCCTGCCTCCATTTCCCCAGCTCCAAGGTTTCATCTGTTTCATCCCCTCGGATGGATTTGGGGATTCTGGCTGCCCTGTGCCTGGGAATGCAGTGGCTGCCTTGGTCAGGGCTGATCCTGGCTCTCCCTGAACCCCAAAACTGCCTACCTGGGGGCTTCTCCGGGGATGCACCGTTTTGGGATTCTGCCCTCGTGGGTAATGACCCCACAGGAAGCGGCAGGGCCGGAATTTGGGTGGATTCCCTTCCTTTCCTGAGGGGGTTCTAATTACGGGGCCCTAACGAGGGGCTGCTTCACCCCATGGCCCCACTGGGCTGGGAGTTGGGGTGGGGATGGGGACACCCCCAATCCAGAGGGGTGAGGATGGGCTGGGAAGTGCCTGGGATGGGTGTGGAAGAGCCCCTTTTCCAGCTGCCTGGACCTACAGATCCCCCATCCCCAACAGCCCGCCATGGTTTCCCCGTTCCTTACATCTCCCTGGAGCTCTGGCTCCCTCATTTCCAATGGTTTTCAGCAATTCCTTATGGCTCCTCCTCTATTCCCTACATTCCCTATCCATGGATTCTCCTGGCTCCCCTTCCATCTCTGTTTTGCTCCCTGATCAGGGAACCATCCCACAAATTATGGGATGCATCCAATCCAGGGAGGATGATATCCCTGTTCCAAGGTGGGAAAGGCCAGCCACAACCCCTCCATCCCTAATTTCCAGACCTAAGAGTGCTCAGAGGATCCCCCAGATTCCCTCAGCACCCACATTCCAAGGTTTGGGTGCTGTAAGAGTGGCCTTAAAGTATTCCAAGGCTGTCGTAGTCTCTGATATCCTGGAATAATCCCTGTTGCAAAATCGGTGTTTCACAGATGAAATAGAAGCATTCTTGGAATGCTTCTGTTATGGTAAAATCCCTTTTTTCCTTGTCCAGTTCTCCCAGTTGCTTGGAAGCAGTCAGGGAATATTGTGGCCTGGGAAATACAGGATCCTCTATCCCAAGTTTTCCAGCTGCTCTGCTCAAATACAACCTTGTTCCCCTGCCAAATTCCTCCTGGAATGTTGGGTGTGGATTTGAGTCCCCTCCGGTGGTGTCACCTCCTGGAGCTTTTTGGGATTCTTTGGCTGTGTCTCCTCCCCACGGGGAGAGGGGAGGAAGCAGCGGGGCAGATTTATGGGATGATGCCGGGGTCAGGAATGTGGGGTGTGGAGGTCTCACAGCGGAATCCCGTCGGTTTGGGAGACACCCATTAGTGCCGTCATCATCCGGGTGGGTAAACTGAGGCACCGGGAAATGCTTTGCCGGTGTCACACCGGAAATCTGGAGTGGTGACTCCTGCTGTGAGGCCTGGCCGGCTGCCGCATTCCTGCTGGGATTGAACAGGATTGCCACGGGCAAACTCCGTATTCTGACCCTGGTGGGAATGGGAAATAGGGGAATAGCGGGGCATCAGAATCTATGGGGAACAAGGGACATGCTGGGAAAAGGGGGAGCCATGGGGAATTGTGGAAAACCAGTGGAAATGGGGGAGCCACGGGGAATTGCAAAGCCCTGACATAGGTGCACCCCATGTTCTATGTGGTGGTTCCCTGGCCATGGTGGGAACGGGAAAAATGGAAGTGGGGGAATAGGAGGAGTGTCAGAACCCATGGGGAACGGGAGAGATACGGGGAGCCGCGGGGACTTGCGGGAAACATTGGAAAGGGAGGAACTGGACTTTGCGGCCCCAGCGAAGCCTCGAACCCGCGGCCCATCCATTATTTCCCCGTCCGCCTCCCTCCATCAGAACTACAACTCCCGGCGTGCCTCGGGGCCGGCGGAGCGTTGAGGGCGCGGCCAATGGTAGCGCCGCGGGGCGGTGACGTCACCGCGGGTGACGTCAGGGGTCCAGAGAGAGGCTGGGGCAGAGGCGGCCGGAGCGGCTGAGGGAGCGCGAGCGGCGCGGGGGGGGGCCCTGTCGGCGACAGCGGCGACAGGAGCGGCGACAGCGACAGCAGCGGGTCCCAGCGCCTCGCGGCTCGGCGTTCCCCCGCTCTTTTCGGCGCCGGGCGGCCCCGGCCCGCGGCGGCGGCGCTGACAGCCCGCCCGGAGCCCCGGGGGCGGCCGCGGCCACCATGTCGTCCCCCAGCCCGGGCAAGAGGCGGATGGACACCGACGTGGTCAAGCTGTATCCTTGCCGTGCCCCCATCCCGGGCCCACGGGAGACGAGGATTCTTCCCCCCCCACCCCCCCCCCCCGCACGGCCGGGCCTGCAGACGGGTGGGAGGGCGGGGGGCACGGGGGAGCCCCCCCTCGGGGTCGCCCCCCAAACCCCCCCGTTCGCAGCCCCTCGGCCTCTCCCCGGAGCTGGGGGTTGGATCTGCCCCCTCCTCCTCCTCACCAGGGGAGGCCTAACCCCCCCCCTTGTGCCGTATTTTGGGGGGTTTAACCCCCTCTGTGGCTTGACAGGCTGCCCTGGGGGTGTCTCTGCAGCCCCCGCCCTTGGTGCTGCCCCCCTCAATCTGGGTGCCCCGCACCCCGCCTCGCCTGCCCTGGGGAGGGCGAGCAAGGGGAGAGCAGTTCCAGCAGCCACAGCCCAAAGAAAGGCTTTTGTGGGGTTTCTTATTATTATTTATTCCCCCATTTCACCCCTGGGTTCACGAAGCTTCTGGTGCCGGCTCAGGGATTGAATTTTTTGGGGAGGATGGGGTTGGGGGGGGGGGAGTCCCTCGGGGTCTGGCTCAGCAGACCCAGGGGTGGGTGAAGGGCGTCAGGGCCCCAGCCCGACTCCCAAGAGGTTTATGTAACCCTCCAGGTTCGGTTAGAGGCTTTATTACTTTTTATTTTTCCCCTTCTTCCTTCATAGGTCTGTTTATATTTTTCCTCCTTGTTTTTATTCCTGGCCCTTTACGGGGCGGTGAATCCCCTTTTTTTTTTTTTTTCTCTCTGTCTGGAGAGTGGGTGGCGTTGAAAAATACCATTGGGAATTCGGTCCTAGGATTGTTTTATTAATAGTTTTTGTTTACAAGGTGGCGGTGTGAGCCGGGAGAGGGTAGGAATGACAAGAGTGGATGAAATGTTTCTCGGATCTGTCGCCTGAACGTGCCCGACCTCCCTCAGCAGGACTCGGGGCTGGTGGCTTTGCCTTGGTGGTGTCGAGGGGGTCGAGGAACGGGTCTGATTTAGTTCCCAGAGAGAGATAAACAAACTTATCTGGATCTGGTGGTGTTTTTTTGGAAAGGAGTGGAGGGGGGGGCGGGGGGAGGGAGGGAGGAGCAGCAGCAGCGCTCCTGTTTGTGGCTTATCGAAGGAAACTTGTGTCTGACGTTCGCCCTGCGCCTTTTCTCCCCACAAAGCTGCTCTCGGGTGTATTTTTCGCCCTGTTTTTAAGCAAATAGGAAACGAGTCCCGATGGTGCTCGAATCGGAGCTATTTTTATCCGGGGGTTTAAAGTTACACACATGTCAGACTCCGCCAATTGCGATCGATGCTTAATCGCACCGGGAGGAGGGTCGGGAATTCCAGCTGTTTAGTGAGGGGGGGGGAAAAACCTTTCTTAGGGATACCCTGGAAAGGGCTCTGGGCCAGAGAGGGGCCGAGGCCCGACCTGATCTGCTGCTGCTCTGTTTCCCTTTCCCCTCCCCCTCTCTTTTCCTTTTTTCTTCTTCTTTTTTTTTTTTTTTTTTTTTTTTTCCCTCCCCTTTTTGTTCGGTTCCTTGCTGGCATCTCCAGCGATCGCAGCATTTTGGAGGACAAAGAGCAGGTTTTTTTTTTTTCCCTGCGAGGTGGCTTTGCCGTGTGTTTTCTAGGAGCTTGGGTAGGTAGAAAAGCCCGGAATATCTGGGATTCCTCTCGGTGCTGGGGAGTTTTCTGCTCTGCTCTTTCTTCCCCAATGACAAAAGGAACCCTAATGGCATTTCCAAAAAGCCAAGCCCCTTGTTGTGGGCTCTGCTTTCCTTGTTTTCCAAGGAGGGTGAGAGGGTTAGAGCAGTCGGTCTCCTGCGGACAACAAACTTAGGAAGTTGGATGTGTCAGATGACTCCTCGGCACTCCTCCCTCCCTCCCTCGCTCCCCTCCCTCCCTCCGCTGCCTTTTTTTTGTTTGTCTGCCTGACTCGCCCGGGGTGAGCAGCTCGCTAGGCCCCGGCTCCCCAGACGCTTCCCTGGGGAATCTTCCCCCTCGGGAAGCTGATCTGAAATCGGCCTCTCCTTTGAGACACGGCAGCGAGGAAGGTCTCGGTGGTGGCCAGAGGAGAAGGGACTCGTCTGAAGGAATGTGCTTGGAGGCAGCTCCTCCTGGGGGCTCCCAGGGTTTTGTTGCTGTGTAGGGTTTTTGTTTGGGTTTTTTTTTTTTTCCTCCCCCCCTTTTTTTGCTGCCGTTTTCGTTACAGTTTTCCCTTTTCATCCCCTTTCCACGTCTCCAACGGTGAATAATCGTGTGGATTTATGGCCTGCCAAGGGCTACCTTTCCCGGCAGGGAGGGGGCACCGAGCAGGGTGAATAACACTCCTGCCTTCTCCTGCTCTGACAGGTTTAGGAGCCGAGCGAGGTCTTTTTATGATTCCTATTTTCAATCCCAACACGTCCGTGTCCTTTTGTGGATGCCTCTTTGTGAGGAAAGGAAGGGAAGGGGAGAGGTGGCCGCTCTCCGAGGGGCTGCAGGAAGGGCAGAGCTCTGCGGGAATGTGTGGAGCTGATGTTTAATAATCTCCTGGATGAGGATGTGCTCCAACTCCCCCGTCACTCATTGTCTCCCTCCGGACCTGGGTTTGTGCTGCTGAGGCTGGGAAAAGAGAGCCATAATCCCTCCTCCCCCTTTCTGGGGGGCTCCAGCCAAAGTTTCCTGGGTAACTTGTGACCCTTCAGAGTCAGGGGTTGAGCAGGAAGGCTCCGTGCTCCCCAAAACACCCAGACCTGCTCACCAGCAGCCTGGAAGCCCAGGGTTATCCCACTGGGAAGCCCCCAGGCTCCAGGCCAGGCCTCTCCAGGTAACTCCCACCCCATAGACGACAGAACTGGGGCTCCCCTTTGTGGTTCCCCCCACTTTTGGGGCGAGTGCCAACCTCGGAGCCTCGGTGTTTGCAGGGAAAAAGGCCTCGAGCTCTCGCAACTCCGCGGATTGGCTGCTCTGTTACTACCCGGAAACCGGGCCCGGGGCGGAGCGAGGCTGCAGCTGATGGGGTGCCCCTGGCAGGGTGTTTACACCCACCCCGGCACCCCCATCCCACCCCCGAACCGCGGGGTTATTTCCCCTTCCAACCCCGGGGTTTATTGTTCCGTGGCCGCTCCGCTCGCAGCTTCCCCCTGGGCCGGGAGTTTATTTAGCGCTGATTTATTTTTCCTCCTTTTGTGGAGAAACGCTGCTGGCTGCCTTGTAAGTCCCCCGAGCTCTATTTTTAAGCGTCAAGAGCTGGAAAAGGGAAGTGTCACCCTGTTTTGTGCCTGAAAGGAATTATAAATAGTGGCCAGCTTTGTTTGAATCTCCCCCTGTGCTGCCCGGTTTTGCAGAGCTGGGGGTTTGGGAGGCGCTTCGGGAGCGTAATTCACCGAGCCTTGCCCTCCCCTGCTAATTTTAGGCTCGTCCTGAGTCAAGGAGAATAAAGGTCCAAAGCTCCTTAGTTTACCTGCAGAGCAGTTTTGTAATCTCAAAACTCCCCCCCCCAGTGTTTGCTCCGTCGAGGCAAAGGGTAGGACAGAGTTTACATTTGGGATAAATTCCTTTTTTTTCTGGTCATTATGGGCTTACACCGCGCTTATCATCCCACTTGAACACCTTCCAAGAGCGGCGTTGAGCAATCGCGGGGGGGATCACGTGGCTTTGTTCTCTTTGGCCTGTCCCCAGGGAAGAGCGTGTGCACTGGAATGTCTTGTTTTGGTAGGGTTTTGGTGGGGCTTTGTTGTTTTGTTGAGGGTTTTTTTAATTATTATTATTATTATTTTTATTTTGTTTTGTTTTAAAGGATGGATATTTCTGGAAACTTTTGAATGTAAATTTTCGGATGTCACGCTACCGGCTTCTTTCTGCTCCACTTCTGGGGCTGCGTTTTTAATGAGGCCTCCAGGGATGAGGGGGAAGCGTGTGGTGATGCTTCAAAATGCACAAAGACGTGGCAGCAGCCCCTTCCCAGAACTGGGAGAACCCCCCCCCCTTCTTTTTTTCCCCAGAAATGCTGTCACAGGTGGTGGTTTATAAATCAAATCAGGTAAATGTGGCTTGGGAGGTGGTGCCTGTCTTTAGGAGAACTCGAAATCCATAAATCTCTGCCCAAACCAAACCAACTGGAGGGAAATAAATAATCTTTGTTGCCTAAATGACAACTTCCCAGGGTATCATCTTGTTGCTTTTAGAGCAGAATTCAGTGCCTTTTCTGGAGGCTGGATGGGTTTGGTTTTTTTTTCCCAAAAAAATTGGCTGGAGCTGGAAGTTCATTTTCCCTTTGTTGCCTTGTCAGCTGGATTGGGGAGGATTTGGGAGCTGGAGCTCCTGGAGCAGACCTGAAAGCCAAGTGCACCTGTTTAATCATGGAATTCAAACTGGGAAATATGGATTTGGTTAGGGCTGCTTGGAGCAGAGTGCCTGCTGGGGCCTGACATGCCAGCCCTGCTTTGAAAACAATAAAAAATAGGAGTAATTTTAATTATTTCCCCATCTCATTTCCTAGACTTGGAGCAGAGATTTTTGGAATACTGAGTAGTCTGGCAGGATGATGCTTCCCAGATTCCCAGTTCTGAAGTGCCATTAGAGCACTAAATGCTGATTCAAACAAATTCTAGAGGCCTTTGCTTTGTCTTAACAATTTAAAAACCCCCAAAGTGAACACGGGATTTCAAGGAAAACAAACGTTCCCTGTAAAATGGTGGCCTTGCTCTCCCCTCCACTGGGTCCAGGAGGTTGTGCCAGCTGTTTTTCCTGGCTTTCCTTGGGAAGCTGTGCTTGGATTTGTAGTAGGGGATTGTTTTTAAGTGTCATCAGGACTATTTTACAATCCCCGGTGAGCTTTTGGAAACATCTCGCGGAGTGACTCCCACGTGCTGTAATGGGAGCTCAGAGCTGAGCTCCCGGCCCTGCACACCCTGGCAGGTCCCAAGATTTTGGGTGAAGCAGGAGATGCCCCTCAATGAAGCTTTTATTGTTTCCTTTACCAGGGGAAATTAATCTTTGTGCGAGTGTTTTGTCCTGGTTCTGGTTATCGTTGCGCACTGGCATTAAATTACAGGTTTTTTAAAATAAATTCCTCCTTCAGACTCACCTTTAATTCCTGTCCTACCCTGTCCCTGGAGCAGACAGTCTGGAAGCTGAGGGAATAAATCCTGGAAGGTGCCTCCATGGGAATGCCAGCACAGGGGGGAGATACCTGAGGATGGAGGTGATTCCCAAAGGGACAACTCCCTGCACAACATCTTGGGCAGGATCCCTGCCCCGTGTTCTGGGGGAAGCAAAAGCGTCCTTAAACTGGAATTTTTTTCCTTTTTGTTTCCTTGGGATTTTTCTACCTAAACTAGAAGTCTTGATAGACTTTTTCCCTCTTTGTTTCCTTGGGTGTTTTTTTTCTAGATTGAAAGCCTTGATCGACTTTCCCCCCTCTTTGTTTTCTTCTTATTTTCCCCTAAATTTGAAGTCTTGATAGACTTTTCCCCCCTCTTTGTTTTCTTCTTTTTGTTTTCCCCTAAATTTGAAGTCTTGATAGACTTTTCCCCCCTCTTTGTTTTCTTCTTATTTTCCCCTAAATTTGAAGTCCTTGTAGACTTTTCCCCCCTCTTTGTTTCCTTGGGTTTTATTCCTAAACTGAAAGTCCTGATAGACTGTTCCCCTCTTTGTTTCCTTGGGTTTTATTCCTAAACTGAAAGCCTCGATAGACTTTTCCCCTCTTTGTTTTCTTCTTTTTTTTTTTTTCCCTAAATTTCAAGTCTTGACAGATTTTCCCCCTCTTTGTTTCCTTGTTTTTTTTTTTTTTTTCCTAGATTGAAAGCCTTGACAGACTTCTCCCGTTTATTTCCTTGGGATTTTTTTCCCCTTCCATCAAGGCAGAGCAGCAGGAACGGGGCTTTTGGGAAGGGAAGGTGCCACTGGAAGCACCCAGAGCTGGGTGCAAGTGTCACTGAACGTTCTCAGCACCTGTTGGTGCTCGGTGCCCTTCTTAAACCATGATTTAATCAGAGCCATTCCCGGGATAAACACATAACAGGTTGTTGTTAAGGAAGGAGAGAGCCCACAGTTAAAGTGACAGGCTCCCATATGGAGCAGATTCCCAGCCAAATTCCTCCTGGTTTCGCTGTCTGCTTAAGTCAGAGGTGATCCCACGCTGAGGCAGAAGTGCCTGAATTTTTCCTGCTGTCCTGGACTTTATTCGGGCAGCAAAAAATGCTGAATAACATTTTTATTTATTTCATTATTATTTTTTTTAATACGAAACGTGAATTACAGATGTGGGTGTGCGTATCAGAGCCTCATTGTGTGTCTTGCTGTGTGCATTCATCTTCCCTCCTTTCACTCCCTCCATTTCCCTGTGGATTTTGTCCATGTATTTCTGGAATAATGAACACAGAGCCCCGCTCTTTGTTTTTCCTCACCAAAATAGAGCTCGCGTGACTGAAGGATCATCCGACCTTGTCATCTCTGCTTTCCACTGGCTCGTGCAGCCCGTGTGGATTCCAGCAGGAGCCTCTGGATGGGCTGCTGGACGGGGATGGATCCCCCAGCACATCCCAGGGAAATGGGCTCACTTGGTTTTGTTGCTGGTTCTCGCTTTTTTTTTTTTTTTTCCCCCTGTTTTTTTTCAATTCCTTTGTTGTTTTTTTTATTTCACCTCCTTGGGCTGCTCAGAGCTGTTTGTGCCTTGGTGTGGATACACCTGGAATGCTGGAGAGGAGTGGAAGGATGCAGTCAGTCTCTTCCCAGGCTTTTCCATCTGCTGTTCCCCCCTCATCGCATCCCCTTTACCACCCCTCACCTCCAACTGCTGCCTGCTCATCCTCGCTCTCCACCTTTTCCCAGCTCCTCAGCCTCCCTAAGGATCTGCCCGAGATTGAGATTGGATTTAATCTCTTGGAAAACAAATGGTTTTGCTGCTTCTTATGTCTCCAATAACGACTGGCTTGGTTCTGGATTCAGGACTTGGCCGCTGTTTTTATTTTGCAGCTTCCAAGAGGCCATCCTCTAATCTTAAATCACTTCCCTGATTCCCTGGAGCAAATTGATTCAGCCTTCCAGGAGAAGCCAAATCACTGCCCAAATCACTTGGAATGAGGTGTTGCAGAGCAGGGGAGGGCTGGATCCCTGTGGATCGTTTGTAAACAGAGCTGGTGGTCTGACTTGAATCCCTTTAAACTGGGAATTACAGAGCAGGGCTGGTTATCCTGCCTGATGCACACCCAGGAGGTGATGGAGGCTCCCAGATATTCGTGACTCAGCGTGAGGAAGGGGTAGAGCCATTTTGGATTGGGTTTTTTGGTTGTTTTTTTTTCTGAGGGTCAGGTGCTGCTTTCCAGAAATTGCTGCATTTCCCTGTGCGTGCTTTCCTTGGAATCACTGCAAGAAACCAGCATAAAATATTTTTGTTTTCTTAGGGATTGTACAAATAGAGTGTCAGGGTGGATTATTCTGAAAGGTTTTGCAATCTCGGGCTTTAGTTGTTTGGGTTTTGTTTTTTTTTTTTGGTGTTGTTTCCTTAAAAATGAACGTTTTGAATTCGTTAATGTTTTCTTTTGGAGAAAAAAAAAATTCTACATTTATGACAGTTGCTGCTTTTTAGAGGAGCTTGACCCTGGAGGCTTTGTGTCATTCCCTGTGAAAGGCTGAGGTTAAAAGCTGACAGTTGATTATTAAATAAACTTTGCATTGTTTCCCAAATTCCAGGGGGCTTTTACCTGGCTTTGAGCATGGCAGGAGGGACTTGGGGTGGAAATTAGAGCTGTGCGGGGATTCTTGCTGCCTTCTCAGCTTCACAGCTGATTGTTTCTAGGCACTGGTGTGTGGATCTTTTCTAAAGCCTGGCTTGGGACAGGCTGCGGGAATGGGAGGAAGGCTGAGGTGGTGCCGTGCATAATGAAGGAATGGCATTGAGGGAGGAGTAGGAGGAATCCGGGCTCCCTGCTCCTAGCCCTGCAGCCAGGAATGCCTTTGAAAGGTTGAGCTTGAGGATGTTTGCACCAGGGACAGGCACTGGTTGGCTGTAAAATCCAGGATTTTGATAAAACAAAACAGATTTTAGGGTGGGATCAGCTTTTTACACAATTCACCAAGCGTAACCCCTGAAAAAGTAGAAACCAGTGTGTGACACTGAGCCTGAGTGTCCCAGATTAACCTCCGCCGTGGTAGATTAATGGATGCAAAGTTGAAAAGATTGATAAATTATTAACTTAACCACGCTGGCAATTCTTTTTTTTCTTTTTTTTTCCTGTGGGCTGTGGTGCTTTGTTTTGTCTCGGTGCTGGCAGGTCCGGGCCTGCTCCCAGAGCTGTGTCCGAGGAGACACCCGATTTTTGCAGCAGAAAAGCTGCATGAGAACACAACCCTGGCTTGTCTGAGCAGAGATTGAAAATCATTTTGCTCTTCAAAGGACTTTCTAAATCAAAATGCTGCTTTAAAACTGGGCTCCGAAGGTTTTGGATCATCAGCGTGGCCATGATTGAAGAGTTAAGACTCCTCTTGGTTTTATGGAGCGAAGCTGCTCCTTTAAGCCTGGCTCAGTGCAGTGTGAGTGGTTTGAAGCCAGATCTTCTTTTTTTTTTAGTTTGAAAAGGACGAGGTTTACCTTTCAAATGTGGAATTGTTGCCTTTTTAAAACATAATACTGGGAGGTCTGCGCGGAGAGGAACCTGGAGGAGCAGAACATGGGATCAGGGGGTGTGTGGGTGGGAAGGACTTTAAAGATCATCCAATTCCCACCTAAACCAAGGGCAGGGACACCTTCCACCATCCCAGGGTGTTCCACATCCAATCCAGCCTGGCCTTGGACAGTTTTAGGGATGGGAAACCCACACTTGCCTGGACAGCAAGAACGTGACATGGAATTGGTGAGAGATGAAACCCAAAACTTCCCTTTGGCTCCTGGCCGTTCCCAAACTGATTTATTCAGGGAAAATCCTTCTTTATCCTTTTTTTTTTTTTTTAATTATCCTTTTATTTCCCTGGTTTTTCTTCCTTTTTGGGAATGGGGGAGAGGAGGTTTCTCCCTGCTGCTAAATCGGGTGAAAGCTGCTCCATCAGGGGAAGCCACAGCTCCATCACCCCTCTCCTTTCTGCTGAAGGCGACTGAAACTGGTTTTGTTTTCCTTCTGTCTGATGCCATTAATTCAGACTCGGTGACCTTCCCTACCCCCCCTCGGATCTCCAAAGCCAACAGGGCTGGACCCGGTTTCACATGGCAGCCAGGCAGGTTTTCAACCTCACAATGCCCCGGCTGCTTTCCCGCTGAGCTCATGGTGCCCGTGGCTCAGCAGCACTGGGATCCCTTCCGAAGGCACCCACATCCCCCTTTGGCTGTGCTGCTGAATTTTAGCAACTCTAAAAACACAGAGTCAGGTTTAGAAACCAGCAAGGGCTTTGTTTGGATAAGAAGGCAAGTCAGGGGCTGATTTCCACTAGTTTTGGGAATGGCCTTGCTCGGGAATCCTCAATTCCAGGGTCAACAGGGCTGAAATAAAGGAACAATCCTTCCAGGAGTGCAGCAGTTTTCCTGGGAATGTCAGATCTCTGAGGTGACTCAGCGTGGTTACACTGATTTATTCCTTGCTGCTCCTGAAGGCATCTCCTACTTTTTATTTCCCACTGTTTTTGTTGGGCGGTGTTTTTGTTTTTTCATTTGAGGCTGTGTCAGTGTTTGAATTGAGGGAGGCAGTGGAAATAAGGAAGCTGAATGATCCGTGTGCTTTGTTTAACATCGTTGGTAACTTAATACTCCTGGCTCAGGGGAGGAATCCGTGCCTGGAGATTGGAGGAAAGCTCAGATCCCGACAGGAGAATGTGCTTTGAAGAAGGGTGGAGGGAACACAGGGCTGGGTTGAAAAGTTGGGATGTCAGAAATCAGATCCCGGTAAGTCAGAGCCAGAGCCTGTGTTCCTTGAAAGGGAAGGTATGTGAGGAGGTGTTAACTCACCCTGCTCCCACTGGAGCTGCTCCACGCTTTTTTAAACTCCTGTGCCTCCTGTAAAAGCTCCAGGGTCTTGGATTGAAACAGATTCTGTCGTGCTCACGACTGCTGAGAGGGCTGCACGTTACTCAGAATCCTCTGGTTTTATTACTTCGTGGTTTCTGCCCCGCTTTGTTTGGCGTTGCCACGAGGAGATAATTTTAAATGCTTGCCCGATTTGGAGCAAAAAATTCCCAGGAAATAACCACGTTCTGCAAACTGGGCAGGAGGCAAAACCAGTGTGTTTTACACGTGGGGAAAACCCCAACACCAGTGACGGGGTGGGAAGTGCCTCAACCCCCCAGTTTGGCGGGGCTGAAGAAGTATTCCCATGTAATTTTAGCAGATCAGTTAAACCGTGAGCCCCGCTTGAGTCACTGGTCACCGCTTGAAGTAAAACCGAGACTTGAGCCTTGCCAGATGAAACAAGAGATCCCCTAAAAGTGAGCAGGTGAGCAATAACTGGCCCTGATGGATCCCTTTCATCTCTGGGAAGGCCCTATTTTGCATTTCAAGGTTTGCAACAACTTCGCTTTTGCTCTGAAATCGGGAAATTCGCTGGTTGAAACCATCTACCCCCAGCCTGGTGCTAAACTCAGTTTTACACGTTTAGGGAATAGATGGTGGAGGAGAGGGATGTGTCTGGTTCTTCTGGTGCGTCCCAGATCCTGGTGTTGGGATTTGGAGCTGCTCTCCCTGACCTGCATCACAATTCCTGCCCTCACACCTTTCATTTGTGCAGCTCCTCGGGTGTGCTCCCAAACTGCTGGAGGGCAGTTCTCTGGGAAAAAAAAAAAAAAAATCAGATGTTTTCCTTTTAAATGTCAGTTCTCTGGAAAAAAACCCAAAAGTTTTCCTCACTTCAGCAGGATTTCTTGGAAAAGACTGAGGGGTAAGCAAAGATTTCCCTGTTACACCTCTTTAAATGTAGCAAGAAATGGGTTTTTGGGGGTTTGTGCAGGGATTCTGCTGTGGAGAAACGCCTCGAGAGAGCCCAGGTGCTGCTGGTGCCTCTTCTCAACGTGGTGCACGAGGCTTTGGGGCTTTTTTTTTTCCCCCCTTAGTTTTTCTCTGGAGTTGGTTGGATAAGTTGGAATTGTGTGTGAGAAGAGTTTATGTTATAACACAACAAACCTGGTCTAGGGAAGGTGTGGGAATCAGGTGATCTTTAAGGTCCACTTCCATCCCAAAATTCCTTAATAGTTGGCTGCTTTGTGTCTGAACCAGCGTCTCTGTCTTGTTAGAGGCAAATTTTAGTGCTGACAAATGTTGAGTTTGCTGCAGTTTGCTTCTTTTTGGACTTTTATCTTTCTGCAGGGGCTTCCTGCTCGGTGTGGCTGAGATATAACAGGATTCTGCAGGCTCAGGAGATGCATTAGTGGGGTTTTTTTTTAAGAGTTTTGGATTTTTTTTTTCAGCTCAGTAGCCACTGAGCCCTTTGAATTGTCATCTGTGACTCTTGGTGGTTTCCAGAGTCACAGAATTCTCTGTTGCCACCTGAAGTTCAGTGTCATTAAGGCATTCCTGGATATTCTCTGTGTGAGTTTCTCTTGCCAGTTTTCTCCAGGCTCGGAAGGCACCAGGAGTGAAACCTGGGATAGGTGAACTCCCCAATCCTCTGCAGATTTTTGTTTTATTTCCAGGGCCAGCTGGGAATCTGCTGCTGAGCATCCCAGGAAAAGGTGGATGGGGTAGTGTTATTCTTTTACAAGGTGCTTCAAACACCAAAAAAAAAGAAAACCAAAAAAAACCCCACACCCTGAAAGAGGTTGGGGAACATTCCCCTGATTCTTTCAGGATATAAAATAGATCAGGAGCAGGAACCAGTTGGCTCAAGCAGCTCCTTTGAGTCCAGGTGTGCAATAAAGCCCACATTTCCCATTTTGGAGTCACCCAGGAGGCAGCAGGACTTTGCCACGTGCACATCCCTCTCTCAGGAAGTGGCTGGAGCTGCCACAGGCGTCACAGAAACCCACATCAGCTGCTTTTTTAGGTCATTACCAGACTGGGCTAAATTTAGCCCCGTGAGCCAGAAGAGGGAGGTTTTGTATCCAAATTCCTGCCCCATCCCTATTTCTGGAGCATTTGGGCTTGTGCCCTACAGCCAACTCTGCCTCTGCTGTAATCCCTGTTTTCCTTTTAATCCCACAGGGCAGGGGCAAGGCTCAGCTTGGCTTGGGAAGTTCCTGAATGAGGAAGTGGAGGTGGAATTGCAGGACGTGGAAATTCTTCATGGATGAAGGGTTTGAGTCCCATTTAGGGTTGCCAGTGTGGCCAAGAGGAGAATCCTGTCCCATTTTTTTGTGTATGGGTCAGCTCCATACCCCAAAAAAACTGTGGCTTGCTGGAGATTTGTGTAGGTTTCGGGTGGGAACAGAAAGGGAGAAAACCACTTTCCTCATTACCCTTTAAATTTATCTCAAGTAAGGAATGTTCCCACTTTTTTTTTTTTTTTTCCTCCCAAGCCCCACATCTCTGCTAAAATTGTCAAATGGCAGAGATGAGTAAAAGGGGAGGAAAACAAGTCGCTGTGGCAGCACAAGGGAAAATCGCTGGGAGCAGTTGTGCTGCTTCTGTAATTCCAAGCTGTCTTTTATTTGAACTTCCTCGATTGTTGCAGGATCCTGGTTCTTTGCAGCAGCACGCTGGTTAATTGGGGTGGGGTGTTTTGATTTTTTTTTTTTTTTTTTGTGGATTAGTAATATTGTCCTCCAAAACGGCTTCAAGTGTGTCAAGGCTGCTTAATTCTGATTTATTAAAGCAGGCTGTGATAAATGTGTGTCTTTGAAAGCCTGGCTGGCTCTGCCGGAGGTCACCTGGAATTCAGAGCATCTGGCAGAGGTCGGCTCCGGGCTTTTTGTTCTCTGCTGGGGAAAACTCAGGGGGGTTTTTATCAGCTCCTGTCTGAAGGAGGAGACCCTTCAAACTTGGTGACAAAATCCCACTTTTCAGGCAGCTTGCACCTGCTAACGACTAAACTGTTAATTAGTTTTTAGTGCAGTTTGCAGCGGTGTTCCTTTGTCTCTCCTACAATGGGGATTCAAAGAGATGATGTCAAGGAATCTTCTGTTTCGGCTGCATTTAACTAATTATGAGAAAGCTCTGCCTTCACTCCAAAGCTCCCCAACACAGCCTAAAAGCTGGGAATTGCAGTGTCCTGCCAACACCGTTTATCCCGACAGTGTGGGGTGTTTTCCAGCCCTCAGCCCAAAGCCCTACTTCAATTTTAAATTGTCTGCTGGCATTTTTCTTCTTTTTGATCCGCATGACAAATCCCAGGTATTGTTATTCCTGCGGGGAAACCTCCAGGTGAGGTTTGTTGGTTTGTTTTTTTTTTTTTTGTTCCTGCAGCTCTTTCTGAAATAGGAGGACATAAATTTCGGGATGGCTGATTTGTAGAACTCCCCCGGGCTCTGAGAGTGCTGAGCCTCTCGTTAGGGAGTTGAGAGAGGGAAGTGGGATAATTAAGCCTGAGCAGATGTGCTAGAACAGAATAGTGGCTGAGGTGTGTGTGGATGAGCTGCTCCCGATTCCACAAACTCACCCCTCTGTCCTGGTTTCTCTCTCCAAGTGGAGATCTGGTGTTTCTGGCGAGGGAACTTTTATTTCCAAGTGCTTCCAGACTCTCCCAGGGAAATATCCCAATCTTTCTGCAGCCCTTCCCTCCTCTACATCTTGGAGGTTCTTCTGGAGGAATCTGCCTGGCCAAAGTGACCAGGACTTTGTGTGCTCCTGTGTTTTACCAACACTCTCTGCTCTTTTGCTGCTCCTGATACATTAAAAAAAAAAATAAATTCCTTTTTCTTCCCTTTTTCCTTTCCTCTGGTTGTGGTGGTGTCACCTGTGCCAAAGTGGCTTTAATGAACCTTTCCTGTGCTGCTTATAAAAGGAGGGAGAGGGATTGGGAAGGGCCTGGAGGGACAGGATGAAGGAGAATGGCCAGAAGCTGAGAGAGGGAGTTTTAGATGGGATCTTGGGAAGGAATTCCTGCCTGGGCTGGAATTCCCAGAGCAGCTGTGGCTGTCCCTGGATCCCCGGGAGTGGCAGGTGGGACACTGGGGCTTGGAGCAGCCTGGGATGGTGGAAGGTGTCCCTGCCATGGCAGGGAGTGGACGTGGATGATCTTTAACATCTCTTCCCACCCAAACCATTCCATGATCTTAATCCCTGCCTTCCTGGAAAACGCTGACATCAAAGTCAGAGAAATCCCCAGTGCTTGAGAGCAGCCTGGACTTCTTCCTTCTGCTTCTGGTACAGCTGCTGAGCAAAGGAAGATCTCCAAAACCTGGAAACCATAAAAAAAATTTAAAAAATAGATGTTTTCCATGCCTGCCTTCAGCATGACAGCTCTCCTGGCATTTGGGCACCCTCCATTGCTGGCTCTGATGTTGCCCCAGCCCTTCCTGGCCATGATTTTGTTGCTGCTGGCGAGTTCAGGGGCTTCCCAGACATTCCCAAATCCAAACAAAAAGCTCCCAAGGCTTTGCTGGCTCCTTCCTTGGCCTCAGCCCCGCTCCTGTTTTTCCGCCGCGCGCGGAAGCGCTCGTGTGGGGATCATTGTTCATTCATTGGCTCTCCCGTGTCTTCCTCTGGAACACAATGTATCCTCAGACCTTCAACTTGCAGGAAAATCCTGTGCAGTGGATCCCTTGGGAAAAGCTGAAAACCCCTCAAGACTTTAAATCTCTTGTTTTGTGGGCAAATGTTGTTCTTGGTGTAAAGGCTGATGGTGGGAGCTGGATGCTGGAGGAATTACTGGGATTAAAGGAAGCACCGGCCTGATTTCCTCAACTTCCAAGGCTGATAAATGAACTTTTTGCAGGTGGTTTGGTGATGGAATGAACCTTTTTTTCAGGTAGTTTGGTGATTAACTGCCCCGTGTGTCAGCCTTCTTAATTTACATCCTAAGCAGAATTGGCCAGGCTGGGTTGGACTTGGAGCAAGCTGGAGCAGTGGAAGGTGTCCCTGCAGGTGGAACTGGATGGTTTCAAGGTCCATTCCAACCCAAACCGACCTGTGATTCCACTTTTCCAGAGTTAATGGCTTGATGGGGACTATTTGTACTGTCCCTACTTTGGAAATTGTGTGTTTGTATTTTCTGGGGACTGATCCATACGGTGGAATCCCACCTGAGTGATAAACTCAGATTGATTAATTACCCCTTTGAAATAGAAATGGCCAAAAATCAGGGCCAAACCCACATCCTGGCCATTCCCAGGCAGCCCCGGGATGCTGGATGTGTTTATGGGATGCGCTGGAGGAAGCCACAGTGCCCCACTGCCCTCATTCCATTGGAAGGATGAAGAGGATAATTGATTTAATAGCTGTGACAGTGACACCTTGGATTGCTGGAGGGATTTCTGTACAAAACCCTGGCATGCAGGAAACTCCTGCACCTTTTCCTGTAGCAACACTGGCCTGCAGTTTCCTGCTCGGTGGGTTTGTGGTGGTTTTTATGCTGCGGGTGAGCTGGGAAGAAGGAAAGTTTTATAAACTTCAGCTGTGTGTAACCGGGGTGCTCGTTCCTAGATCACTTGGGGGTTTTTCTGCTTTGGTGTGAGAGAAAACAGGGAAATTGTGGTGGTTGTAACTTCACCGGGTCTGTGATTCAGGTTTGGAATTTGTGCTAAAAACCCAAGGAAATGGTGTGTAAATCCTGCCTGAGCTGCTCCTTTAAAACCCTTTGAACAAAGGCAAGGAGAGGGGGGAAGCAAATCTGATCCCTCTGGAAGTTCTGGCAGGGAGACAAGGGGATAAATCCCATCCTCTGGGATTCGGGAGGGATCTGTAAAAGACACAGCACCCTCAGGTCCCCAACTCAGGAATATTTCCATGTAGGATTGGAAGGATCTCTGCAAAACAACCCCACTGTGGAGATAACTCCGTTTTCCTTGATGTTAGAGGTGCTTGGGGCGCAGGAAAGGAAAAATCCCGCTGGATTCTGTTCCTGCCAGGCTGTGGAGAGCTGTTGTAAACATTCCCCCTGATGCCAAAGGAGCAGAATCCTGACCAGGGCAGCAAATGGGTTTCAAATGAGCCTTTCCAAGGTTTGGGTGTTGTCTCAGCACTTCAGGAGGAGTTTTGGATGCAAGCCCCTTCCACAGGCTCGATGTTCATCCCGATTTTCCACTGCTTGTGAGCTGCCCTGTGCCTTCTCTGCTGCACCTGAGAACCAGAAAAGCAGAATTTCACTTGTTCTTGAAAAAAAAACAAACAACTGTATTTTTAATAGGGTTTTGAAAGGAACAAAAATCCCCTGAAAAAAAAAAAAACCCACCTGTAGCTGCTGGAGCTTCGTGTGTTCCTTCAGATTCAGTGGTGGGAAATCCACACTGGAGCCAAACCAGGATTTTCCTCTGTGTTACTTTGGGTTAAAGGAATTGCACTGATCTCAAGCCTAACTTCCACATTCACTTGGTTTTTATTTCCTCCACCCGTGCTGGAGAAATCCCGGTGGGTTCGGAGATTTGTTTTAAAACTCTTTTCTTGGAGGATTGGCAGATAAGAAGCCAGGAAGGCTCAGAACTGCTGGAGCTTCTGGCTCGAGTAGCAAAGAATTCTGGAACAAACAAACTGGGGAAGGGCCTAAAACTGGAGAGGGTAAGTTTAGATTAAATCTTAGGAAGAAATTAAATCTTAGGAATTCTTCCCTGTGAGGGTGGTGAAATCTTGGCTCAGGTTGGTTGGGGCTGCCCCAGGATCCCTGGAATTATTCAACACCAGGTTGGACAGGGCTTGGAGCACTCTGGGACAGTGAAAGGTGTCCCTGCCCATGGCAGGGGTGCCACTGGGTGGATTTGAGATCCTTTTACACCCCAATTTTATGATTCTGTGAGATATCAGTTGTTCTTTTCTCTTCAAGGGACAAATCCCTTCCCCCAAAATATCTTTGGGAGACTTTACTGCTGTTGTGGTTGGAGCAGGAAACACCTGGGTGGGAGGCAGTTCCCTGCTGGGAGTTTGGATTTTCAGCACAAAAGCCAATTATTGAGGAATTAAAGCTGAAGCAGCTTTGTGAGCACAGAGCTGCCTCATTTTTACTGCCACTGTCCATTTCTGTGGCTTCTGGGTCTGCTTTAGAGTTCAAGCTCAGCTTGCCCAGGCTGGAATTTCAAACATTTGGTGCTGTCTCAGTTCTGAAAACCATGGTTTAAAAAACCTGGTGCAAGTGAGATCAGAAAATGCATCCCTGAGTATTTCTAGTGGGGTTGGGAGGAACTCTGCAAAACAACCCCAGACTGGAGAGAACTCAGTTCTCCTTGGTGTTGGAGAGGTTTGGGAAGCAGGACAGCCAAAATCCCTCTGGATTCTTCTCCTGGCAGGATCCTGAGCAGGACTTTGGAGGTGGTTCCTCCCCTTTGTGATGGTTCAGCAGTTCAAGGTTCAGTTTGTTTGTGGAAAGCCTCTCCCAGGCCTGGTTTTTCTTGGATCATCCCAGCGTGCAGTTGGTTGATTAAACCAGTTCTCAGGATTCCCTTGGTTTCTTTAAGTCAGTGTTAGGCTGGAGTTTAAACTGAGGTTCAGCATCTTCTTCCTCAGTCTCTGTGGCCCAATTCAGCATCTTTTGCAGGCAAGGAAAGATCCTAGCAATGGGCAGCAGGGAGGATGTGGAATCTGCCTTCAGAACCGGACCTGCTCCATGCCAGAGCTCAACTGAAGCTTAATTTATTTGAAGCTTAAAATATTTCCTTTGACACTTTCTCCTTCCTGCCACGAAACTCTTTTATCTTGTTTAAAATCAAGACCTTGACGTAATTCTAGATTTTTACTTTTTGGTTTGTTTTTTCCTGAATAAGCCCTTGCTCCTCTGCATCTGCTTTGAGTGCAAACATCTCGTCCCCAGGGTTTTCCAGCAGGAGGAGATGGATGTTTGTCCCTTTGGGGCTTCATGTCACCGTTTGCTGAGGTGCTTTGAGGCAGTTTCTGAATGACTGTGGAGCTTTCTGCGAATGAGAAAGCATCTCAATAAAATCTTACAAAAAGCTAACCCAAAACTCCCCTTGAGGGAAAAGGCCACATCTTAAAATAATACTTTTTTTTTTTTTTCTTCCCCCTTCAAGACTAAATTGGCGAAGTATTTGAATATGTCCAAGCAATCTGCTTTTAACAGACCTGCTGCGTTCTTGTAAATCATGTGATGAGGCCCAGCCCCAAAATACACTGAAATCTTGGGCTTGGTGTCAGGTCTAGCACAGGTTTTGGGGTCACCCTCAGTCTTGTGGTTTCACAGCCACGGTTTCTCTTTCACAAGAGTTTCAGCACTTCTTGAATCCTCCCCAAAGAGGAAATGAACCGTTGCCAGCACACCTGGGGAAAAAAAAAAAAAAAAAAAAAAGCAAAGATTGTATTTTCCTCTTCTGCTGTTTCTCTGAAAACACTTGAAATTTCTGGCTGGTTTGAGAAGTTGATTATTTGGACACGAAACACTCAATTCCACCAGTATGTCCCATCTCCATGGAAACCAACTTCTCTGGGTGGGAGCTTGGAGTGATGCAAATATTAAATCCGGTGCTTCAGCTCGGGGACAGATGTGTGGCCACCAAAACGACTCCAGTTCCATCCTCAGTGCTCCTGGATCCACCTCTGGCTGCCTTTCCCCCTGAGCTGAAACTCAGAGTGATGAATTCTTCTGGTTCCTGATTATTTCCAGCTCTCAGGGAATTCTCCTGGGAAGCTCAGGCATCAGGTCAGAGTTGAATCCTGTTATCCCAGAGAAATCTTCCTTGCAGTTCCTTCCCTGTAAGATCTATTTAAGGACTTTGCTCATTGAGAATTGCTTCTAATTAGGTGTTAATTGCACCTCTTGGATCCCTGTTTGGCTTTTCCTGAGATTTAAGGAAATCCTGTGCTCCTGGAGGTGGCTCTGTCACTGTGGTCACACACAGGGACATAATTTCAACTTTATTGATCCCAACTTCATTCCAACTCCCTTCCATCAAATCCAATCCACTTTAAAATTCCCGTGCCAGCTTCTTCTCACCTTGACTAATGCATCTCCGTGCCAGGACTCGTGGTTCAAAGGGATTCTGATCCATTGATGGCATGGAGATAATTCCTGGTGCCACGACTGCAATTCTTTATTGTCCCGTTCCCTGGAGGCTGAGCACAGTTCTGGACAAGTCTGTTCCCATCCTTTAATGCAAAATATAAAATCAAGGATCGTGGAATCATTTTAGTTGGAAAAGGCTTCTGAGATCATCGAGTCCAACCGTTCCCACCACAGCCCCATGTCCCCAAGTTCCACATCCGCAGGGCTTTGAAATTCCTCCAGGAATGGGGACTCCAGACCTCCCTGGGCAGCTTTTGGAGGAAAGGAGAGATCCTGGCAATGGGCAGCAGGGAGGATGTGGAATCTGCCTCCAGAACCGGACCTGCTCCGTGCCAAAGCTCAATTGAAGCTTAATTTATTTGAAGCTTAAAATATTTCCTTTGACACTTTCCTGACACGAAACTCTTTTATCTTGTTTAAAATCAAGACCTTGACGTAATTCTAGATTTTTAATTTTTGGTTTTTCTTCTTTTTTTCCTGAGTAAGCCCTTGCTCCTCTGCATCTGCTTTGAGTGCAAACATCTCATCCCCAGGGTTTTCCAGCAGGAGGAGATGGATGTTTGTCCCTTTGGGGCTTCATGTCACCGTTTGCTGAGGTGCTTTGAGGCAGTTTCTGAATGACTGTGGAGCTTTCTGCGAATGAGAAAGCATCTCAATAAAATCTTACAAAAAGCTAACCCAAAAAATCCACCCTGAGGCCGTTCCCTCTCCTCCTGTCCTTGTTCCCCGGGAGCAGATCCCAAATCCCTCCCTGGTTGTCCCCTCCTGGCAGGGAGTTGTGCAGAGCCACAAGGTCCCTCCTGATCCTCCTTTTCTCCGGGCTCAACCCTTTCCCCAGCTCCTTTCCTTTCCATGGATAAAAGATCCAATAGTGTATCTTCTGGTTTTTTCTCAAGCTGAAACTTCTCAAGGGAGCAACAGAGAGTTGGGAATAGCAGTGGATGAATTTATTTAGGAAAAGGGCAGTGCTGCTCCATCCAGCGTGGAATGGGATGCACCTTGCCTCCCCGTGGTGCTTCTGGTGGAAGGAAAAGCAAGTTTGGAGCCTGGAGTGGAGGAAAATGCTGACTTAGCTCGTGCTGGGTTCAGGGCAGCCAACTCGTCTGCAAAGCGTCTCCAGGGAAGAGCTGACTTTTTCCTTCTACCTTTTCCTCGTCACTCGGCTTTCTTGGCACAAAGATGGGTGGAAATGAGCCAGATGTAAATCGCCAGGAGCTCCAAAGAAAGCAAGGCAGGCTGGAGGCTTTGCTGGAACAGCTTTTCCTTCTCCCCCTGATCCCTGTGTTTCATCCAGAAGGTGCTTTTTGGTTCCCAGCAAAGTGCCTCTTGATGGGCTCAGTGGTGACCAAAGGGCTTTGTCTGGAGGAAATTTGCCGTCCTTATGTAAAAACTGAGAGGGGTGCCTGTGGAATAATTGAAGAATTCTTTTTTTTTTTTTTCTTGCGTGATTTCTTCCCTCAGGCAGGTAAACCCCGGTATAGAAGTGGCCAGGAAGGGATTTTTTTTTTTTTTTTTTTTCAAAGCAAAGCTGAGTTTCCAACAAGGAAACTCTTGTGCGCGGTAAAATGAAAACTCAGCAGGCAGGCACAGGTTGCTGTTTGGTTATTAATTCACTATTCCTGTCCCTCCAGGGCGGTTTTTTGGCAGCAAACAGAGCTGGTGTTGTCTTACAAGGAGTGAAACCCCCTCTGCGCTGAGTTGTCCCTGGGTCACTTGTCACAGGGGTCGGGGGAGCCAAGGGGAAGGTGTTTGTCCTCTGAGCCTTCCAGGGGTGCTTTGCTGCCCCCTTTTTCCTGTATTCTGTAGGATTAAAATCACTTTTGTGACTTTCAGAGCTGTGGGATTCCTGGAAAAGTCCAGTTTAGAGTCACGGAATCTCAGAATGGTGTGGATTGGAAGGGGCCTTAAAAATCATGGGCAGGGACACCTCCCACTGCCCCAGGCTGCTCCAGCCTGGCCTTGGACATTCCAGGGATCCAGGGGCAGCCACCGCTGCTCTGGCAATTCCAGCCCAGCTAGGAATTCCTTCCCAAGATCCCACCTAAGTTTCCCCTTTTCCAATCTGAAGCCATTCCCTGTGTCTTGTCCCTGCAGGCCTTGTCCCCAGTCCCTCTGCAGCTCTCCTGGAGCCCCTTGAGGCCCTGGAATGTTCTGGAAGCTCTCCCTGGATCCTTCCCTTCTCCAGGGGAACATTCCCAGCTCTCCCAGCCTGACATTGGATCCATCTCCTCTCCAGGAAATCAATGGACTGAGGGGCTTCACTTGGAACCTCAGGAATCCACGAAAGGTCTCCCTTCCCTTTCCCTCTCTTTTCTCTCCCCGTTTCCCATAAAAATCCCTCGGGATGGATCCCGAGTGTCCCGAATCCCAGAATCCCAGGAGCAGTTTGGGTGGGAAGGGACCTCAAAGCTCATTCCAGGGACAATTCCATGCTAAAAATCCACCTCTTGCTGCTCCAAGAAATCGCAGCTGTTTTTGACATTTTTGACTTCTAAAAGTCCTTTTTTTTCCCTCATGTCCTGCAGGGCTGGAGGAGCCTGAGGGAAGTTAAACTTGAGTAACAGGCAGGGAAAAACAGGGATAAAGGGAAAAAAAAACCAGGGATAAATATTCCTTAAAGCCTCAAAGCCCCCGGTGCCAGGCTGTGGTTTCACGTGCCCCACTGGCACCTGGGGATGTTGTGTCAGGAAAAGGAGGGACTTGGGAAGAGGCAAAGCAGCTTCCAGAGGCTTGGAGGCAGGGAGGGAGTGAGCTGAGCTTGCCCTTTGCTGCGGGTGCTGCTGCCGGGGAGTGCAGCTCGTCCGCCTTTGTAAGAAAATAACCACGGATCCCCATCAGGTGCACTGGTGGAGGTGGTTGATGTCCCAAAACGCGCGGCTGGCTGGCGGAGGCTTCAGAAGAGTTCACGCCTCTAACAGGTGGTGTAAAGCTCTTGACAATGGAACAAAAAAAAAAAAATCAGCTGGCTGAGTGTTAATCTCATTTTTCAATCGCCTTTTTGTCGCAAAAAGTGGCTTAGTTGCTCAAAGGCGGGTTCTCTGGATGATTTATTTCTTTATTTTTATTTTATTTTATTTTTATATATATATATATTCAGGTGTGGTGTTTGGTTTTCCTTCAAGTTCAGGATGATTTCTCTGGTGATGTTCTTCACCTGCAGACAAGCGTCTAAATAAGACGTGACAGAGATCCTTAAAAAACGACTTAATTCTTTAAATTCTTCTTCATGACCCCTCCAACCCATCTCCCCTCTTCAGCTGTAACCTCCAGATAAATCCACAACTTTATTTTTCCACGGGACATTCCAGCTTTTTGCTGCTCTTTGGCTCAGGGCTGCTCGTGGCCATCACTGAATATTTTGAGCTGGAAAACTCATTTTCCCAAGCTTGTAACTAACGTTAATTTTAAAGAAACTTAATGAAAGGATTTTTATTGGTTTTGGTTTTTGTTTTTTTTTTTTTAGCTTAATGTTTGCCAGGAAAAAGCCACTCAACCCTGTGAACAGACAGACCATCTGTAGGCCATGATGTTCATCTGGGATTTGGGGACATCTGGGTGTGAAGTCAAATCTTAACAAATTTTTTATTATTATTATTATTGCTGCAGGGGAAATCCAGCCCTGCAGTGGTGGGTGGCCTTGCATGAGGATGAGGAAATTTGACCCTGGAACAGGCAAATCCACAGTGGCCGCTTTTCCCTGACTGATGGGCAGGTCTTCAAACTCCAGTTTTGAAAGGTTTTGTGAGGATTTCGTCCTGATGCAGAAAAACCAAAATGCTTTAAATTGCTCTTTTTTTTTTTTTTTTTTTAAATTCTGGACTGAGGAAATAATTTCCTACGCGTTCAGGCCTGAAATCAGAGCCTTGATCCTTACAGGGAGCTGGGATTTTCCTGTCCCAGGCAGCTGGAATTTTTCCTGCTCAAATCCACAACTCCATCGGCCTTGGAGCTCCTGGCACATTTCAGACACTGGATTTGGAGCCTGAAAATTTCCCTTGGCTCTCTCCTACGAGCCCTTCCAAACTGATATTTGAAAACAAGCTTCCATAGCGTCATCTCAATAGTCCCAACATTTACTGGTGTTAAAATTCTCTTCATACTCCTGGGACTAAGATAATTTATCTTCGGGTCTTCAGGACTCACTTCTCATTTCTGTGGATTTTGAACTTAGAAATCTGACTCGTATCCAGGTTTTTCTCTTTTCCCTTGACTTTTCCACTGGCTTTTTTTGGCACCAGGTCCAGTTGGCATCCTGAGGTGATGAGGAGATAAAAGCAGCAAGGCCAGAAGTCTTGGGAGGGATTTATCTGATGGTTTTTTAAACATTTGAGGGCGTGGGATGTGTTACAGGCTGGGTTTGTAGCTGTGAACTTGACTCTGCGTCCTGCTGTGGGGACAAGGGCTCCTTCCAGGATGAACCCCTGGAATCAGAAACGTTCAGAATCTTTATCCATTAATTGCTCGGGTTTTTTTGGAATTCTGACTGATGCAAAGTGCTCTGAAAAGAGAGAACGTGGGAGCAGAGAGATTGGCCTGGACAGGGTGGAGTAAAAGTTCCAAAAAATGGGTTTCCAAGATGGTCTTCCCCCCCAAAAAAAAGCTGGATGTGTGGTTGAATTCCTGGAGGCTTTCTGCATGGATACACATCAATATCCAATGAAAAGGGGTGGCTGGGAATTCTGGACACAGGCACAGCAATCCCAGGAGAAACGTGTGGAGATCACCTTAAATTGCGGGAATCTTGCTCCAAGTTCTTGGTGCTCCTTTCCTGGGGTTTTCCCCAAAACTCTGCTCACTTTGCTGAAGCCCTTGAGCGTTTCTCATTCCTGGGAATTCCTCGGAATCGCTGCAGGATCCGTCACCGGAATCTGGCTGCAGGAGAGGACGTTCCATGTGCCCTCAGCACAGCTGGGTTCCTTCAGCACTGCGGGTCTCCAGGCAGGCCCTGGATTGCTCCTGGATCCCAGGCTGCTGATTAATTCCTGGCGTGTTTGGGACAGAACTCAGCTGGGATTCCTTTGTGAGACTTTTTCGCCTTACGGAAAAAAAAACACCGCGGCGTGAGCTGAGAGAAGAGTTGGATCAGAGCCCGTGTTCTTCACTCCCAGATCCAGCACCAGGAATTATGGTGGAGCTTTCTCTGGGAATGTGGCCTGGACACTGCTCTAAGCGTGTCCAATCCCTTCTGCTTATCCCTTGTGCTGCTGGGATGGTTTATGGGATGGAGAAGCCTCGAATTCCTGGATTTCCCGGAGTCCCAACTCCTGCAACGACACTTTCCTTTCCTGAAGAATTTCTGGAGGTGGAAAAAGCCGGTAGGGTGGAAATGTTCTCCCTGTAACAGCTCCATGCAGCTCTCCCAGGAGTGCTCTCAGCTGTTTTATTAGTTGGGATTCCAAGATTTCACCTTTCTGAGCATCTTTTCCTTGGTGGGGAAGGGAGAGGGCAGGTGGTTCACCCCAGCTGTGTTTGTAACTGGGGGCTCCCCTGGAATTCACCTCATTTCAGGGCTAGAGGGCTCTCCCAGCTTCATTTCTGCTCACGCACTTCTGGAGATTTCCCCTGTGTTGATGCAAAGGCTTTGTTGCTGAAATCCACTTTATTTTCAGTCTGTTTTCGGTTACGGAGTCAGGGAACGGTTTGGGTGGGAAAGGACCTTAAAGATTATCCAGTTCCAACCCAAACCAGGGGCAGGGACACCTTCTGCTGTCCCAGTGTGCTCCCAGCCCCAATGTCCAGCCTGGCCTTGGACACTTCCAGGGATCCAGAGGCAGCCACAGCTTCTCTGGGGATTTGTGCCAAGGTCTCACCGCCCTCACAGGGAAGAATTTCTGGTATCGTGTCAATAAACAACATGGTTGTTCCCAAACCTTTCATCCCAATATTTCTCCCTTTCATGAACTTAATTCACTCACTGATTTTTTATTTTTTTTTTTTGGTAGGAATTTTAGGTCTTTGCCACAACAGGGACTGTATTCAGATATGACCCTGTGTGGCTCAGAAATACTTCTTGAATTTGGCAGCACCAGGATTGAGTCCGAGTGTGGAAAACTCAGCTTTAATTCACACTTGGCATTAACTCAAGGAGCTGAGGGAGCATCCAGGCTGGAGCTGCTCAGGATCAGGCTGGGAGAGCTGGTTTTTATTAAGCAGGACTCGATTTAGTCCAGAGTAAAACCATTTGTGTTTAAGCTGATCCATGAAGCTGCTGTGAGCGTGAAAATCCTCCAGTATTAAACATTTTCTGAGCCATCATTGCACACAGCGGGACCGTGTAAGAGTTTAGGAACCTGGAATAATTATCCAGGGATACATTTCCTAAGGAATTAAACTTCAGAACTTCCTGTTGTGGTGATACGAGAAGACCTGGTGACAAATGTCCCTCAGCGTCAAGGACTGAAAGCCTCCACGACACTTCCTTGGGAGGCTCCTCACCACAAACCTGGAGCGATGCCGCTTTTCCCGGAGATTCCCGTTGGATTTCAGCAGGAAAATCACTTGCACTGAGGGTATTTCTGTTTCCATCTGCCCTTTGTGAGCTGCTCCTGGGTGACTGCTGGGTGCAGCGAGCTCCTTGCCGAGGAATTTTAGGGCAGAGCAGCTGATGCTGAACCGAGAAAACTCCGCAGCCAAAACAAACGGCCGTAAACTTTTCCCTCTCCCCGTGAGAGCGAGGGGAAGGAGGTTGTCGTGTCCAAACTCTTTTGGAGCTGACACTGTGGGAAAAGGTCTGTCCAGTCTGGGAGTTACTGTGCTTGAGGATTTGCAATAAATCCTGATGGACCCCACGGATGGAACTTGGATCTCCTCACTAAAACTGCCGGTGTGGGGTTGGCACTGCGGGATGCAGGATTCTCACACAGCCCTTTGTGAAATCCAGATTTTCATAGGTTGTCATTTAAGATCAGGGGTCTGAGGTGGGAATTCTTTGTTCCTGGTGGCTGGGAATTCCTGGTGGGTTGGGAATGTTTCAGTGTGTGCCCAAGTGTCATCGAGGTCCGAGGTGGGTCTGTGGAATTCCTGCAGTTCTGGACAAACTTGGTGCCATGAAAGCAAAAAAACCTTTTCCATCCGAGGCGGGGTAAAAAGAGGGATCTGCCTTTAGTTCCCTGGAGCTGGAACGTTCCTGCCAAGCTCCTGCTGTGATGTGAAGGATCTTGGATGAAATATTCCATGCTCAAATGGGAGCAGCCTCGGTGCTGCAGAGCCGAAGTTCAGGTGGGAACAAAACCTTTGATTTTCTCCTGCATCCCTTGTAATTCTTACCCAGACCATCGATGAAAGGTAATTGCTGTAGGGTGTTATTCCCAATCCATTAACCCTGATTTACAGCCGAATTCCTTATCAGCCTTCAGACTAATTGTCTTAACAGAGCCTGGCTCAGAATAAAGATTTCCTGCCTTTCCCTTTGTATTCCCTTCTTCCCGAGGAGCTTTGATTCTTCCAGTTGTCCTGGGGAGTTTTTTTTTGGTCTTGCAAGTCCAATTAACATGAGATTGCCACGATTTGCATGGGAGCTGTGGGAGGGGAAAGCGGAATTCATCGGAGCAGCCTCAGTGTATTTGTTTCAAACACGTCCCAGTGCTCTCCCAAATCCGAGGTTAAACCGTGCAGGAGGGGATGGAAAAGTCTGAGGATTCATCCCAGGATTCCTCAGGGCAGGGGAGGGTGGGGAATTGGCTTTTACCGACGTCATTGTGGTGCTGCCGTCACTTAGATGTGTCAGGACACTGAAATTCCACGTGGAGCTCGGGATACTTTGAATATTTGGGTCAGCAAGCTTTGAGTGAATTCCTTGGGTCTGAGTAAATGGGGTTTGTTTCCCGGGTTGAAGGTTTTGGTTTTTTTTCCTTGACCTGCTGCATCAGGATCGAGAGCAAACACGAAGTCACAATCTTAGGAGGACTCAACGAATTTGTCGTCAAGTTTTATGGACCACAAGGAAGTAAGTTGGTGACCCTGCCCTTCCAAAGAAACAAACCTGTGGTGGGAAATCAGATTCCAGAGGGGAAGGGATGAGCAAATCTAAGGGGGGTGGAGAGAAATCCAGGGGATCCACCTCCTGGAGGGTGGGGAGGATCCAGCTGTGAGCGTGGGCATGGATAGATCCCATCCCTTGGAGCTGGATGCTCCCTCTGGAAAACTTCAGCACCCCTGAGCTTTCCTAAATCTGGCAAAACTTGCATCAGTCGTGGGAGTTTCTGTGGAGTTTGTCATTAAAATGGCTTTTCCACCTTAATTTAGCACCACCTCCAAAGGTAAGGAGATTATCCCAAAGTGCCTGGGTTTAATCAGCCTCCGGTGTCTTCGTGCCCAGATCTTTTCCAGGATCGGCGCAAATCACGTCAGGCAGAGCAGGAAAAAGGCTTTTCCCCTGAGAGCTTTGCTCTGAAATCTGAAAGTGGAGCTGTGTGTTATTCCAGAGCTGTGTTTTCCTTAATGCTCTGGTTCTGTTTCTCCTCGGCTGTGGAGTGTCTAATTCCTGCTTTTTCCTCCCTTGCAGCACCGTATGAAGGTGGAGTGTGGAAAGTTAGAGTCGACCTTCCTGACAAATACCCCTTCAAATCCCCATCCATAGGTAACAAACACTTCATTTTTTCCATCAAAATCCTGTGATTTGTGCCTGAGGTTTGCAGGTGGAGTGGTACCAGTGCAACATAAGGACTTTTAAAGTCTGCAAAGTGTTTTTTTAATCAGATTTCAGATCCCAAGCAGAGAGGAATTTTGGGCTTTGGAAGGAGGAGGAGCTGGGAGTGGGATTTGGCTGCGTATTTGTGTGTTGATCAAGTAAATCTCTTGTTTCATGTGGGGTTTTTTTTAATAAAAACTCCACTTATTGTGGAGTGGCGGAACAAAACCCACAGTTTTTGGTGTTGGGGAGAACCCAACTTTGGGGATCTTCTGTCCAAAAGCAGATGGAAGTTCTTCCACTGAGGCCTCCATCCTCATGGAGCAGGGAATACACATGTGGAAGAACTGCTAAGCAGGGATTTGTCACCAAAAAAAGATGCTGCTTTGGCTGGTCAGGCTTGTTTCACCTTGGAGAGCAAGAGGAAGTTGGATTGGGAAATGATTTTTAGCTTGGATCCATCCTTGGGGAGCAGGAAACCACCTCAGGTGCCCGACTTTATTCCAGTTGCTGAAGCTTTTTCCAACATCAACATCCTCCTTTGGAGCTGACAAATGTTGGCTGCTTCCCTCAAATCGCCCCTTTAGCTCAGATTTTATTTGGGAGCTCTGTGGGATGAGAAATCATCTGTTCCAAGTGGGAATTGTGCTTTTTGGGAGAGGGTGGTGCTGTTCATCCACCTGTCCTTTATATATATATATTTTTTATTTTATTTTATTTTATTTTGAAACCTTCTGTGAATCCCAGAAATGTGCAAACAGCTGAGCAAGAACACTGGAATCTGCAGCTCTTTTTCTTCCTCTTGAGTCAGCTCTAGAACTTCCTCTTGGACATTCCAAGTGGGAATTCCAGGCCTTTGTCCTTCCCCACTTCCCAAGTGCCACAAACCACTTCAGGTTTAAAACATGGGATGGTTTGGGTTGGAAAGGATCTTAAACCTCATCCAGTCCCAACCCCAACACCTTCCACCATCCCAGGGTGCTCCAACCCCAATCCAGCTTGGCCTTGGACACTTCCAGGGATCCAGGGGCAGGATGATGTGCAGGGAGCTCTTTTCTGCTCAAATCACTGACTTGATTTGGCCCTTCTAATGTTAATTTTGCTGCTTTTCTCTCAGTTTTCCATCCTTCACTTGTTTAAATCCGTTCTGTTTCCGCTGGTTTATCCCAGACCTCGTGAGGAGCTTCCCTCACCCTACGAGTCTCTGTTCAAGTGGCTGAAAAATACTTTTCTCCTTCCCAAAAAACTGCCTCTTGCTGGAAAATCCCTTTGCTCTCCTCAAGATCTTGCTGGAACCTCTTTTTTTCCTTCCCAAAAAGCTGCCTCTTGCTGGAAAATCCCTTTTTTCTTTCCCAAAATCTTCCTCTTGCTGGAAAATCCCTTTTTTCCTTCCCAAAATCTTCCTCCTGCTGGAAAATCCCTTTTTTCCGTCCCAAAATCTTCCTCCTGCTGGAAAATCCCTCTTTTCCTTCCCAAAATCTTCCTCTTGCTGGAAAATCCCTTTTTTCCTTCCCAAAATCTTCCTCTTGATGAAAAACTCCTTTTTTTCTCCTCAAAATCTTGCTGAAACCTCCTTTTTTCCTTCCCCAAAAAACCGCCTCTTGCAGAAAAATCCCTTTTTTCCTTCCCAAAATCTTCCTCTTGCTGGAAAACTCCTTTTTTTCTCCTCAAGATCTCACTGAAACCTCCTTTTTTCCTTCCCAAAAAACTGCCTCTTGCAGAAAAATCCCTTTTTTTCCTTCCCAAAATCTTCCTCTTGCTGGAAAAATCCCTTTTTTCTCTTCAAGATCTTGCTGAAAACCTCCTTTTTTTCTCCCTAAAAATCTGCCTTTTGCTGGAAACAAAGAGTTGAGATGGATAAAATCCTTGCTAGACCTGAGCTGGCTCAGCAAAGCAGAGCCCTGGAAAAGCTGGGAAGCTCCAAGGAAAGTGCTGGTGCTCAGAAAAACTCCCAAGAAACTGCAGGGAGTTTTTTTTTTTCCTTTTATTTCCCATTTTTGCCGTCCCAACCCAGCTTATCTGGGCCAGCCAGGCCTGGGTGAAACCTCCTGGACCATCCTGATTATCTCTGCTTTGGAGATTCCTGATAAAAGCTTCATCCCAGCTGAACTGGGAGAACTGGAAATGATGGGAACGAGAACTTTGGCATTCCCAACCCAGCCTGAGCTCTGGAGAACACAGGAATTCGTAGGGAAGAAATTTCCTGTGGAAATCTCTGATTTTTAGAGGTGGAGGTGAATAATTTCAGGGATTATGGAGCCCATAAACGGACAGGAGGTCCTGGGCTTGTTTGTGTTCTCAGCAGAGTTCAAATTATCCATGTGAATCCCTCCAAATTATCCATGTGAATCCCTCCAAATTATCCATGTGAGTCCCTCCAAATTATCCATGTGAATCCCTCCAAATTATCCATGTGAGTCCCTCCAAATTATCCATGTGAGTCCCTCCTTGGAGAAAATGTGGAATAAATTCCACCTTTATCCCGAAGCTGAAGCCAAAACCACCATCCCTGCAGCTTCCCTTGTTATTCCAGGATTGGAGGCAGAAATATTCCTTCCATCCTAAAAAAAAATCTTTGATCCTGGCATGGGATTTTTGGCAAAATAATAGTACTTTTTTGAGCATTTTTGACTTTATTTTTGGTTTTACTGTGGCTTTTTTTTTTTTTTTTTTTTTTTTTGGAGCATATCCAAAACTTTTTTTGGAGCATATCCAAATTTTTTTGGTGCGCTCCAGAAAAATGATGGCTGGGAGTTCCCATCTGACCTGCTCTGATTGTTTTTACCCCAGTGTGGCTCCAAGGATGAGATCCAGGGGATCCTGGTGTTCTCTCCCAAATTATCAACCTGACCAGAAGAGGGTCAGGTTATATTTAGAATTATGTTTATAATTATATTTAGAATTATATTTAGAATTATAATTCCAGTGGCTTCCAGAGCTGTCCTTGGGAAAGGTGTGGATTTTTTGGGAATCCCTAAAGGAGCAGGGATCTCTATGTCTCCAGGAGAAGCTTTTTTGGGATCTTTTCCTGCCAAATCTTTGCTCACAGCTCCTTCCTCAAATATCCCCCAAAGGGAAATGCACATCCCAGGAAAAGCAGGAATTTATCCCAAAATGTCCCAATTTCCCGAGGTTGAACTGGAGCAGTTGCTCCAAATGAAACCAGCTCCTGATGCTGCTGCTCCTGGTGCTTCAGCCAATTATTGGCTTCTACTATTTCATTTAATTTAATTTAATTTAATTTTACTTTACTTTACTTTACTTTGTTTTGTTTTGTTTTGTTATATATATTTTATTTTTATTTATATTTATATAAACACATATATTAAAATATGTCTATAATATATAATAATATAATTTATTTTATATAATCGTAGAACATATTACATTATATTATATATTACCTTATATTATATTTATATAAATATACCGTATATGTTTATATGTTTATATAAATGTAATTCTATTATAATGTATAATATTTATTTTAAATGTTTTTATTTTTATCCTATATGCAATATATAGTATATAATATACAAATACAATATATAGTATTTATACTATATATAACATAATATATAATATTTTTTCATTATTTTATGTTTCTATATTTTTAATATAATATGTATAATGTATATTTTTATTATAGAATATATTAAATAACATTTTATATATTATATAGTATATATTATACATTATGCTATATACAATATATGTAATATTATTTATACTATATATATTGTATAATATATAATTTTTATTACATTCTATTACATTTTTATATATTTTTATATGTTATATATTGTATTTATTTTGATATTATATTATATTATATTATATTATATTATATTATATTATATTATATTATATTATATTATATTATATTATATTATATTATATTATATTATATTATATTATATTATATTATATTATATTATATTATATTATATTATATTAATTTCCCTGCATTTCTGAGGAATCACTTCCCTGCTCCGGCCCCAATTCCCAAGTGTTTGGAGCTATTTATGGTTTTCACTGCCCCTGCTGGCTCTGCCTCTCTCCTTTTCCCTGGGATTTAAAATCTTCTGGGAGCCTGGCATTTATTTACTCTTTAATTCCCATTTATTTTAATAATATTAAGAATATTAGGCCAGCACGTGGTCTGTTAATAATCAGATGCCACAACTGGAAAATTTACATTCAAAATGCCCAGAGCCTCAGTTTCTCAAATAAATTCTATATGTGCTACATATTTTAATAAAAATTCTCTCTATATTTATAAATTCTTTCTATGTTTATAAATTCTCTCTCTATTTCTAAATAATATTTATATATTTATAAATGATATTTAGATATTTATAAATATATATCTATTTATTAAAAATATATATTTATTTCTCTTTTATATTAACTGCATTATTATATTTTTCTGTGTTTATCTCCATACCCAGCTCTCCTTTTCCTCCATCTCTGTCCCGGTTACCTGCAGGTGCAGGTGTTTCTATTTTCCCTTGCATTTCTATTTTCCCGTTTTTCCAAGTGTTTTCCCAAACAAAGCACAGAACATATGGAATATATGTGTGTGTATATATAAATATATATGTATAGAATGAGGCATTGTGGCAGCTGGTACAGGAATGCAGCTGGATTTAATTTAATTTTATTTTTTTTTTAAATTTCATTAAATTCCAGCCAGGATTTCACAGATTTCTCCCGGCCTCGTGCTTCATTTATTATTTTGGGAAGCTCCTGGCATTTGAGGGATTAAAAACCTCCTCGTGTTAGAGCCGAGTGCACCTCGTTCTCAGTGCTCTGAGAGGGCTCCTCTCACTTCAAATTCCGTCAAAAATCAATTTATGCCTTTGCCAAGGAGGGCTCCTTGACCCGACAGGGAGTGAAGCTCCCAGGTGGGAACATCCTGGAAAATGGGAACATCCACAGGGAAAACCAGTTGGGACTGGGACAGAGGATTTGTTGTCTCCTCACCTCCTACCACAGGTCCTCAATCTTCTCGTGGTGGTTCCACAGCAATGGAGTCCCTGAAATTGGTGTGAAGTGGGTTGAAAAATTAAAATTTTAAAGATTAAAACCCCAATTTTTTTTTTTTTTTGCAGGCCCTTGGGTGTTTGAGGAGGGAGAATTGTCCAGTTGGCCTCAATCCATGAGCAAATCCATGTGTAGGGAGTTTGGGATGGGTGGGTGGATAGAAACCTGCTCCATCCCTGCATCCAGTGGGAAATCCTCTGGAATTTATCCCGAGCTGCAACTGGAATTTCATTTTTCAGGGATGTTTTTGGGCAGTTTGTCCTTTTTCTTTCTCAAGATAAACATGGAGCACGTCAGTGTTGTCGGGTGTTATGGGAGACTGGGATGTGCCGTTGGGAATGTCACACTTCCCTCTTCCCTCTCGTCTCCCAAATTTTCAGTTCTGCCTGGATGGTGGATAAACAACCAGGAAAATGTGGAAAATATCCCCAGGGCAGGGGGGTGGAACTGGCTGAGCTTTATGATCCCTTCCAACCCAAACCATTCTGGGATTCTCTGGGAATCTTCCACATTTTCCAAGTTATCCAGGTGTTAGGATGGGAATCTTCCATATTCCCAAGTTATCCAGATATTAGGGTGGGAATCTTCCATATTCCCAAGTTATCCAGGTATTGTGGTGGGAATCTTCCATATTCCCAAGTTATCCAGATATTAGGGTGGGAATCTTCCATATTCCCAAGTTATCCAGGTATTGGGGTGGGAATCTTCCACATTTCCCAAGTCATCCAGGTATTAGGGTGGGAATCTTCCATATTCCCAAGTTATCCAGGTATTGGGGTGGGAATCTTCCATATTCCCAAGTTATCCAGGTATTGGGGTGGGAATCTTCCATATTCCCAAGTTATCCAGGTATTAGGGTGGGAATCTTCCATATTCCCAAGTTCTCCAGGTATTAGGGTGGGAATCTTCCATATTCCCAAGTTATCCAGGTATTAGGGTGGGAATCTTCCACATTCCCAAGTTATCCAGGTATTAGGGTGGGAATCTTCCACATTCCCAAGTTATCCAGGTATTGGGGTGGGAATCTTCCATATTCCCAAGTTATCCAGGTATTGGGGTGGGAATCTTCCATATTCCCAAGTTATCCAGGTATTAGGGTGGGAATCTTCCATATTCCCAAGTTCTCCAGGTATTAGGGTGGGAATCTTCCATATTCCCAAGTTATCCAGGTATTGGGGTGGGAATCTTCCATATTCCCAAGTTATCCAGGTATTAGGGTGAGAATCTTCCACATTCCCAAGTTATCCAGGTATTCGGATGGAAATCTTCCAGATTCCCAAGTTATCCAGGTATTAGGGTGGGAATCTTCCACATTCTCAAGTTATCCAGGTATTAGGGTGGGAATCTTCCATATTCCCAAGTTATCCAGGTATTAGGGTGGGAATCTTCCATATTCCCAAGTTATCCAGGTATTAGGGTGGGAATCTTCCATATTCCCAAGTTATCCAGGTATTGGGGTGGGAATCTTCCACATTCCCAAGTTATCCAGGTATTCGGATGGAAATCTTCCATATTCCCAAGTTATCCAGGTATTAGGGTGGGAATCTTCCTTATTCCCAAGTTATCCAGGTATTAGGGTGGGAATCTTCCACATTCCCAAGTTATCCAGGTATTGGGGTGGGAATCTTCCACATTCCCAAGTTATCCAGGAATTCTCACTCCTGTTGATGAAACATCAGTTGTTTCCTAGGTTGGTTTTCCAGGGTGGGACCAGCTGCATCCCTTCCTGCTGTGGAATTCCTCCGGGATGTCCAGGGGGGTTTTCTGTTATCACCCAAAGGCTTTTTATCCACATGGATTTTATGCTTTAATTCCAAAAGACAATCCTGGACTTCAGTGTCTCCATATGGAAAGGGTGGATTGTGCTGCTCACATTCTTCCCAGGCATTGGCTTTTGCAGGAGTTCAGCGGGAATTTCGGTTTAAAAGATTAAATTAAATGTTTACAAACCAGTCCAGCACCTGGAATCACAGGCTGTGACCTCAGCTTCAAACTCCATGTCATGGAAAAAAACCCAAAATCCCAATGGAATGCTCACCTGGAATTCTGCACAGTGCGTTAATTGGGATGTGCTGTGTGGCAATAAACCTGCCCCTGGTGCTGGGAATTTTTATTTTCCTCCCTCCTGGCTTCTTGTTGAACTCGGAATTTCATTTTTACCCGGATGTTTACGGGCTCTGTGTCCTTTTTATCCATAAAAACAATCACAGAGCGAGTCAGGTTTCTCAGAACAATGTCGGCCCAGGAGGATTTACATTTCAAACAAAGGAGGAGAGTTCCAATTACAATTCAAATAATTCTGCTTATTCCTGGATCAGGAAAAAAGAAAGATTTCTATGGAGCTGCTCTTGGCCTGGGCAGTTTGTGTCCATGGAATGAGCCTGGGGAGCGAATCCTCGGAAACAAACGCAAGATGAGGACGTTCCTTTTCTTCCCTGGAAAACGACTCTTGCATTTGGGAAGCTTGAACCCAAGGACAATGCGAAGGAAGGGATTATTCCCAGTGATTTGGATTTTCCCCCAAAGAGCCAGGCAGGATTTCGGATGGGGATCTGCATTCGCTGCAGCTCAGCTCCGGCAAAAAATGGATCCGTGACCTGATTTCAACTTGCGGGAGCTGCAGAACGTAAATATTTGATGGAACCACAGCTTCCCTTTTGAAATCTGCTTCGGTTCTTCCGGCTGGATCCTTCCAAGCTGTTCCTGAAATTCACTTGTTAGTGTGGAGATGTTTATGGAGCTCTCCCTTCTCCTCTTGGAGATCCTTCTGGCTTCGGGTGTTGTCTCAGCCTTTGTGCAAAATCCCGCGGTCCAAGCAAAGCTGGGATTGTGTTTGTGGCAGAATTCATGGGAAGGAAGGGACTTCGATCCCGGATGTGTCACTCAGGCTGGGATTGCTCCTTGTTCGGGCAGGGGTGACACTCCGGAGCCTCACCTGAAGCATTTGGATGAAGGTGGGGGAGATCGGGAGCTTTTTAAATGGTAAATATGGAATTTTTTAATGCTTTTTGGAGCTGCTCTGGAAAGAAAACTTCCGTGGTTTTTTTTTTGAATCCTGGAAGGAGCTTTTTTCCCACGGATTGAGTCAACATCCCAGACCTGAATTTCCTCCCTGCTTTTATCCTTATCAGAAGCAACAGTTGCTGTTGGTTTAAAAGGATTCCTGCAGAATGCAGGGAAATTCCCACCTGGGCCGTGTCGGTCAGGGGTTTTGGGCTGGGGAATGGTGACATCACAGGGAAAAGGAGGATTTATTTCAAATTCTCAATTCAAAAAGCAACACCGAGATTTGGAAGCAGCTTTTCCTGGTTGGAGCCACCCCTCTGAGCAGAGCCCAAAGGATTTATCCGAGCTGGAAATGCAGGAATTAATTCCATCCTTATTCCCACATCCAGATATTTGGGTTCTTCTTGTTGAAGAATTTGGGATCCTGGATTCTGCATCCACTCTCAGCCATCCCTGGAAACATTTTTTGGGGTGGAGGTGCTTTGCTCCCACCTGGGGGTGGTGCATAATTCCATGAGTGTATTTTATTTTATCATTATTTATGAGATTTAAAAAAAAAAAAAAAGTGTTTGGAGCTTCCAGCTGTCTTGAACTTGAAGTTGGCAGCTGGAAAACAAAATTTATCTTTTGATTCAAGTCTTGGGGCACCTTCTGCTGGGACACTTTAAGGCTTGAAACCACAGGGGTTTATTTCACAATTTAATTTGCAACTCAGAGCAAAAAAAAGAAAACAACCCCTTCTCAAATCCAGAAATCTGAAATGTGGACAAAGCCACATCGAGCTCCCTCCTCCTAAACCTCACCTGAGCTGTTTTTTAGGAGACCAGAGTCACCAACAGGAGAATTAATTGTTGTATTAGTGGAAAATTTGAATTATTACCTCCCTGGCTCACAGTTGTAGGTTAATGTCGTGATGTCAAGCTCGCAGAAAAATCTCTGTCGGGAAAAATATATATAAAAAAATCAAATGCTGAGCATGAATTTGTGTTCATTCCTGCACTTCTAAACCCACTTCATCGGGTGAGGGAGCTGCATGGAAAGGAATTTTCAGGATGCAACAAAAAGCTTTGCGGTTGCACTGCAGAGTTTTCCTGAATTCCCAGGTTTCCCTGGATTTTGAGGGAACGGACCCTGGGGTGAAAATGCTGCTTATTGTAAAGGTGACACAGCTATTTATGGCTTGGAGTCCTTGTTCCATAAATTCCACACTTCTCGTGTTTAAAAAAAAAAACAAAACATTTATTTGGGTTTTTTTTCTGCTTTTTTCTGCTAATTTCCCTCCGTGTCTCCTTGCAGGATTCATGAATAAAATCTTCCATCCCAACATCGACGAAGCGTAAGTAAAATCTCCTTTTTTGTGTTCAGCCCTCCAAAATCTCAGATATTTTCCCATCTTTTTTTTTGGTTCTGTGGAGCTGCCTGTGTTCCTTTGGCAGTAAAATTCCAATTGATTTTTCTCTTGGGCAGAAATTGGGAAGTTTGATTAAATTTATTCCTATTTATTTATCCAGAAATAGGAATAAATCAGGATTTATCCCAAACCCTGGGGAAGGGGTTGGGGAGGATTTTTTAATTTTTTTTTTTCAATTCCCAGAGTGTTTTCCAGTGTTAATTCCATCTTTTCCATGTGTTCCAGGTCAGGAACTGTATGTCTAGATGTAATCAATCAAACTTGGACAGCTCTCTACGGTGAGTTGGGAATTTTCCTCTCTACTGGGGTGACAGATGATTTCAGGACACTTTTTGGGGTTTTTTTCTTTGATTTTGGGGGTTTTTGCTCAATTCAAAACTCCTCCCTGAGCCAAGATCTGGAGAAAAATAAGATTTTTTTACAGGTTAGGAGGTGGTATTGCCTCTGAAGCTGCAGAGTGATTTCCATGGGGTCATTTCATTTAAAAAATCTACTTTTCAGAGATAAACAGATCAGTTTCAAACAGAATTTAGAGAAAGCTGGAATTGTTAGAAGGAACACAGCTGAGTATTTAAAAATGGGAATTTCAGATGTTCCAGTTACACTTTGTGGAAGAAATTCAGGGAAATGTGGACATCAAATCCTTCAGTTTCCTCCCTGAAAAACTGATTTGAGCTGGAATTCCCAGTGTGGTAGAGGGATGAGGATCACAGCGTGGACTTGGTGTGGGAGCTTTTCCTCTTTTCCATAAAAAGGACAAAAAGAAACAATTCCAGTGGTTTTGTGCTCCAGCATTTTGGGTCCTGCCCTGGAGCTGCAGGGGGGACATTGGGATGGCTGAATTCCCTCTGGAGTCACCGATCCAAGATTCCAATGTCACCTCCTCACTTCCAGGGCTTTGCTTCCCCTCTGTGGCACGAGGAAATGGAAAAAGGGGAATAACTCCTTTGCTTTTTGGAGTGTTGCCCCTTTCAGTGAGCAGAGCTGGCAAAGGATGTGGGTCAGATAATTCCAGCAAGCAGCCAAGGTGGGAGAAACCTGGAATATCCACCAAAAAAAAATCTCATTTTTCATTCAAAGAATGAACCTCGTGGTTCAATTCCTGCTGATTCCTTAGGGAAGCAGCAGCTCCTCAGTGCTGTGCTTGGAATTCCTGCACGTGTTCCAGCTCTTCCTGCTGAGCCAGCGTAGATTTGGGAGGATTGAGAGAAGGTTCCTTCAAGAAAACATCATTCTCCTGGGTGTCCTGGGATTCCAGGGAGGAATTCCAGGGCTCTGCTCCTCCTCCCTCATCCTCAGGTGGCCACTAAGAACCTCTGGAGCCAAAGTGAAGAGACCCAGCCCAAATTTTATCAACTAAAATCAACTTTTTGCTACCACTGCCTGAATCCAATCCCTGGGAATTCCAACTTCCAAAGGCCATGGCAGGGAATATCCATACAGAGCATTCCTGCTGTTTTCTGGGATCCCTTTTTTTTGGATTAAAATCCTGGTTTTTTCAGGGGCTGTTGTGCTCCTTCCCAGGGCTGCTCTGCGTTCCAGCTGAGCACCACTCCTGGAGATCTCCTTCCCCTTTTTTTGGGTGATTTTTTTGGGAAGTTGAGATGACTCAGGAATGGGAAACAGCTTTTTTTTTTTTTTCCCAGGGACAGGTTGTGGTGGCCACACTCCTCCTGGGGTGGATCAGTGATGGGATTCCCTGATTCTGATCCACGCAAGGACGATGCTCATCCACAGGCAGGATTTCCCTGCCACAAGGAAAGAGAGATGGATAAAAGACTTCTAGAACATTCCCAAGGAGGAATGATGCCACAGGGCTGGTTCCTGACCGTCCCCACCTCTGGAATGAGGAGTTTGTCCTCTCAGGGATGTGGGAAGAGGGGTTTGTGTATCCACAGCCACCCCTGGGCACCAGGAGGAGGTTTAGTGCTGTGGGTGTTAATGGGAGCTCTGCACATTCCCTGAATTGTTTGGAGTTGGAGGAATGGTGATTTCTATTAACCAGAGGCTCTTGGAAGAGCTTTTTGCTGTCCATGGAATCATGGAATGGTTGGGGTTGGAAGGACCTCAGAGGTTGAGCTCCAGCCCTGCTCCATGGGCGGAGAACTTCCCGTTTAAACAGAGATTGGAAGAGGGAAAGAATTCAGGGAAAGGCAAAGCACAGCACTGTTTGTTTGGAGTTTTTCCTCGTTTTTCAAGCCAGGATTAAAAAATCAGGAGAACTCCATCCCCTTCCTTGCTTAACCCATGGATATCAGCATTTATGTGTAGGGATGAGGAGTCTGTGAGGAGCTGCAGCGGCTCTTCCATCAACATTTTCTTTTTCTCTTTTCCTTTTCCTTTTTTTCATTTTGATTTTTGATTTTCCTCCCTTGATTCCCCACCTCCTTCCCAGCTCCTCAGTGCCTTTCCCCTTGGACTTTGTGCTGTCTGGGGTGCTCCAGGATGTTTTTTTTTGGGATGGCTCTGCCTCTGGGGACATGAGCACCAACGTTGTGTTTGCCTTGCAGATCTCACCAATATATTTGAGTCGTTCCTGCCCCAGCTGCTGGCTTATCCCAATCCTATAGATCCTCTAAATGGTGACGCTGCAGCCATGTACCTCCACCGACCAGAAGAGTACAAACAGAAAATTAAAGGTGAGGCCTAATTAACACGACCATTAGGATTCCATCCTGGGGGAAATGATGGATTTTTGCTGCAGTTTTAGGAGTCACTGCCTGGTTTTTTGTTTTTTTTTTTCCTTCCCCTTTTCACTTTCAAATGGGATTGATGTGGAGGAAGGAAGGGGTGAGGTGCTGCCGGGTTGGAAATCACCCAGCAGAGCTTAAACGGGGAAGGAAACTGAGTTAGGATTCTGTGGGATTTTTGGGAGATGGGGGAAATTATTTGGAAGAAAAACCGTTGGAATGCCTGAATTCCTCGTGTAGTACAGGATCGCAGCATGGATTTGTTGTGGGAGATCAGCTTTTGCCACTTTTCCACAAAGAGGACCAAAGGAAATTATTCCTTTGGTGAATTTTTTTTTAGGATGTTGAGGCTAAAGGTGTGTGACAAAAAAAAAAAAAAGCAGGAAAAGTGCCCAACTCACCAATCTTAAACACTCAGTGGAACAATTGATGGATAAAAAAATGGTTTGTTGGAAAGTTCTGAGAGCAGCAATCAAGGAGTTGGTGATGAGGTGGTTTTGCACTGTGCCAGAGCAGGAATTTGTGGAAAATACCAAATAATCCCTCCTTGCTACTTCCTAGTCCAGCCAAAGCTTCCTAGATCCATACCTGAAAGCTGCAGAAATCAAGAAAGACTGGGAAATGAGGGAAAGAATTGAAGGAATTTAAACCAAAGGGATTTAGGAGCTTTGGCAGGTCAAAAGTGCCTCCAGAAAGAGAGGGAAAGGTTTTCCCTGGAATCAGGATGTTGGTGTGAGCAGGAGTGGGAATCCACAGCGCCTGGGGAAGGGGGCTGAGCACTGACAGAGCTGCTGGAGCTGCTCCTGGAAGGATTGGAAGGACAAAACGTGGTCAGAACCTCCTTGGGAGAAGGGAAAGCTCCCAAAAAATATAAATATAAACACTTTGGATAAATAGGAGGCCTGCCCAAGCAATCTGGTGAGACATGGCCTGACTTAGTCTTGCAAACACAAGAGATGAGATAAAAATGAGGAATTGTGCTTTAGATTTGCCTTCCCTAAAATCCCCTTTTCCTGCTGTTCCAAGCCTATGGCAAAGGCCTGGAATTTATTTCATCTCCTGGTGGGAAATATCCATTTGAACCGAGTCTTTAGGGCCCTGAGTTTTGTTACTGGATAACCAGGAGAGCGTTTGTCCCTGGGGAAAGTCTGCAGGTGTGGAATGGGAGCCTCCAGGAGCAGCAGGAATTGGGAAAGCTCAGGTCTCCCAAAACGTGGGATCAGCTCTGCCACATCACCCAGGGGTGGTTAAACCTGGAGTCCCTCTCCTGGTGTGAAATGCCCGATTTTTGAGGGCAGAACTCTGAAAATTTGATTGAAATTGTGAGTTATGCAGCCTCCCTTGGCTGATTCCTCTTGACAGGATTGTGGGAACTTCCCTGCAGAGCCCAAAGTCCATTCCCTGCTTTTTCATACCAGGGAGCTTCCAGGCAAAAAAAAAAAAAAAAAAAAAAAAAAAGGTTTGTCAGATAAAATCTCCAGTGCCAGCACTGAGAGTCCTCTGGGCTTTCACAAAAACTGCCTAAAACCCAAAAATATCCTTGGGAAAAAGCCAGAAAAACCCGATTTCAGCCAAAGGAAGCTCTGAGGACATCCCTTGGGATAAAGGGATAACCTGCTCATTTATTCCCACCCTTCCAGCCAGGTAGGGATGATCTGGAAGGAGTTGGAAGCGTTTGGATCATGCTCCATAAATCCCAGAGTCGCTGGCTCTTCCCAGGATTGCGTGACAAGGATGGGACGGAGCTAAAACTCTTGTCATCCCTGGTTTTCCAAAATAACCTTGGACACGTTGAAATTGCTGCAGAGGATCCTGGCAGCTCAGCCCATGATTTATTTCTTGCTGCTGCTCCTGGTGCTGTTGTCATTCGGAGCACAGGGAACGTTTGTGTGGTTTTGGGGATGGGAGAATTTGTAATTCCCGATTCGTAACTGGCCCAGAATTTGTAATTCCTTTTCTCCCCTCCGAGAGATTTCCTGTGGAATTTTCCTTTGGGAAGGTGAGGAGCAGCTGGAGGATCTCCAGGCTGAGTTCAGGGAGCTCAGGACATCTCTGGGATCTCTTTCTCCCACCCCACGTGTCTGAAATTCCAGTAGAATCCCTTGGAGCACCAAGGGTGTAACCACAGCTCGTTCCTGTTGCTCCAGGCTCTGTGAGCAGATGAATCCAGTGGTGTTTTCCTGGCAGGAATTGGTGCCATGAGGGTTCCCCTTTCCTCAGCATCCTTCTCTGGGAGATGCTTTGTCAGTTTTTAGATATTTTGGGGTTTTTTTAACTCAATGGACTGAAAATCCCAATGCAAATCCCAACCAATGCATGGAAACTCCTTGGAAATTTCACTTTTCCTGGCTTAAACCTTCCAAAAAACAAACCCAGCCCATGAGCATGGAGCTTTCCTGGTTTAAAAATGGCATTTAAAGCTTGAAGGGCTTCAAATTTTAACTTAGACTCCAGGAGGCTTTTTCCAGCAGCAGCTTCCATGTGGGAATATCCCCTGGAAGGAAATGCTGGTGGGCTCCTGTCCTGCCAGCCCCTGCCTGGTGGCTGGAATTCCCAAATCAGCTGCAAGCCAGAGTTTAGGTGGGTTTGGAATTATCCCGGAGGGAATTTCTGAGGTCCCCACGAAGGGGGTTTGCCATCCAAAGTCTCGCAGCGACAGCACTCGGGGTTCCTTTTGCTGGAATGTGCAAGGAGTGTAACAACTTCCTTGGGTTTTTCCCAGTTTTCCAGAGGGAGATCAGTTCTTGGGAAGCTCTGGGAAGGGAGCAGCCACCTCAGGGATGTGTCAAAGAATCTTGGAGTGGTTTGGGTCAGAAGGAACCTTAAAGAAAATTTAATTCCAACCATTTTCCACTATCCCAGGCTGCTCCAAGCCCTGTCCAAGCAGTTCTGGAACATTCCCAAGGATGAGGCAGCCACTGCTTCTCTGAGCAATAGGATAATCTATAATTTATATCTTTATATGATTTATCAGTGTTACTAATAGCTTATGATAATTCTTGTTATTTTTACTCGTAATTACGTTTCACAATGTTATCAATTTTCACGATAAATCATTTCTCCGATTTATCAAACGTGCCGCGACCCAACCTCCCACAGCTTCATCACCTATCCCTAAATACCTTTTTTTTTTATTATTTTTTGCTTGTTTGTTTTTTTTTTTTCTCTCCCATTTAGAATACATCCAGAAATATGCAACAGAAGAAGCACTAAAAGAACAGGAAGAAGGCACCGGGGACAGCTCGTCCGAGAGCTCCATGTCCGACTTCTCGGAAGACGAGGCTCAGGATATGGAATTGTAGTAGAGGAGGCCACCTGCTTTTCAGAGAGACTCTAATTTCCTAACCATGAGAAGCAGACTATAATATTCATATTTAAACAAAGCAATTTTTTTTATTACTAAACAAGGTTTTTATGAATTATAGCATTGATATATATATAGATATATATATATATATCACCCTTTAGATCTTGATTTTTTTTTTTTCTCTCTCTCTCTCTCTCTCTCTCTTTCTCAGTCATTTCCCCCTGATTCCCGAGGTGCATTTAGAGTTAATTCCCAACATTCCATTCTGGTAGCAATATGCAGCCCGGATGCATGCATGTTGAAATTATTTTTTTGTTTGTTTTTTTTTTTGTTTTGTTTTGGGTTTTTTTTGATTTTTTTTTTTTTTTTTTTTTTTTTTGCATTTGGCCAAGGTCAAACTTTGGTGTGCTACCAAATAAAAAAAAAAAAAAAAAAAGCTGCCCTTGGGAGGGAGGGAATTAGCAAAAACAACAACAAAAAAATACAACACAAAAAAAAATAGATCCAAACAACGACGAAAAGAAAAAGAGGGATTTTGCTGTCGGATCGAGGTTTCCACCTGGGATTTGTTGGCGTTTCCTCTGAGAGACTTAAAAACCTTGGGGGTGGTAGAGCTGTGTAGGGATGGAAGGGGCTCCTCCAGGTCGTGTTTGAAAAGAGGAAAAAAAGAAAGGATTTAATTAAAACCAAACCAATCCGAGTGGCGTGGAGCTCCTGAGAGCGTTGAAGGCGGAGAAGGACTCGGAATTTCAGTCCGTTCTTGCTGTGGACTCCTCCCTGCCCTCCCGAACTGTAGGGGACTGACAACCACTGGTCCATTCCCTTGGGAGACTTTGGAAAAAACAAAACAAAACAAAACAAAAAAACAAAAAGCTTTGGATGTTGTTCCCTTGCTTGGTGTGGATTAGGAGCCGGTCCCTTTGGCTGGGAGGGAAGAACCACCCTGGATCCGCACGGATGATGCTCTTGGAACTGGGACTGAGCCCCGGAGCACGTGGAAGTGTCAAACTCTTCCTCTGGCCCAGTTTGGAACCTGCTGCCCTTGAATGGCTTCGAGTTGGCTTTATTAATTATTATTATTATTATTATTATTATTATTACTGTTTTCTTTCTTTCTCGTTCCCTTTTTTTTTTTGCTGGAAATTTGGTCCTGGGAATTCCTCTGACCAGATGGATTGGCTTTGCCAGAGCTTCAGATCCACGGAATTGTCCCGTTGGCCGAAGTCCACGAATCCATCGGCACCAATTCTGATTTTCCTTTTTATTTTTTTTATTTTTTATTTTTTATTTTTTTATTTATTTTTTTTTTTTAATCTTTCTTTCTTCTGATTTTCCTTTTTGTTTTTTGGGGTTGTTTTTTTTTTTTTTTTTTTTTAATCTTTCTTTCCTCCCCCCTCCTGCACCAGCTCGGTTCCCATCTGCTTGTGTGTGTACAACAGGATAAAAATTCCTGAAGAGTTAACGAAGAATATGATCTAGAAAACAAATAAACAAACAAACAAAAAACCACCCACAAAATTCGAGCTGAATAATAATAATGATAATAATAAAAACCCCCTAAAAAGCACCAATTGAGGAAGCAAATGAATTCACTCTTTTTTTTTTTTTTTTTTTTTGTTGGTTGGTTTGGGTTTTTTTTTTTTTTCTTTGTTTTGTTGGGTTTTTTGGTTATTTTTTTTTTCCAGGATGTTTGGGAATTGGAATGTTGGATTTCTCCTGGTGTCTTGCAGCAAGCTGAGAGATTTTTTTTCTCTTTTTTCTTTATCTTTTTTTTGCTGTTGTTCCTAGAAATCTGCTAAGCAAATGTCTCCTTGGGATACTTGAATTGGGATAATTGTGCATCGGAGATTCAAACTTGAGATGGATTTTTTTTTTAAAGCTGAATGTTAACCTGCTGTTTTCTTTTGGGGATTTTTTTTTTTTTTTCGGAGGGGGTTTGGACAAGATCTTTTTCATTTGTGATGCGACCTGCAGAAAAAAAAAAAAAAAAAAAAGAAAAAAAAAAGAAAAAAAAAAGAAAAATCAACCCACCCTGAGCGACTCTGGAGCAGAGTTTTGAATGTCAGACTGGTACATTTGTCATTTTCCCAGAATTATTGGGGCTTTTGTTTTCCTTTCCAGACTCCACCGAGTTGGGGCTGGGACATCCCAACCCCGTCTCTTGATTCACGAAGCACAATCACTTTTCTTTCCTTCCTATTCCTTTTTTTTGGTTTTTTTTTTGGGAGGAGGAGGGGGGGAGAAAACAAAACAAAACAAAAAACAAAAAATCCCCCCACCCCTCCCATCGAATCCCACTTGGCTTTGGCATGAATTTCCTTAATAAAAAAACCTACCATGAATTTCCTTTCTGTTAATTCCGGGCACGAAGCAAAAGGTTTTTTCCCTCCCCCTCTCTCTCCTGGTTTTTTTTTTATCCCCCATCCTTTTCCAGCAGTGGTGTAGGGCTGTGGCTAGTACTGTGCTCAAGTTCTCTATCTAGCATTTTGTGGCTTGTTGGAGGGTAATATTAATTATTTAACATGTAATGATGTAATTAACTCTTATCTAGCACGTTGTTTGCTCATTAATTTGGGGAGGGGAAGGGGGCCACGTTTTTAACTCGCTTTCCTGCTGCCCCTGGCAGTTTTGCTTGTGCTATAAACCTTTACTTGTAGGTGCTACTTAGGAGTAGAGTCAAGTGCTGGGTGGTGATTTCAGTTTAAAAAAAAAAAAAAAAAGCTTAAAAAAAAAAACAAAACAACAAAAACCCAACAAAAACCCACCAAAAAAAAAAAAGGAAAAAAAAAAAAAAAAAGGCAACCAAAAAAAAATCACAATAAAAATTTGTATTTTTTCAATATTGTATAAAAATAGTGTTCTAATTCCCTCCCTTCCCCCCCCTTTCCCTTGCAGGTTTGTTTGGTTTTTTTTTTTTTTTTGGTCTCCATCATTTCCCCTCACGTGGATTTTAGGGCATCCAACTGCTGGATGGGAAACACTTAAGCTGGGATTCCCCAAAAAAAAAAAAAAAAAAAAAAATTAACAAAAAATTGGGAAAAGCGCAGCTGGGCTGTGTGAGACACAACGGGATGGATTCGTGGAGCTGATCCAAGCTGGTGGCTTGGACACAAAAAATTCCCATTCCCAGCACTTCCCCAAGCTGTGACAAATCCCAGGATTCGTCCCGGGAGGACAAAAGGCTGCTTGGAGAAGTGTCCCGGCTGCAGGTGCTCCGGGGCCGAGGTGGGTCGGGCTCTGCTCCTGTCCCACCTCCTCAGACCCCGCTGCTTTTCCCCCTTTTCATTTTCCCCCCAATTCTCCCTTATTCTCCCCAAAAAATCTTCTCCCCCCCCCCCCGAAAAAAAATATGATGTCTGTAAAACTCCACCAGCCCGATCTGGGAGAAAAGGTGGAGCCGTGTTGGAAGCAAGAGAACTTTTAAAAATAATATTCGGCTTTTTTTGATCATCTCCAGCTTTTTTTTTTTTTTTTAAATTCATCTTTAGGGTGTTTTTGATCATCTTCCGGCTGTTTTTCACCCAACCAATGCCGGTGTCACCTTTGGGAACTCCCGTGCCGGGCCCCGGGGTGAGTTCCCCAACTGCCAAACTTTGCCACAGCCCTTGGAGCTGCTTTGGGAACAACCTTTGCCTTCTACCCCCGTCCTTCCTCCTTTTTCCCCCCTCGAGGTTTTGGGGTTTTTTTCCCCTGGAAGGAGAAGCTGAGTGGACGCGTCCCCGTGTCCCTGTGCCCCGAGTTTTCCCCACCCAGGGATGGGTTTGGTGGATGCCAAAGGCTGCTGGCACCCCCCTGAACCCCACCCCATCTCCATCGGAAGGGCTGGGATACGTTTGACAAATTTATTTTCATTTTTTTTTCATTTTTTTTTTCCTTTTCCCCCCGTTTTTTTTCCACATCCCGCCGCCCCCTTTGCAACAGCCACGATTCCCCCACCTGCGCTGGGTTCCTGTCGGGTGAGACCTGAGGAGATCTCGGGGTGGTTTTGCCCTTTTTTTTGGTTGATTTTGTTATTTTTCCTTTTGGCTTTTTTTTTTCCCTTTTTGTGGGTTTTTTTTCCCTTTTTTTTTTTTTGTTATTTTTTTCCTTTTTTCCTCCTTTTTTGTTATTATTTTCCCTTTTTGTTATTTTTCCTTTTGGCTTTTTTTTCCCTTTTTTGGTTTTTTTTTTCTTTTTATTTTTTCTTTTTGTTTTTTTTTTTTTTCCTTTTTTCCCCCTTTTTGTTATTTTTTTCCTTTTTTTTTCCCTTTTTTTTATTTTTTCCCTTTTTGTTATTTTTCCTTTTGGCTTTTTTTCCCTTTTTATTTTTTTTTTATTTTTATTTTTTCTTTTTGTTATTTTTTTCCTTTTTCCCCCCTTTTTGTTATTTTTCTCCCTTTTTGTTATTTTTCCTTTTTCTCCCCTTTTTTCCCCCTCGCGCTGTCGGTAGAGTGGCGCAGCTGCCTCTCCTCTGGGTACAACCTCTCCAATAGCTGTGTACAATAATTCAAGAACTGTAAACTTCTTCTTTTTTTAAAAAAAAAATAATAATAAAATCTGTATATACCTTGAAACCTGGCTGCTGTTTGGGCTTGCAGGGAAGAGCCCGGGCTGTTCTGCATCCCACCAGGACCGGCTGTGCTCCGCAGGGATCTGGTTTTGGATCCCCAAACCCATCTCCGGGCATTTTTCCACCTGGGAATGACCAGCTGGAGGTGATGGTGTGGGAATTTCGATGATCTTGGAGGTCTTTTCCAACCTCACCGATTCCTTTTCCAACCCTTTGGGTGATGCCCGTCCATGCGCCGCGATCACAGCCGCGGCCCCCAAGGTGATTTTTAGGATTTTGGGGCTGGCAAGGAGGGACCACGAGGGATCCACTGCTCCCATTCCTTCACCTGTGGATCCCGAGGTCTCCTTGCAGCTGGAAAAGTTGTCCCAGGTGAGGCTGCCCGGGATTCCACGGGGTAATTAACGGGCGGTAATTAGGCAGAGTCCTGGCAGTTTTCTGGATGATCTCTCGGGATAAAATTCCCGATTTGGGCTCGGAGTTGGGTAAGGATTGGGACAACGCGTGCAGGGAATGGTGACAGCGAGTGGGAGCAGCTCAGGGACCCCCGGTGGTGGGACATTGTCCCCGGGCCACCTCCTGGGGCCACCAGCGCTGCGGGCTCTGCCCCTGGCCCAGCGGAGGAGCCGGGCACGGGGGACAGTCCCACGCCCCCCCGGCTGTGTCCCCTCTGCCGGGGGTGGCACTGTCCCCTCTGCCGGGGGTGGCACTGTCCCCTCCGCCCAGCAGGTGGCCCCCGTGCCCCACCAGTGGCCTCCCAGTCTGCCCAGTCCGGGGCTCGGTTCTGGGTGTCCTCCCTGTCCCCCGGCAGTGCCCTCATGTGTCCCCGCTGTCCCCTGGGTGCCAGGTGCCACCCGCTGTCCTCCCCCGGGACGTGGCTGTGGTTTTGGGGGGACAGTGTTAGGGTGACATGGGGGGACAGGGACGCAGAGCTGGAGCACCCGGAGGTGTCACCCTGCCCTGGGAGCACCCAGAGGTGTCACCCTGCCCTGTCTGTGATGGTGACAAAGGACAAAGCCCTGAGCCTGAGGCGCCCTGGGATGTGGGTGACACCTCAGGGGGCTCTGGGTGACATTCCCACGGGGCTTTGGCCGTTGTCCCCAAGGAGCTTTGGGTGCCGTCCCCACAGGACTTTTGGTGTCACCCCCACAGGGTTCTGGGTGCCCTCCCCATGGAGCTTTGGGTGTCACCCCAAAGGGCCTTTGGGTGCCATTTCCACTGGGTGCCGTCCCGAAGGGATTTTGGGTGCCATCCCCGTGGCTCTCTGGGCCCTGTCTCCACAGGGCTTTGGGTGACATCCCCACGGAATTCTGAGGACTCTCTGGAGACCCGGGTGCTCTCTCCCCTGGGCTCTGGGTGCTCTCCCTGTGGGGTTCTGGGTGTCACCCCTGAGGGGTTTGGGTGCCATTTCCACTGGGCTCTGCTTGGTGCCATCCCTACGGGGACCTGGAGGCCACCCCCAAGAAGATCTGGGTGCCGTCACCATCAGGTTCTGGTTGGTGTCACCCCCAGGGGTCTCTGGGTGTCACCCCTGGCATGCCCTGGTCGGTGTCACCCCTAAGGGACTCTGAGTGTCACGCCCAAGGGTCTCTGGGTGCCACCCCTGTCAGGGTCTGGTCAGTGCCACCCCCAGGGCCCCAGACCCGTGTGACAGACGGGGACAACCCAGCTCTGGCAGGTGCTCAGCGCTCTGGGGCTGCTCCTGGTGGGAGCGGGACATTCCCAGCCCTCCTGGCTTTGTCCCTGCGCCGGCTGCCGGCACCTTCCACCTCGGGAACCACTCCGTGTCCCCGTGGAGATCCAGAGGATCTCCCTGGATCCCGCATCCATCCGGACGCCCCCCCCCCCCCCCCCCCGAGCCCCAGGAGGGCACCCAGACCAGACGGGCCACTCGCGGTGACCCCGATGTCCCCCGGGGGGGGGACACCCGAGCCTCCCCGCCTGCCCCCCGGCGGCTCGAGTTACGGCCCGAATTGTTCCTCCCGGCTGGAAGAAATGCCGTCAGCGCCGGCGGATCGGTGGCCATTACTAATGCATGACATTCCCCAGGGACACGGCTCAGTCTGACCCCCCCCAGCGGGACAGGGACCCCCCCCGAGCCCTCCGCACCCCTTGGGAAGGGCAGGAGGGGCAGGGATGGCTGTGGGGAAGGGTTTGGCCCCCCTCTTCCTTCATCCAGACCCCGAATTGCGGCTCAGGATGTGCCTGTCCGACGGAGCGAGCCAAGGCCTGTGTGGAGCACGTGCGTTCCCGGCTGGAATGGCGGGGCTGGAGCCAGAATGGACCTTCCCAGATGGATCCCACCGCCCCCGTCACACCCCAGGAGACCAGGAGTGCTCCTGCAGAGAAAACTCCCTGCTCAGGGCACGCTTGGTGACAAATATCCCAGTTTTGCCCCGTAACTGGTGATCCTGAGCCTTTCAGAGCGTTTCTCCCTCCCTGCTTTGCTCCTTCCCAATTTTCAGCTCCTTTTCCCCAATTCCTCCCTTGGTCGCCAATTTTCCTCTCCCCACCCGAGCGCGGTGATGCCAACAGCTTCGGATCAAAAAGCCCCAAACCCACTGGAAAGGGGAAGCTCATTCCTGCGCATCCCAGCTCGGGATGAACGAGGCTCCCACCTCCCTATCTCCGAGCCCCCATTTTTAAGCCGGGATCTCATGGAACGGGGAGGATTTTGCCACGGAGCGTGCCGGGAGGGCTCCCCGGCTAATGCACCTCGGCTGCTCTCCCTCATCCCTGCGCATCAATATTGCATCACCCTTCCATCCCCCTCCGAGCCCGGCCCCGGCAGAGCCCCCGCCCGAGCCCCGGGCCCGGCCCCCTCCACCTTTCCAGAGCCTCTTCCAGCTCCGTCCTCGTCAAATATTCCGGCGGAGGAACAGGAGGAGGCGACGTAAATTTTTAAACGGGGGGCCACGTTTGCTGCGCTCGGTTTACGCCGGACGAGGCCTCCGCGGAAATTTCGGCGGAGAGCAGGCGTGGATGATGCCAGGAGAGGGACGAGGCTGGAGATGAGGGCACTGTGCGGGCCCATCAGGATGTCCCGGTTTTGGGATCATCCCTTGGCATGGGCACCAGCCTGGGCACCTCCTTGCTTGGGGACCATCCCAGGATCCTGGGCACCATCCAAGGTCCATCCTTGGTTGGGGTCATCCCGGGAACTCAGGGACCATCCCAAACTCCTGGAGATCATTCCAGGTTCTTTGTTGCTTGAAGACCATCCAAGGATCTTGGGGAGGGACCATCCTGGTTTCTGGGGATCATCTGGGATGCTTTCCACTTTTTGGAGTCTCAGGAGCTATCCTGGGGTCTCAGGGACCACCTCAAGCTCTTGGACACCATCCTGGGGTCTTGAGGATCATCCCGACTTCTGGGATGAACCATCTGGGGTTCTTTTTTTCTTGGGAATAATCTTGGAGGCTCCAGAAGTGTCTTGAGGTCTCTGGGACCCTCCTGGGGACCATCCTTGTACCTGGGGACCATCCCAGCTGCCTCCCTACTTGAGGAAACGTGGGAAGCATCCGATGGGACGTAGGGGCCATCCCAGGTGCTTGGGGACCACGCCAGGTCTTGGGGACCACCAGAGGTGCCCCCACGCTTCAGGACCACCCCGGGCTCCTGGAGTTTGGGAACCATCCCAGGACCCTCCTTTCTCCAGCACCTCCCTGGGTTCCCACAGAGCAGCATCCCAATCGCATCCCAACCCCAGCACCCATCATCATCCTCCTCCCCTCGTCCTTCCCCCCCCTCTCCCCCCATCTCTCTTTGGGGGGCTACCCCGACCCCAGTCCCTCTCTGCTCCACTTCCCAAGGGGTTTAATCCCCTGCCAAAAAAATCCCCGGGAAGCACCGATGGCTTCTCCCACCCTCCATCCCGGCCTGCGGCAACCCGATCCCGGTCCCAGCGGGCAGCCTGGCCCCAAACTGGTCGGGCTGGTTTGCGGCGCTGGAGCCCAGAGCTGCACACGCACCTCGGGGGCGGGGGCGCGGCACTGACCCCCCCTCCCCGCCTCGAGAGATTTATATTTTTATGTATTTGTATTTTTGTATGTTTCTATTTTTAAGTTTTCATATTTTTATATATTTTTATATTTATATATGCTTTGAACCCGCGTTGTTGCGCTGGAGGAGTTCATGTGCCATTTGGGGGCGGGGGGGGGGGGGAGGTTTAATCTGGGGACAATAAACGGAATTTTGGGGGGGTGGGATATAATTTTAGCAGGATGGGGGGACGAGGTTGTCCCCTCCCTGTAACTGCAGGGCTGGGACAACGAGGGGACCCCTCCGGAGCCCCGGGACAACCGGGAAACGATTTCCACCCCCCGGTCTCCATCACGGGGGTCGCGGCCCCCCAAAACCCCTCCGCCCATCCCGGTCCCCTCGGGGCGGGCGGCGGCAGCTGCGCCTCTCGAGTTGCGGTGCTCGGGGGTGCGGGGGGGGGGGGGCTCGGGATCGGTTTCCTTTCCCCCCCAAACCCCCCCCGGCTCCCAGGGGGGATGTGGGGGGGAGTTTAGGGAGCGGGAAACCGGATCGGCGGCGGCGGGGCGGCTCAGGTGCGCGGCTCCGGTGTCCGACAGCCGGTGAGCGGCCCCGACGGCGGCCCCGGGGCGGGACGGCACCGGCTATAAAAATGCCCCCCCAAGGGGAAGGAACCGCCGGTTGGGGCTCAGCCTTCCCCGGGCCCTGCCCGCAGCCGCCGCCGGGACGGAGCCGCCCGCCCCGAGGCCGCGGGGATGGGCGGGCACCGCCTCCCACCCCACGGAGCGCAGGGAGGGATGGAGCGGGGGCGGGAGGAGGAGGGGGGGTCTCTTCTCCGCCTGTTCAGGAGCCCCCGCTCTGTCCTCAGCCCTCGGGGCGTCCCGCCATCACCCCCCGGGGCCGGGCCGGAGGGGGAACGGGGGGCACGGAGCGCGGCGCTGGCCCCGGCGGGGCGGCCCCGGGGGTGGGGTGCGTGGGAGGGGGGGGTGGCCCAAGGTGAGCCCGTCCCCCCCCCATCCCCGCCCCGGGCCCGGCTCCACCTTCCGGGGCACCTGGGCCAATTGGGAGCCGCAGGGGGGGTCCCCCGGCCGGGCTAAGGCCGCCGCCGCCGCCGCTCCCCGGCACTTGGGCGAGCGCCGGGCCGGCGGCCGGCGGCGGGGACCCCCCCGGGGGATGTGGGGTGATGGGGAGGGGGTGTCCCGTGTCCGTCCGTCCCCCCCCCCCAGCCCCACGGTGACCCCCCCCGTCGGGTCCCGGTGTGGCCGCCCGGAGCAGAGGCAGCGCCCGGAGCAGAGGTAAGTGCGGCCCTCGGCCCTGGGGTGGGGGGTGTCGGGTCCTGCCGGGACCCCCCCGGGGTTCGGGGACCCCCCCTTGGAACTCCCGCGCCCACTCCCGCCAGGACCCGACCCCGGGGCGCTGCGTTGTCCCCTCTCCCCGCTTTTCCTCGACGTGAGACTCCCCCCAAAACCCCTTCGGGCTGAGCCCCCCCGGTGCCTCACGCCCTCTCCCCGCGCCCCCCCCGTGCTGCCCGGGGTCCCCCAAAGCTCTGCCGTCGGGGCGGTGTCGCAGCGGTCGCGTCCCGGCGGGGCGATGCGAGTGACAACGAAATCGCGGCGCGGCCCCAGCGCCCGCAGCCGCCGCTGCCCCCCGGCCTCGGGGGGAGGCTGTTTGGGGGTCCGGGGGTGCCTCCCCCCACCCCGAGTGCCACCCGTGGCCGCTCTGCGGCCCCGATGGCAGCGCCGCTGTCACCAAATAGCGCCGGTAACGAAAGCCCGTCTGGGGAGACCCCGTAACAACGGGGGGCTGCTCTGGGGGGCTGCCCAAGCCCCCCAACCCCCAGGATGCGCACCTCCTGCCCCCCCTGCCCCTCCTGGTGCTGCGCAGCGTGGAGGGACCCGGGGAAGCTCAGGCGTGTCCCCAGCCCTGTTTGGGGACACCAAACCTCATTCTGGGGTGGCGGGGTGGGGTCCTGCCCCGGGCTGGGGGCTGCTGTGGGGTGAGGGGGCGTCCCCAGGGCGCCGGGCGGGGGGGCACGGCCGGTGTCTGGGGCACTGCGGCACAAATCTGCCCGGTTTAACCCCGGAACGGGGCTCCCGGCTGCGCGAGGCAGCTCCGTCACTGTCCCTGTCCCCGTCCTCGTCTCTGTCTCCATCCCTGTCCCCACCCCAAGCCACATCCTCGTCCTCGTCTCTATCCCTGACCAAATTTCTGTCTCTGCCTCTCTCCCGTTCCCATCTCCATCTTTATCTGTCCCTGTCGCCATCCCCATCCCCATGTTCCTTCCTCCTTCTCCGCATCTCCTTCTCCTCCTTCTTTTCCTCCTTCTCCTTGTCGCACTCCCCATCCCCATCCCCACCTCCATCCGATTCCCCATTCCCATCCCTGCCTCTGTCCCCATCCCCATCTCTTCCCATCCTTGTCCTTGTCCCCATCCCATTCCCATCCCCACCTGGCCATTCCCATGGACGGGGCACCTGCAGCCAAACGTGTCAGGGCGTCGGTGGCGGCCGGGCGCCCACCCCCAGTGCCCCCCATGGCGGGGGTGACAGTGACGGTGGCCACCTCCATGTCCCCGTCCCTCGCCGTGACAGTGGCCGAGCACCATCTTGGTGCTGTCGGTGCCCCGAGCATCCATCCGCAGGTGACTCCGGCGGCCTTTTGGCTTTGGGGTTTTTGCCTCGTTGGCCCCCAAAACGCGGCTCGGGGGCCGGGGGACCCCGATGTCCCCTTGCTGAGGGTCTCGGGCCTTGCGGCAAAACCCTCCGGAGCCCTCGGAGGGGGCTGCGGGAGCAGGGCCGGGGGGGGCCCCGGGGGGGCAACATCCGCAATGCGGCAGCTCCCAACGTCATGAGCCGGGGTGCGGCGGCTCCGCAGAGGGGCTGGCTCAGCCCCGGGGCCTGGGCTGCCGCAGTGGCCTTGGGCGGAGGCGGGGGACAAGGGACAAAGGGGGCACCCCAAAGCCGCGGCCGCCCCGGGGTGGTGGCACGGGCGGCTGGCGGGGAGCGGCCGGGTCCCGCCTGGCTCCGTGCCGGGGACACGAGGGCGCGGATTAAGGCGAAGCCGTCGCCTTCAAAGTCACGCCAAGGATGGCGATGGGCTCGGCCTGGCCCCGCGTCCCCCGAGGAGAGCTGTCCCCAAGGCACTGCGGCGCCAGGGCGGCGTCCCCCAGGTGAGGACGGCGCTGTGGTCACGGGCGGGGGCTTCTCTTCCTTTAGGGTTCCTTGGCTGAGCGGGATTTTGGGGGCTTCTCCAGGATTTTGGGGTGTTTTCCGCAGAGGCCCGAAGGTGGGTGCAGGCTGGGGACAGCTGTGTCCCCGCTGGCGCTGACCCCAAACCACGCGGATGGCCGAGCCCGGCGGGCGCCGCTGCTCATCTTTGTCCCCAAATTCGAGGCCGGGCGGGGCGCGAGGGGCTGGGGGCTGTGTCCTCCAGAGGGGTCAGTTCCCAACGCCGGATCCCGGGCACCCCGAGCTCATCCCGGGCCCGCTCGGCTCGTTGGGGCCTCGGCTTCGCCCACACAAAGGAGACTTTGTGCCTTCCTCCTCCTCCTCCTCCTCCTCTGCCACCGCAGTCCTTGCCGGCCGGGGGGTCCGCAGCCACCCGGGGGGGGGTTTTATCACCATCCGAGGGGGTTGTAAGTTTTTGGAGGGGCCTGCGGCCATCCAGGGGGTCTCAACCACTTGGGGGGATCTTCATCCTCTTGGGTGGGCTCATGCTTTTGGAGGATCGTCAGCAGCGAAGGGGGGTTTGCACGTTTTGGGGGGTTTGCAGCCCTCTGGGGGGGTGGGTCAGCATTTGGGGGGGCTTGCAGCCATTCGGGGACCTGCGTCCTTTTTGGCGTGTTGCAGTTTTTGGAGGGTCTGAAGCCATCAAGAGTCTTCTCAAATGTTTTGGGGGGTTCTGCCATTCAGGGGGTTTATAACCTTTTTGGGGGGGTTGCAGTATTTTGTTTTATTTTATTTTATTTTATTTTATTTTAGGGGAATTCAAGTTATCTAAATGCTTCAAAAAGCATCCAGGGGAGTTTTTAACCTTTTTGGGGGTGCCTGTGACCATCCAGGGAGGTTTTCAACCTTCTGGGGGGAGGAGTTGCAAATTTTGGGGGTCTTTCAGTCATCCAGGGGGGTTGCAACCTTTTGGGAGGTTGAAATGTTTTAGGGGGGCTGCAGCTGTCTGGATAGTTTGGAATTAGCCGGAGGGATTGCGGCGTTCCGGGGTGCGTGGAACCATCCAGAGGCTTAACAACATTTTGAGATCTGCGACCGTTTTCGGGCTCTTGTGGCCATCTGGGGAATGTTGCGACATTTTGGGGGGTCTGGGACCATTCTGGGGGGGTTTGCAGCCATCCCAAGGGGTGCCAGACCTGGGGCTGGCATTCCTGGATCACCCTGCAGAGGCAGCGGCTGGGAAATGGCTTCCAGCATCCCCATCCCAAAAAACAATCCCCCAGCTGAGCCGGGGACCGGATCCTCCCCAGCCTCCCCGGAGAGGCGGCACCGGGCTGAGCATCTCCCCTCACCTGGCCATTCCCGAACCATTTTACCGATCAATCAACAATCGATTCCCGTTTTTTGTTGTTTTTCTTTTTTTCCCGTCTCCCTTCCGAGGCCGGGCTGGGCGCGTTGGGCTCCTTCTCCTGGAGGATTTGGGTGGGAAAAAAAAGAAAAAAAAGAAGGCAGGAGCGAGCTCGCTACTCCTGTTCTGTGTATGGCACTGGTAGAATTCACTGTGCAACCCCGCGGTCAGTGAATTACCATAGGGCCATAAACAGAGCAGAGAAAGACCCGCGAGCCCCGCGGGGCCGTCGCCGACGCCGCCTGGCCCGTTTTGGCACTAGCACATTTTTGCTTTGATTTGTAGCTTTTGAGCAATTATGTGTAGTGCCAATATGGGAGAGGGCGGAGAGAGCAGCGCCGGGGCAGGGACGGAGGAGCAGCGGGGTTTGGGTGGGGGGATGCCGGGATTGGAGTGGTGGAAACCCCTCTGGAATTGCTGGGGTCACAGGAGGATGTCCATCACGCTGAAGCTGGACACTGAGGTGGTGTCTGTCCCAGCCCATGGGGACACCTCGGCCAGGCCGTGTCCATCACACTGAAGCCGTGGTGACACTGAGGTGGTGTCCAACCCATCGTGGTGTCCCAGCCCATGGGGACACCTGGGCCAGGCCGTGTCCATCACACCGAAGCCGTGGTGACACTGAGGTGGTGTCCATCCCATTGTGGTGTCCCAGCCCATGGGGACACCTCGGCCAGGCCGTGTCCATCACACCGAAGCCGTGGTGACACTGAGGTGGTGTCCATGCCATCGTGGTGTCCCAGTCCATGGGGACGCCTCGGCCAAGCCGTGTCCATCACACCAAAGCCGTGGTGACACTGAGGTGGTGTCCAACCCATCGTGGTGTCCCAGTCCATGGGGACACCTTGGCCAAGCAGTGCCCATCACGCAGAAGTTGTGGTGACACTGAGGTGGTGTCCATCCCTCGGCCAGGCCGTGTCCTCATGGTGGCCACCACCAGCAGGATGGACCCCACTCTTCTTGTCCCCTGCCGGACACATCGGTGGCGACTCCCTGGGGTTGAGGGTCCCCACGGGGGATCCGGAGCCGCCGGTGGGGTTTTCTGGCCGGATGGGTGAAATCACATCTCCTTCCTATTTTCTTTGCAGCTTCCCAGGCCCGGCCCCGCGGCCGCGTGTCCCTCGCTGTCCCCAGGCTGGGCCTGGCTGCCGAGACGCTGCCGGCGGTGCCCGGCCCCGGGGCTGCCTTTGGCAATGGTAGAACTCACACTGGTGCGGTAGCAGGATCCGGTGGTTCTAGACTTGCCAACTACGGCCCCGGGGCACCGCCGCGGACATGAGCCCCCGGCGGCCCCCTGGCATCCTCCCAAACCCCCCCAGGGCTCTGCTGCCGGGCTGGGAGGGAACTGTGGGGTCTGGGGAGGGTCCCCCTCCATCCGGTGTGGATTTGGGGTGATGCTGTGCGTGTCCTCTACACGTGGTAGGAGGGGATGGTGATGCTGAGCCGCCCCCCCAGCCCAAGAGGGGGGCTCTGGTGTCCCAGCCCGTCTCCACGGCGGGGGGAAAACCGGGATCTGCGGGATACCGGTCATTGGAGCAGCGTGGCCACGTGTCCCCGCGTGACTCCGGGCGTCAAGGGCTGACCCGGCCCCGCAGTCCGGGCAGGGCCCAGTGGGGATGGGGTGGGATTAGGCCACCGACCCCAGATCCAACCCCCAGATCCTGCCCCGGATCCGACCCCCGCTCCTGGGTCCCCGTGGAGGGAGGAAACTGAGGCACTGATGAAGCAGCTGTGGCAGCGGTGGCGGCTGCCGCGTGTCCCCTGCCTGTCCCCAGGTGCAGGGACGGTGCCAGCTTTTAGGGGACAGGGACAATCGCTGTGCTGGGGGTGTGGGGCTGTGCACGCCCCCTTCCCCCCGCGGCGGGCTGGGGGTGGCCGGGATGTGCCGGGATATGTAGGGCAGCGCTGGGTGATTACGGAGCTTTCGGCATAAGCCCGCGGAGATTGGATCACGCTGGATTAGGCTGCACGCTCCAATCATCCCCCCCCCTGCGCCGGGGGGCGGGGAGGGACGGACAGACGGACGGATGGGGGGTCCCCATCGCCCTCCCGGGGCAGGTGGGGGCTGTGGGGGGGGGCACAGGTGTGTCCGTGTGTCTGTCTGGTCGTTTGTCTGTCTGCTCGTCCAGGTAATAAACACACAAATTCTGTCCATTCCTGCAGCCGTGTCCGTTGGCCGTACGGGCACCCAGCCTCTGTCTGTCTGTCTGTCTGTCTGTCTGTCCAGCCGTGGAATCATCCATCCATCCTCCTGCCCATCCATCCATCCATCATCCATCTGTCCATCCGTCCATCTGTTCATCCATCCGTCCGTCTGTCCATCCATCATCCATCTGTCCATCCCTCCAATCCTCCATCCCTCCATTCGTCCATCCATCCCTCCATCCCTCCGTCCGTCCGTCCGTCCGTCCGTCCATCCCCTGACCCCTCCCCCAGCGCTGGATTTAGCCCCACCCCCACCCTGCAGCGGGGCCCTGCCCTGCGGGGGGGGGGGGGAGGGGGATGGGAGGATCAGGGGTGGAGCATCCCCAGCCCCACCCCACCGACCACACCCCCAGGAGCTCCACCCCTCCCCAAAGGCTCCGCCCCAAAGCGCACCAGCACCAACATTCCCTGGGGTCAGCTCCCTCTTGGGGGGGCACCCCAAGACCCCCCCCTCCATCCTCCCCGCCTCGCCCTGAGCGTCCACCTGCGTTTTTTGGGGTCAAATGCTGCAATTCGGGGCCACGTTTTCCAGTTCTGGGCCCTCTGGTGGGCACAGCAGTGCTGGGATGGGGGGTACAGGCAGAAAATCCACACAAAGACCCCCCCCCCCAGTTCCTGGGAGACCCCCCTGTAGTGCCCAGACTGGGGGGAGGGAGCGGATCCAGCCCCTCCAGTCTCTCCCAGTATGAGATGGAGGTCACTGGTTCAGGATCCAGCCCCACCAGTCTCTCCCAGTATGGAATAGGAGTTACTGGTGCAGGGTCCAGCCCCACCAGTCTCTCCCAGTATGGAATATGAGTTACCGGTTCAGGCTCCAGCCCCACCAGTGTCTCCCAGTATGAGATGGAGGTCACTGGTTCAGGATCCAGCCCCACCAGTCTCTCCCAGTATGGAATATGAGTTACCGGTTCAGGCTCCAGCCCCACCAGTGTCTCCCAGTATGAGATGGAGGTCACTGGTTCAGGATCCAGCCCCACCAGTCAATCCCAGTACAAAGCAGAGGTTACTGGTGCAGGGTTCAGTCCCACCAGTCTCTCCCAGTATGAGATGGAGGTTACTGGCGTGGGCTCCAGCCCCACCAGTCAATCCCAGTATGGAATAGGCGTTATTGGTGCAGGCTCCAGCCCCACCAGTCAATCCCAGTATGGAATAGGCGTTATTGGTGCAGGCTCCAGCCCCACCAGTCAATCCCAGTATGGAACAGGCGTTACTGGTGCAGGCTCCAGCCCCACCAGTCTCTCCCAGTATGGAACAGGCGTTACTGGTGCAGGCTCCAGCCCCACCAGTCTCTCCCAGTATGGAATAGGCGTTACTGGTGCAGGCTCCAGCCCCACCAGTCTCTCCCAGTATGGAACAGGCGTTACTGGTGCAGGCTCCAGCCCCACCAGTCTCTCCCAGTATGGAATAGGCGTTACTGGTGCGGGCTCCAGCCCCACCAGTCTCTCCCAGTATGGAATAGGCGTTACTGGTGCAGGCTCCAGCCCCACCAGTCTCTCCCAGTGGAGGTTGTTGGTGCTCGGGGGCTGCAGGAGCCGCCCCAGCAGGAGGCCCCGACCCGCTTATTAAAGTCCGATTAACGAAGATTAAAACCTCCCAGCAGCGTCTGCCGGGCCCAGCCGCCTCCCCCGGCCCTGCTGCCGGATCCGGGGCCCCTTTGGGGCTCCCCAGCCCGGCCATGGGATGTCCCCAGAGGTCCCCAGACCCCCGGGTCACCCTCGATGGCCGAGGGATCCGCTCCTGCTCGCGGGAATATCCGGGAGCATCCCCGGGTGCTGCCCCATTCCTCCTCTCCTCCCTTCTTTGTCCTTCCAGCTTTTCCTGCTCTTCCTCTCACCCCAGGCCACCAGGAGCAGGATTCCCTGGATCCATCGTTCCAATAAAGCTGCTGAAAGCAATCCCTGCGTTTCCCGGCTCCTCCTTGGGTTTGCACTCCCAAAAAAACATCGCCCCTGGGGGTGAGAAGGGGCTGAAAAGGGAGGAATTCACCCCAAAAACCAGCTCAGCCCCTGAGTGGGAGCGTGGTGGGGGATGCCAAGGCCGATGCTGGGAGATGAAAATGAGATAAACTGCACCCCAAAAAAGAGGATTAAACCCCAAAACCATCCTGGTGATGCTCGGCTCTCCAGCCCGAACGTGGCAGGGGGGGAAGGATCAAACCCCAAAACACCCACCAGGAAGGGAGGGACGGCAAATATCTCCCCAAAAATCCCCCCGAAACAGGAGAGTTGGACAGCGGGGTAGACACATTTGTAACAATTTATTGAATGAGGCAATAATAGACACTGGGAAAACAAGGTGGGGGGGTCCATGCTCTGCTATTTGCCTGGTTTTTGTCTTATTTTTTTTTTGGGGGGGGGGCAGGGGTGGGGGGACTAAAACAAACCTCATTTCATTGCCAAAGAAACACTGACTTGGAAAGCCACCGACATCTTCACAACGACGATTTAAAAAAAAAAAAAAATCATTAGGAAAGAATAAAAAAAAAAAAAAAATAAAGAAAAAAAAAATAGGCCCAAAGAACTTCATAAATTGGAGAACCAGGACTGTTTTCTATGGAAATATCTGCCTCCCCCTCGGAAAAAAAGGACTGAAGAACTGTGTACAAAGAACATCGGAGAGGTTTGTGTTTGTGGGGGGTTCGTTTTCCCCCACCCCTCATATAAAACAAGTAAATACAAGGATCTGAAAACTTCCTCGAAGGCAGAGCGAGACGTGGAGAACTTGAACGGCCACTTGGAAATCATAATTTACAAAAAAAACCAAAACCCAAAATAACCCCAAAAATTAAATCCCGTGGGAAGTGCTTGGCGGGGGGGGGGAATGGGGTTTGGTTGGGCACTGAGGGGTTTGGCCCATGGGGATGCTGAGTAAAATCTGCCCCCCTCCCCCCAAAAACACCCCACCCCACCACAAAGGCTTTTTTTTTTGTTTGTTTTAAACCCTCCTGGGAAGGATTTTGGGGTTCAAACCGTGCTGGGAGAGGCACAGGGCAGGACCAGGATGGGGGGCAGAGGGTTGGGGGTGAAGAGGGGCCCCCAAAGGGAAGGGTCTCGCTCACATCCCCCCTTCAGGAGAAGCTTTTCCTGTGGGAATTGCAGGAGGAAAGGTCGGGGGGTGGCAGGAGGGAATGGGATGAGCCCGAGGCTGAGGGAAATCCCGGGAATGTGGTGGGGAAAAAAGGATGGGGGGGGGGACACGCAGCCAGAACCCCCTTTAGAGGCGCTTCCGCTCCGGTCTAGAGCCACGAAACCGGGAAATAATAATAATAACAACAACAACAACGACAATAATAATAATAATAAAGGAAACAAAAAAAAAAAAAGTTCAAAACAACCAAAAGACAACCCCGAGGATCTAAAATGGCAGGTTCAAGAGCAGAGAAGTAGGAACAGGTCTCCAGTGTGCACCAAGGGGAGCCGAGCGGGGCGCGGATCCTCCGGCAGGCTCCTGGAAGAGCGTCATCCCTCCGGGAGGTCTCCACCCCCCTGCAGTCACACATGCATTTCATTTTTATTTATTTTTTTTAATTTTCTTCTTTTTTTTTTTTTTCTTCTTTTTCTTCTTCCCAGGAGAGGAGTCTATTTTTTTTTTTCTTTTGTGGTTTGTTGTTGTGGTTTTTTTTTTTTTTTTGTCAGTTTTTTTTCCATTTGTGGTTTTTTTTTCCGGGGCGGGTTTTTTTGTTTTTTTTTTTTTGGAATACAAAAGTCCGTATTAAAATCTTTTGATACCTAATTTGCTGTCGAGGTCGGTGCTGGCCGAGGGCGTCCGTGCTGTCCCCCAACCTCCCTCCTGCTCGATCCCACGTGGGGGAAAACGGGGGCATAAAGGGTGGCTTTATTTTTATTTTCTTTTCAACCTCCTCGGAATCAAAGTCCCGTCACAATTTGGCTTCTCGCTCCTCCGAGAGAGCAGAGTGGCGCTAGAAAAATGCACTTTACACACATCCTCCGCCAGGATTTGTTTCCGTTTTTTCGTGGGTGTTTTTTTTTTTTGTTATTGTTGTTTTTCTATTTTCTCTCGTTTTACCAAAAAAAAAAAAAAAAAAAAAAAGAGGAAAAAAAAAGATGGAACAAAACTTTTTCCAAAGCTGGGACAGGGAGAGAGAGATAGAGAGAAAGAGAGAGACTCAAAATGCCACCTGATTGCATCTCTGGAGAGAGGCGTTTTAAAAAAACAAAACAAAACAACCGAGGACGAGGAGAAAACGCTGCTGTGGGGTCACTGGTCCAGGGTGACCACCTCCACCGCCTGCCCGTCCATGGTGACGGCCGTGTCCGCTATCCTGGTGGTCACCGGCGCCATCGCCACCTGCACCGGGCCGTTGCCTTGGGCCAGGCTGGTCACCACCGTCTGGTACATGCTCACCGGGATCTGCACGAGGCCTGTGGGGGACACAAGGGACAGCGGTGGCGTCGGGAGCTTCGCCCTTTTCGAGCTGAAGGATGATTTATTTTTGCCTCCCTCTGCACGGAGCCACACGGAACGTTTTGGGTTTTTTTTGCGTCGCGACGGCAGAATCCCAAAAGCTCGGCTCGCGCGGACACTTCTACCCCGAGGTTATAAGAACGGCCCCACCCCGTTTGGAGAATAACCTGCAAAGGGTGTAGAATCCTGGGAAGCTCCAGCAGGAGAAGGGAAATTGTTGCAGTAGGTCGGGATGGTCCCCAGGGGTTTTCGGGGGGGCTGCATTTGTGCTGCTCCAGGTGGTTGGAGTTGTCCCACCTGCAGGAGGGCCCTCAAGTCTATGAGGAGCTGATGGAGCTAATCCAGAGGAGGCCCTGGAGCTGCTCCAGGGTTGGAGCTCCTCTGCTCTGGAGAGCTGGGAATGTTCCCTTGGAGAAGGGGAGGCTCCAGGGAGAGCTTCCAGAACATTCCAGGGCCTCAAGGGGCTCCAGGAGAGCTGCAGAGGGGCTGGGGACAAGGGACAGGACACAGGGAATGGCTTCCCACTGCCACAGGGCAGGGCTGGATCTTGGGAAGGAATTCCTGGCTGGGCTGGAATTCCCAGAGCAGCTGTGGCTGCCCCTGGATCCCTGGGAGTGTTGGATGGGGCTCGGAGCAACCTGGGATAGTGTGAGGTGTCCCTGCCCATGGTCCGTGTTGGAGCCGGATGATCTTTAAAGCTCCTTCCCACCCAACCCGTCGAATTCCATGATTCTATCCACGAAAACCAGCGGTCAGGAAGGACAGTGGCCCCCACCCAGCTGTGGTCGGAGCCTCGGTGGCCTCGGTGTGAAGGGAGGGAATGAGGGCGAGGAGGAAAGAAACAACGTCACTTTTGGAGGAGGATCCCAACCCAGCCGTGTCTGGGGATGGTCCAGCAGGGACCTGCTCAGCCAAACCCATCAGGCCGAGTTTTCCTGGAGGCAGGGATTGCTCCCAGCCACCCCACAGCCCATCAGGGGTCACCCGCTGAGGAGGAACACACTCCCTACACGCGTTTTCCACTTGATATGCCCAGAACCGGGAACTGAGGGAGGGATAAACTCAGCTTCTCCCATCCCCTGTAACTCTGCAGGTCACTCAAACGCCTCCCCACGTGAGAGGATCCCATTGCTGTGCATCCATTACAAGCCCTCTCCAACGCAATTCCCTTCCTCCCGCTCCCTCTCCATCCCAGCCAGGTCCTTCTCCCCTCACAGGGAAAGGTCTCTGTGGGACCAACAAGCCCTGGCCGAGCCAAACTCGCTCCTGGCCCTGGCCCCAGGCTCTCCCACCTGTGTATGTGACATATCAAACAGAGAAAGGAAAGCAATCCCCCTTTCCCAGCCCTTCCCTAGTCATGGATGGCTCCAGCAAAGTAGAAGCAGCTTTTCCCAAGGCTGGCCCAGCTGCAGGAAGGGATCAGATGCCTCCAGGCTGAGGATGGAGCCGGCAAAGCTTGGGGCCAGGAGGAAAATGCCACGGTGCCAAAGGCGAGTCCTGCTGAGCCAGGGAACACCAACCAAGGTGACAACAAAACCAGGAGGGCCCTGAGGGTTAATGTGATGTGGAAAGAGGTGGGAAAAACAGCAAGGAGCACTCGACAGAGCTGGGCAGGGAAGGGGAATGGCAAATCCTGCAGGCTGGGAGGAGAAAATCCATCATTCCGGAATTATCCCTCTGCCCAACTCCACCTTTGGCTCGGCCAAGGGGGATTTGGACAAGCGAGAGAATTTAGACATTTCAGAAACTACCCACACCTCTGCTGGGGGAAAAACCATTTTTTTGGTCAACTAAAACCGGTTTTTTGGTGAACACACCCCTCCAGCAGCAGCATGGGAGGGATGGCCAACCCTGCCAGGGCGCCAGGTTCCCGAGCGAGGCTTTCCCGAAAAAGCAGCGCAATCCCTTTGGGATGAGGAGCAGGGAGCAGAGCTCTGCCCCGCCAAGGGCACTCGTTTGGTAACAGAGGCAGCTCCGTGTCCTCGGATAACTCTCTGCGCAGACAGGAAAGCTTAGGAGTTAATCGTGCTGACCAGGTGGGTGACCCCGGCGCTCCTCCACATCCCTCCCCTCGGGGTCCCAAAGCGCTCCCTGGGTTGGGAAGTTTCCTGATCCTCCAGCCTGAGGGGTCGTGGCCACATTCCCCGAGCCCAGCCAAGGAATCGGTTCCCTGGTTGGTTGTTCAGCACCGTGTGCCACGAATGGCACAGTTCAGGCCACAGAACAAACGGGAAAGGAGAGCTCAGGCTCCAGCCGTGCTGAAGAAAATCCCCGAGCAGACCCCTCGGGAGAACGCAGCACATCCCAGTTTAAGCAAGAGCTGGAGCTCTGGCCTGGGATGCACCTCAAATCCCCGCTCCAGACCAACAAGCCAACTAAGCCCTTTGGGTTACTCGGGTTGTTAACCCAGAGGAGATCAAACGACACATGGACAACCCAAGGAGCGGAGCCACCACCACCACCACCACCACCACCACCCCGGGCCACCGACCACGCGACGCTCAAGCCACCATCCCTCCGTGCCATCCAAACGTGCCAAAACCGGGCTCTGGTGAGCCCCGGCTGCCCAAGGGGGGTAATTTGGGAAGGGTGAGTGAATTCAGACAAGGCTTGGCCGAGCCCGGCCACCTCTCGGAGCTCGGGGAAGTGTCCGTGAGAGACGGCGGCGCGCGGATCCCGCTCCGCGTGGGATTAACGTAAATCGCCTCAGCAGATGACGTGGCAGCCCTTCCTGCCAGGGGTGGCAACAAACCAAAGGAGGAGAGGGCTGGAAAGTCTGCTGTGCATTAGAGGCAGAGCTGATCGCCCTTGGGAGAGAGAGAGAGACGATTAAAGCACTGAGATGCTGTAATCAGGTCTGGGATTGGCCCCGCGCTGCATCTGCTCAGACCTGCGCCCTGATTAGCCCTAATCTAGCTGGCATATGTTAATCTAAAGCATGGATTTCAGACCCTTTCAATTGTATTAAAAACAGGAAATCCATTAGACCAAAAAAAAAAAACCCAACAAAAAAACCAAATAAACCAAAAAACCAACCCCAAACCAACTTCTCCAGTCTTTGGAAAATATATTTCTGGAAAGAAAGTGGAGCGGGACCGGGGAGCGCTGTGAGGAAGAACAGCAGAGGTGATGGATCACACACAGAGCAGCACAAACCGCGGCCACGGGCTCCCAGGAAGATGCAGCCAGGCCGTGCCTTTGCTCCCCCTCCGTGAAGCCACCCAAGCCACACACACACATCCCAGAGAAAGAGGTTTTTTGGTGGAGGATCAGCTGGCTTTGGGAGGAAGGAGGGCCCGGTGACGCCACGGGGGGAATGTGTAGGACATGAGGGTGGCCAAGGGAGGAGAAGATCCATGGAAAGCCTCAGGGGTTGAATCAAAGGATTGGAGTTGATGGACTCCGAGGTGGCTGTGGTTGGACTCCAATGCCGCGTCAGACAATGTTTGCAGCTGCATTCCAGCCAGGGGACGGGGCCAGAGGAGAGAATGAAACTCCTGCTGCTTCAGCAGAGAAGGGGTTTCAGCTTATAGAAGAACAAGGATGAGTCAGGATCTACCCGAGAGCAGAGAGACACAGGACTCAGAGGTGAAAAGTCACGCGACGTCTGGTAAAGAAGTCTCACCTGGCACGGAGCATAAAAGCACAAGAACACCTGTTTTGATCCTACATTGCAGGTGACTCCTTTAACCCACCCCAAAGGGCTTTAGGGGAAAAGGTTGGGTGGGTGGGATGGTTCAGTGCCCAGTGAATTGAGGACAAGGTGCTTTAACACTCTTGAAATCAGAACCAGAATCCGAATCATTAGGTTGGAAGAGACCTCCAGGATCATCAGGTCCAACCCAACCCTAACCTCAACTAAACCACGGCACCAAAAATCAAAATCAAACATAGAGCAGCATGGACAAAGCTTTAGCTTCAGCTTCATTCCCAGTCCTCTGCAGGACATGGAATATTGTCCTGCTCAGGGACATGAGACATCCTGTCTTCTTCCTGGTACCTCAGGTTGAGTCCATCCTTATCTCCCATCCTGTGAGCACTGCAGACAGAGTCAGGAGTGACCAACCTCTCAAGTCCCTCAGCCCCCTGGTTCAGCACCAAATGGAAAAGGCTAAAAAGAGTGGAATTTTCCACTGGACTTTCTTGGCTGTTGACGTCCAGCTCATTCAGAGGACTTTGTTTCCATCAACGCCGAGGGGAAACCCGAGCAAACTGTGCTGAGCACCATCCTGCCAAAGCCTTTCGTGGTAGATACTCCTGCACCTTCTCCTTCCCCTCCTCCACAGTGATGCCTTAAGTTTGAGCTTTCATATTTTTCAGATTTTGGGCTGCCCAGGGGTGCAGCTCTGAGCTCACAGTCAGTGTCACTCAGCTCTCTTCACAAGGACACAAAACAAATCCTTCTCCTGCTGCACGCCAAGGACAACTTTCAGCCCAAAAGCACAAACAATGGTGGGCTGAAGGGAGGAACAAGAAGGATGGGACCTCACAACCCGAAGCTGGAATTGTACAATTCAACCCCAATATGCAAATGGACCAAAACTTATTAAAATGTAAGATTTTGTGACCATTTTGGGGCCATTTTGTGACCATTCTAAGTCCACCTTGGGTGCAGCCCTGGCCAGGCTCTTGTCCTGCCCAAGGCGTTATCATATCCTTTCAATAAATCTCTACTTTATTCTCCAGCTCTGTCCAGTCTCTGTTCCAGGTCAGCCTTCCCAAGGCATCAGAGGAAGGGGCTGAAGAATCCAGTGGAAATTCCCGTGCTCAGGAATGCACTACAGGGTCCAAGCACACAGGGCAGCAGACACCATCTCATCACCAGGCTCCTTCCAGAGCCAAGGGTGACTTTTGAAGACTGTGATGGAAGAATTCTCATCAGTGGTTCAGAATGAGTAGATTTTAACACACGAGAAATAAAAATCAAGCCAGAGGACCTCCAAAAAATGAAATGTTTGCCCTCAGTGGGCAGCACAAGGAAAGGGCACTGGGTGTGCTTTGGTCTGCCTTCCCAGGTGTAAATACATCGAGGCTGATGCAGGTAAGTAGGGAATAATCATTTCTGATTGCGTTTTCCCCAGTAAGACACGAGCATGAAGCGCAGCATGGAAACCTGCACTTGGGAGGTGGGAAAAAATCCCAGACGACAGCTAAACACAAGCTCTGGAGCAAAGTCTCTGTGGCTGGAGGTGTTTTGGAGGAGGTGAAATCAAGGCTGGCTCAGGAAAGGGGCTGGTCCTACAGAATCCTGGAGCAAAGATCATTCCTGTCCTCACCTCCTGAAGTTCTGGACACCACCTGGAGTGTTGCTGCCAACACTGCTCAGCACAAACATGAAAATGTCCCACAGCTGATTTTTTATCAGATGTTTCCTTTGACTGGGAACTTGGTATTGTGAAGATTTAAAAAACAAATATCCTCTTGACCACCTCTCTTCTGAGGAGCTGACTGCAGAGGCCTTCAAGAGGTGGAGGAAGGGGACAATCGGTGGGCACCAGGGTTTGTTTTCAGGGAGGTAAATCAGCTCTCTAACAAGGTCCAGCCACAGCAGCTGGAATTAAAGCTCTCAAAGTCAGGTGACAAATCCTGAACTGCCAAATTAAAGTCACGAGGCGCTGACACAACACCATGGGAGGGGATTTCACCCGAAGCCAGCCTCAGAAATCCAGCATTTCAGGAATCCCAGCACACTCAGCAGCGACAGAGGAGCAGACGACATCTCTCAACATGGACGCTTGGTTAAAGATAAGATGAACTGAAAGCTCAGCCCTCCATCTTTCGCCACCTCAACTGCAAGAGTTGATTAACACTTAATTGACGCCTTTCAGGATGATAATTGGAAGGATTTTTCCCATCAGCAATGGCTCAGTGCCCCATCCCTGGAGGTGTCCAAGGCCAGGTTGGATGGGGTTTGGAGCAACCTGGGATAGTGGAAGGTGTGGCTGGAACAGGATGATCTTTGATCCCTTCCAAGCCAAGCTGGTCTGGATTCTGTGATACTGACAAATCACAAAACCCCCATGTGGTGATTTAAGCTCCGAGAACTTTCCAGGCTCACAAGTCACCGCTCTTCCCTAGAGAACCTCTGTGCCAGTCAGGTCAAAACATGAAGGTTTTCCCACCAAATTATCTGCAAAAAGCTGCGGTCCTCATTCAAGATCCTCCATCATCTGTCTGTCCAGGAGCTACTCTGGTCAAAACCCCAATAAAGAACAATTTAATGAGGCACCTGAAGCTTTGATATCAAAGTTGAGTCAACTAAGTTACATCACAGCCCTGATTTTTCCTCAGAATGGAAGATAATTGCAGGACATGAGATCCAACATTCCCATCCACAGCTGCATGGGAGTCACTGCCTCCTTCCCTGCATCCACCACACCTCCACGGTCACATCTCACATCTCAGATTGTCCCTGGGGGTCACCTGCCTGTTTGGCATTGTCATTGACCCGTTCTTTCCTGAGCTTTTCAGGGAATGCCTGGATGTGGCACTCAGGGCTCTGGGACAAAGTGGGGACTGGGCACAGCTTGGACTCGATGACCTTGGAGATCTTCTCCAGCCTAACTGATCCAGTGTGGGATCCTCCGGTTCCTCTGGATCTGTTGCAAGGGGTTTTCCTTCTCTGCTCATTCAGGGCACCAGGAGTTGCTGTCTCAGTGCCCCATAAAGCCACAGGTTGATCCAGGACCTCCTGCTGGACACTGTCGGAATGGGACAGGTCAGGAAGCAACACCACATTTACACGGCTCATTTTTCCTCCCACTCACTCAGCTTCAGCACAGTGTTGGTATTTCGCAACAAGGTGTTGTTTTAAATGAAATCCAAACATCCAAACTTGAGGCTTATCTCCGAATCTTGGTCAAGGACCAACCTTCCTTCTCTAGCTGGGAGCACCAACATCTTTGGGATATTCCTGTTTTCTTCCTCCCTATGAGGAGGGAAGGGCCACGGCCTAACCAAGACCTGAAACATCTTTGGCTTAATCTCCCTTATTTCTTCCAGATCTTTTGTGGGGGCTTTGAGTTTTGGGGGTTTGTTTTGGATGTTTGGGGAGTTTTGGGACTTCTTTTAAGGCTGCAGCACTTTGAGACAAAAAAACCACAGGGCTGGAACTCCTGGTTTACAGGGATTATCTCCTCTGGATCCTCAGCACTTCCATGGAAAGAGGAAGATCCCAGTGAGCCAACCTGATTGCCCAGACTCTTCCCTGGCACAGCAAAGACCCCCAGTCTGCAGCAGTGGTGACAAAGGTGTCCTTCACCAGTGACACCACTCTGCAGTGAGGACAGTCCAAGAAGGAAAAAAAAAACCCAAAAAAAACCCCCAACTTGCAATGATGATTAACATCGGAAACAATCTGAAATCCCAGGTTTTCCGTTTCTTTGATGGAAAAGCTCCCAAGGAAAGGGCTCTTGGGAAAAGCAGAACAGCAGTTTGGTCCGCTGGGGGTGGATTAGCTCCACACCTTTTGCTTTCAGTTACCTGAGGCCATCCATCCCCACCTCTCCCCTTCGTGGAGGGAATTTAGAGCTGGAGAACAGGCCCTGGGCATCACCTGAAGTAGAATTAAGCTGTCCCTGCTTAAGCTCAGTCCTCACCTAGACCTGCCCCTCTAGTGCTGGGTCTCCAGGGCATGGCACGTCAAACCGGAGTCGATTTGTCACTTAGGAGAGGTGACAAACACAGGGAATGTGTCTACCTGTGGGAAGGAAGGTTTTTCCTTCCCAGCTTAGAGCATAACCTGTCTAAGCCTCCGTGATGAGCTGGCTTTGGCGTGGACACACCTGAGAAGATTAGAAGTCTATCGTGGTCAATCGTCTCCACACGAAACACAGATAAAAATAGAGAAAAGTCCAGCAACCCCGAAGGTCTGCTCCAGCTGGGCTTTGCTTCCCCCACGATCTGCTGGGTGTTGATACAAAACATGGGGCAGACAGGGGAGGTATTTGTGCCAAGCTTCTCAGGAAGAGGGGAGAGGAAAGACCTCAGGATAAATCAGTCTGTCCCTCTTCTCAGGAATCAGGTGTCAAACCCATGAACAAGAGTCTGGACAATCATCTAAAAGGGATCCCCGGTAGGTTTTGCCATAAATACTTTGCTGACTGCCCTGTTGTGCTTTTGACATCCCCAGGGGCTCTCCCAGAGGAAGAAGTGAGGCTGACTCTAATCCTGCTTTTTAAAACAGCTTTTAGTGTCCTGTATTTTCCACAGGTTTTTATATTAATGGCTCCTGTGTGAAGCATGGCAGGGCACCACCTAAAATTTACAAAACCCTTTTATTACCCGAGTGATATCACCACATCCCAAAGGCATTTCAACCCCAAATGGGGTCCAGGCACAAAAACCAGACAGACAAAGCCCCTTTAACCCCGAGAAACACCAAGAGGGGCCTAAAGGTCCAGGTGGAAAACCAGCTAAAATCCACTCACCTGATGAACCCTCTGCCACGCTCCACTTGCAGCAGTCTGCTGCTAGGGTGCCTGACAATGAAATGCAAGTGTAAAAGGCTGAGAAAAAGGGGAAACACTACAGCTGGAGAGAGGGATTTAGAGGGGCGATCAATGTATTCATAGGAAATTCAGTGCCCACAAAAGAGCAGCACCCCAATAATAGGCAGAGTGACTGAAATATTTCTAATTCCACACAGAACATTTTTGTGTAAGCGGGAGGTAAGGATAAGGCACTGCCAGACACTTCACAAACTTTCTGACGAATGGTTTAATTGGCCCAGAGAGGCCCAGTGAGGAAAAGCCTGAACCGAAGCAGTGAAATCCATCAGGGAGAAGCTCCAACAAAGCTCTCACAATCCCCGGCGCAGCGGGATGAGAGACGAATGAGGAGCAGAAACGGCTGCCAAAGTGGAATCTCTACACATGCCAAGAGCAGCGGGCTGGGAAGATCATGAAATCCAGGCACTCCTTGGGGCCTGGGAGGAGCTCCATGTGATTTTAAGGCTCCGAGCTGGTTTCAGCTGGGCCGGTGCCGACGGATCACATGCGAGCACGGACATGGGCACATCCTAGGGAGCGTTGAGCACATGGGGACATAAAGCAGCCATTGTGCTGGCAGAAAGGCAGTCTGTAACCAGATAGGCCCTGGCTCCATCTAAAAGCCATTTTCCCAGCATTTTTGCTGATTTGCTCCCCGGGAGCCTTGCCTGCCACAACAGGGTGCACATTCATGACCAAGCGGAGGGTTTCTCCCCCGCCCTGTGCCCCCATCAGTGCCTCTGTGCCAGGGAATCCTGTGCTCTTAACCCAACAGAGGCGGCAGGAGCTCCCCAACAGAGCCTTTGGAGGAGGATAAATCCTTGGGAAGGCGTTTAAAGCTTTACCTTGATACGGGAAGCTGTGGTGATCTGCTGGAGCCTCACCTCGCATTAGGTCCTGCCCACCTACCAGGAGGTAAGTCTGGCTTTTTTTCCTCAGGGGAAAAGGGGCTGGAAATGCACCTGAAGGCTCCTTTTTTAAATTTTTTTTTCCCCTTTTCCTCAAAGCACGGCCTCCAAATGCAGCTAGAAAAGCATCCCTGCTCCAAACCAGCACATGGCTTCCTGCAGCAGTGTCCAAGGTTTTGGTGTCCTTTCCAGGACAAGGGACATTTTTGGCACGGCTTCCCCCTCCCCACAGGTAGGACCTGGCCCATCCTCAACGAGGTCAGCAATAAATCACAGCGAACACACAGCTCAGACGTGGAACTTTTCATGCAAAGAGCAAGTTTTTACAGTCCACATTCCTCCTTTTTTTTTTTTTTTCTGTGCACCACCATCTCCCACTGCCCGGCAGGTGGGATGGGTTCCCACCTCGCTCTCCTGAGAGTATTTATCCTTGGAATGCTGTTGCCTCTGGCAGATTCCTCCCTTTTAAACTCTGCACATCTGCTGCTCAAAACACAAAGTTTGGGCTCTGGCTTGGTGACTGAAGGCACAGGACTTTTGTGCCCCAACCATCCAGGCCTGGGGGCTGGAAGCATCCTTTGCACACCAAGAGAAAGCAGCAATGGGCGCGCAGGGAAAGGGGTGAGTTTGTTTTCCCAAAAAGGAGATTTCCAGCTCTTTTATCCCTGTGGGTCTCACCCTGGATGTGCAAAGTGGAGATTTGTGGCACGTGGAAAATTTGTGAGGAGAATCAAGCGGGTGCAAGAGCCTGTCCTGACCCTTCCCAGGCAGACAGAACAGGTTGGAAAATCCAAGAGCTGCTGGTGGCTGGAGAATTCTTTCGGTTTTTTATTTGCTGGGATGATTCAGGCTGTCCAGCAGCAGCACACACACACACACAAACCCTAAAACCCAGCCGAGTCCAAGTCTTAATTTTTCTGCTGGACTTCAAACCTCTTAATACGTAATTCCTATTTGGAAGCGCAACTCAAAGTTGGTTTTGTTTTGGGTTTTTTTTTGTTTTGGCAAGGAAAACCTTGGAACCTCTGAGAATGACATCATAACTCATCCATGGGTCAGAGCCACGGGAAACAACCAAGGACCAAACTCACTGCTGGCTCTGATCGAACAGAAACCCCCTTGGCTGCTGATCCCTGCGACTTCAAAGGAGCTGAACGTCCCCTATTTACGCCAGCAATAAAATCCCACTTCCATTAGCTCCATGTCCACCACTTAAACGCAGCACTCCCAATTTACACACCAATTAGAGCCCCTTCTAATGCCTTGGCGGTACAAAGCTTTGGGGTTTGGGGTTTTTTTTTTTCCCCCCGATGGGAAGAGGTGGAAGAGATCAGGAGGCTCAGGGGAATAGCGGAGAGCCTTTCACTGCGAGGGCTCCTGCTCAAATCTGTCCTAGGCCAGAGGAACAGATGGTCCCTCCCGAGGGCTGGGCTGTGGCTTACATGAAATAAGGGATTGTCTCAGACCACTGGTGGACAATTTATTGCAGCCTCAGACGTTCCTGCTCGAGAAACCCAGGGATTCCACGGCTACGAAGCAACTGCTGCCCACCTGATATCCCAGGCACCTCATTCCTGCAGGGAACGGAGGGGAATTGCTGCCTGTGAGGTGCAGGGACCTGGATCTCAAGCTAAAACCACCCGCTTTAGCTGTCATCACCTCCTTGGACTTGTCAGCACCAGAACACACTCACTGAACTTCCCCTGGGAGGTTTGGAAGGTTAAAATCCCGGGGAAAAGGGAGGTGGGGAAGTTCAGGGATCTGCGGCAACAAGGGGGCAAACGCACAGGGAAAGGAAGTTTGCTGCAGTCCGTAAGTTGGGGATGGGAATAATAAACTCATGATTAATTTGAAACCAGTTCCAAGCTGGTGCTCGCTCAGCCTGCATCTTCTCCAGGGCAGGATTGAACTTCCCATGGGCAGATGGCAAAAAGTCCACTGAGCATCCCAGGAGCGGAAGAGGGTCCACATGAGCCACCAGAAAGCGTTACCCAGAGAGAGGAATTCGTACGACTGTGAGGGAATAAATTGTGCCAAAAGACACGGGAGGGTGGGAGACAGAAGTCAAATTCAGGCTTCAAAATGCCGCTCGTGGTTTAGGAAAAGATTCAGAGGGAACCTCTTGAGGAGAAAATGGCTTTTTTTTTTTTTTTTTTTTTAAATATCTTGGAACCTGTTCTGCAGCTCCACAAGCCAGGAGGAGGAATCCTGGAAGTGAGGATGGCTTTTCAGGGATGGCTCCAGAGAACATCCAGTGGGGCTGGGCTGGTGCAGCCTCTCCTGCCCCGGTGTGCCGGCCGGGAGCAGGGAAAATAGGGCGATTCCCCGGAATCTTCCTGCACAGCTGTTTACCCCGCTGCGGATTACTGCTGTCACATGAGCTGCTTTACAGCAAAGCCAAGCTGTCTCCACGAGCTGAGAAGATCACTGGGAGACAGGGCCCTGCAGGGACAGACGCATCGCCCTGCTCTGCCTTCCCAAAGGGACGCCAGGCTGCGGGAAAAGCGTTCCCACCACCAAAGGGAATGGTGGTTTTACCTCCTGTTGGAACTCTGGGCACTGAGAAGTTCAGGCTTATCTGTGCTGACGGGCACTGACCCCCAAGAAAACACTGCATTAACCTGAGGCCTTGGAGAAGGCTTCCGAAATTGAGCGACAGCACTGGGATTGTGGGTGTGTGGTTTAAATAGAAGTGCGTGATATCATATGGTGGAAAACTCAGAGTTTAAGGTTTTGGAATATAGTAATAGATATATAAAGCAAGACGGAGGTTTAAGGTGGAGGTTAGTCCTTCTTTTTCACCTTTGTCTTCATGGCTCTGGGTGATGTTTTGTCATTGGATAGAAAAATCCCCATTGCAGGCCACGGGTTAAACATAAAAAATAATTTAGGTGTCATTTCTTAATTAGACAGTTTATCCTTAAAAGGCCTCAGAGATAGATAGAGCTCCATTTTTTACTTTGTTAGCTAGAAGTGCTGCAGAACTCATAGTCTGTGACTGTAAAATAGATAAAAAATTAACAAACATCTGAGGTCGAACAAGAAATACTGAATTAAGCATTTAATCCCAACTCTGGCTAAAAAAAAAAGATAAAACCCAACACACGCCCTCTGCTCAGCCACCATGGGACTCCACATCACAGGGGGGATATCCCAGTGCTGCTGTCCATCGAGCAGGCTCCAGTCAAAGTGCTGGAAGCTGGAAGAGTCCTCGGGGTGAACAAATTTCCCTTCTCTTCCTTGGGCGCCCACCAACGTTTTGGACAAAGCCACCCAACGGTCGCCAGCCAAGGGCCACCAAGGTGCAGCTGCACCTCCTCGGGCTCCTGCGCAACCTGCTGGTGGCTCAAATACAATCCCAGAGCAGGAAATGTCTTCCTCAACCCCAAATCTAACGGCTGAACATCAAGGGAGAGGAAAGAGTTTCCACTTGGGAAAACAGGAAATCTGAAAGTTCGGTGCAGCCACTTGGGAGAATTCATTAAAACCTCCCATCTTCCTCGCTCTGCCAGGGCAGGGCTGGCGCACGAGGAAAACCTTTCCGCAGGACAGGGCTCTTTACTATGCCCCAGAGGCACAAGACAGATGGGGCCGTGCTTTTAGGCTTTAAAATCAGACCCTGCTCCGAAGATCCAAGGAGGAGATAAATCCAGGCACCGAGTGATCCTCTGGATGTGCTCGGAAAAAAAGCAACAGGGGAACTTGGGAGCTCAGAACCTGCTGAGGAAAGGAGAGGCCGAGCGCTTTTCAAGGCAAAGAAAAACCAACAGGCACCTCGAGTTTGGAGGAGAGTCCATCCGGGAAGTGGGGAGAGAACATTCCAGAGAGGAGCAGGGAGTGAGGGAGAGCGGAAACCACAAGCCGCCCGCAGGGAGGAAACTTCGGTGTAAAACAAAAGACCACGGGCTGGGCAAATGAAGAGCCAGCAAAACCTCAGAGCAGGGAGCAGCCCCCAAGTTGCAGGCGGGGCATTTCTCCTTTCCCCGGGCTCACAAAGCCCACATCTCGTTTCCTAAAGATGCTTCCCGCAGCAAGGACAGCTTGCTGGGATTTCAGCCAGCTTCCCATTTGGATCAGGTTGCACCCTACAGCCACTGAGAGCCATTAAGGGCCCCGCAGCTCACAAAGTGCCCTTGGGTCAGACCAGCCTCCATCCACTCCAAACAGCAGCAGCAGCAGCAGCAGCGACATTTTGGGCTCTGCAGTGGAGAGGGTGGCCTGACCCAGCCCAGCCCAGCCCTGCCAGGGATGATCTGTGCCCTGCTGTCACCTGCTGGAACCCTGCAGGGTGAGAATTTCAGGGTTTCTGTTCTAAAAGACACTGACCCCTCAAGCAAGCACCGCATTTGACTTGAGGCCGTCGAACGACCTCCCAAAACTGAGTGACGGCACCGGGGTTGCGGGTGTGTGGTTCGAATAAGATTCCGTGATCTCACAGGGTGAAAAACTTGGGATTTAATGCTTTGGTATGTAGTAATATATGGGGCAATATGGAGGATTTAAGGTGTTGTCTAAGTCCTTCTTCTTCATGGTTTTGGGTGGTTTTTTTCTTCCTGCACTGTGGACCTTGGGTGGTCAATTATTGGGTCAAAAGTATAAATAATACGGGTGTCATCTCATTATTGGAGAGTTTATGGTTAAATAACCTCAGAAAGAGTTAGAGACATCTCCATTTTCTACCTTGCTAGTTAGACCTCATGGCTTGTGAGGCTGTGACATAGGTAAAAATTAATAAACACTGAGTCCAAACACAGAAAGTCCCGTGTATTAATCCCCGTTCTAACATGAGGAAAAGAAAATAAGAAACCACCAGTCATCAACCAGCAGATTGCAGCCCCTCTCCACCTGCCCTGCTTCAGGGGAATCACAGGTAATCAATTCCTTGGGTGGTGCAAGAAGTGGCACAGCACAGGTAGAAACAGCAGTGACGTCCCCAGCCTCGCCCGTGGTGCAGCACTGTCCCTTCCCACCACGGATGGGGATGAGGCAGGAGGACTTGCAAGTCCAAATCTGCCAAAATCTGCACTGGGAGATGCTCCAGCTGCTGCACAGCTGTGGGGATCACTGCCCATCCTCAGCCCTGGGCGGCAAAGGGTCAGCTGGGATCAGCTGAAGGAACTGCCCTGAACTCCAGGCACAAATTTAGGGAAGCAGCTCACAAGGAGGGAGAGCTGGGATCTCTCTTTGGAGTTTCCTGGAGCAGCAGGAGGAGCAGAGATGGTGCCAGCAGCATGAAACTGTCCCGGGATCTCTGCTGCGGAGCTGGAAGATCAGCCAGTGATGGGCTCAAAAAGCTGAGCTGGGGCTGCCACACGCTCCAGATAGTTTGGAACGAGTTGTTACTAACAGGGAGAATCCACCGCACGGGAATTTTATCCTGGGAGGAAGGAGCAGCAAAGCAGAGCTGGGGTCGATTTTGGCTTCATCTACGTCCACCCCCAGCTCCACAAACTGGTGGGTTTGAAGGCTCAGCTCCACACCCAGCACAGATGTGTCCAGCAGAAATGGCACAAAGCTGCTTTGCGCAGGCTGGTGGTGCCCGTGGCCCTTCCAGGAGCACCACAACCCTTGAAGAAACTCTGCTGGTCAAGCTCTGATCCGGGTCAGGTTAAGTGTGGAGGAGGAGGAGGAGACCTGGGAAGAGGACAGAGCAGCACCTCTGATGGCACAGGAGAGATGCAGGGCTGGATTTCTGACCCCACCTGTGCCCTCCTCCCTAAGCCAAGGGATAGCAATAAAACAGCACCAGGCTGGAGAAGTGCAGCTTGGCAGGAGAGCAATTCCCAATCCCAGCCTGGAGCCAAAACACCGATCCCAGAGGGTGGCACTGCTGAGATCTGCTTGCAGACACCCTCCAAAAGCACCTCCGTCCTTCCCATCCCCGCTCCCGGACTGGAAACAGTGACAAACAAGGAAATGTTTGTCTGTCCAGCTCTGTGCTTCCAGATGTATTCAGGACAATAGGCTGACTCTACTGATTGCCATTCTTTTCCTGCCTGGATTCATCCACCAAGGATTAAAACTCCCATCTACTGCAGAGACCCCAAAAAAATTTACTGTGACCACAGAGCCACGTGCCCTGAGAGCCCCAGGCACCCAGAGGGGACCAGGAAAGCTCAGGACGTGGCTCTCAAAGCCAAGTTGTTGGGGATTTCATCTCCATAAACTGGGAAAAACTCCTGGAATTTAATGTGAACGTTGTTGGTGGTAAAGTCAAATGAAAAATCATTGACGGATCACAGGACGATGGAACAGCTCTGGGTGGGAAGGGACCTTTCAAGGTCATCCAGTGCCACCCCCTGCCATGGGCAGGGACACCTCCCACTGTCCCAGGCTGCTCCAAGCCCCAGTGTCCAGCCTGGCCTTGGACATTCCAGGGATCCAGAGGCAGCCACAGCTGCTCTGGGAATTCCAGCCCAGGCAGGAATTCCTTCCCAAGATCCCACCCAGCCCTGCCCTGTGGCAGTGGGAAGCCATTCCCTGCGTCCTGTCCCTTGTCCCCAGTCCCTCTGCAGCTCTCCAGGAGCCCCTTGAGGCCCTGGCAGGGGCTCTGAGCTCTCCCTGGAGCTTTGGTTTCTTGAAGACAGAGAAAAGCAGGATCCAGGGAACAGAAATACATCCCTTCACCTGCCAAACGGCCTCTTTTCAGCACCCATCCTGCACTGAGCAGCTCCTTCTGAAGCCACCTGAATTCCTGAGGGGCTGTGAGATGAAGGCTCAGAAGCCTGGACAAATATCATACAAACCCACCAAACAAACTGGCTTCGAATCCAACCTAAACCCACAATAAATCCCAGTCAAGCATCCCATTCAGTGTTCCCAGCCAGACTGATTATTTCCCGGTTTTGGGGTGAAGAGCCACCATGTAAATTGTGGGATTTAACAAAAAAACCCGACTGGGATCCATCAAACAGGAAACTTCCCAACACGACAACTCAGAAGACGACAGCCTCAGATCATCTGAATTTTCCAAGGGAAATTCAGGATGAGCCAAAAGAACTCCAGCTTCCTGTTAGCATGGCAAAGATGGGAACTGCTTTAGGTCGCCAGACCCGCTTTAAATCCTTGCACCAGCCAACAGGCAGCTCCTCTTTCAAAATTTATGGCTAAAGAGGAAATCCTGCCCAGCCTGGAGTCGCTACCAGCGCTGCTCCCTTCCCTCTTGCAGCCCAGAACAAAAGGGAACATATTGCAACTGTGCTGAGAGAGGAGGGCTGCTGTCTATTCCTTTAAATGTAACGTTAATGCCCTGTAATCAGCTTTAATTTTTAAACAGACCCGGCCCTCCTGTCCATTTCCCCTAATTCAGGACACGTGGAAGGTAAATGGCCTGCGCTTAAACCGGGCCAGCCTGGGCTGTGACAGCTGGGGAGCCTGCGAGGCTCAACCGCCTGATCACAGGAATGGATGTCACAACTCGCCAGGGGAGGGGAAACGGGGAGGGCAAGGGAGGTGCTGGAGATGCTGTGAGGTCAGGGAGGAGCAGGAGACGAGGCCAGATGGGGCACGGCTCATTTTTTTTGGAGGATGGGAGCTCCCCGAGACCAGCGGGAATGGGAGAAATGAGGGAAGTGATGGAACTTTGCAAGGAAAGGCTTCGGAGGTGGCTCCCTGCCCCGGGTTTCTTTTGGGATATTGGGAACTCTGTCGTGGACACGCTGAGCAGGAACAGCCGCTGGCTTTTAGGGACAACAGCAGGAACTGAGTCGCTCCTGGTGCCTCCCCAGGGCGCTGCCTCCTCCCTCTGTGCTCCCAAAAGCAGATTTGGAGCTGAAGAGCAGCCAGGAGACTTCACGTGAGGCTTGGATACAGAACAGGGGCACAAAACCAGCCAGGAGGATCCTTGTGCCCCTCAGGCACCGTTGCCTTTGTGAAGAGGAGAGAGGCCTTGGAACACCCCCAGTGCTCATCATATCAAAATATTTTTCCTCAAGAATCACAGAATGGTTTGGGCTGGAAGGGATCTTAAAAGATCCATGGGCAGGGACACCTTTCACTATCCCAGGTTGCTCCAAGTCCTGTCCAACTTGGCCTAGGACACTTCCAGGGATCCAGAGGCAGCCACAGCTTCTCTGGGCACCCTCCCAGCCAGGAATTCCTTCCCAAAATCCCATCTGACTGTGCCCTCTCACAGCGGGAAGCCATTCCTCTAAGCCTCATTCCTGTAAAGTCCCCACTCCACACCTAAAGGCTGCTGTAAGATCTCCCTGAAGCCTTCTCTTCTCCAATTAAAGACAATAAAATGAGGTTTTTCTGCCTCCCGAAAGGCCAAACCGTCCCCAGAAATGACCATTCTGTGTCCCCATCGAGGAAGCCCAAAGGATTCCACCTCCAGCCCGTGCTGGGCTGTGCTGGGCTGGCTCCATCCCACACCTGGAGCAGGACCCACCCGGATGGACGTGGGGACAGGAGGGACTATTTTTAACGCCGGTTGGTGGGCAGACAAATCCTAATCGGCAGCGGCAGCCGCCTCGTCAGCAGGGCCAGGATGTCAAGAGCAAAGCCGTGACAGCCCCGCGTCACCCGGGACAGCGCGGGGATTAGCGCCGGGAAATCGGCCAACGCCACCGGTTGGCTCCAAAGGGCAGGGCGAGGTGTGTCAGCCTGGGCAGGGCGCACTGCGAGCAGCGGCTCTTTGAGGACCCGGGGGATGTTTCGGCTCTCTTTGCGCTGGGAATGAGCTGGGTGCTGTGGGCGGTGCGGCAAAATCCCGACTGGGAGTTGGTGGTCACAGCCGGAGGCTGACAGGGAATGAGGGTAGGGGACAGGGATGAAGTCACTCTCTAAAGCAGTGAGTGTCCTTGGGATCATGGAATCACTGAGGTTGGAAAATACTTCCCAGATTGAGTTTGGCCATCCCTCAGCGCTGCCGAGGCCACCACAGCCCCGTGTCCCTAAGTGTCACATCCACAGGGACTTGAAATGCCCCCAGGGATGGGGGCTCCATCCCTGCCCTGTTCCAACGCCTGACAAGTGAAGGAATTTCAGCACCTTTCAGTGAGGAATTCTTTCCTGATTTTCTAAACCTCCCCTGATGCAATTTGAGGCCCTTTCCTCTGCTCTTGTCACCTGCTCCCTGGGAGAAGAGACCCCGACACAGATTCAGCTCCTTTGAACTGAGGTTTATGCCAAGGTGTTTCACTCAGAGCCCAACAGCTGCGTTGCTGATAATTATTCATTGATACACAGCAATTTGTCCTCTAGGAAACACCTCTCCCTGTTCCTGGAGCTGCTCAAGCAAGCCCAGGAATTCATTCTTCTGCTCTCCTTGCTGGCTGCCACTGGCATCTCTTCTACCCTCTCTCATCTGAAATACACCTGCATAAATGATCTTCCTCACCTTTCCTTCAGATTGGGATTAAATCCTACCTGTTTCAGGGTAAACCTTCATTAAAAAATTCTGTTCCCACCAGGGAGGCCCTACAAAAAGCTTGACTCTTTCCTTCCTGTCCTCCTGGATGCAAACATGCTGATCTGCACTTTGCCAAACTGCTAGCGACTCATTTGGCTCCATCTCCCCTAAAAAGGAGATCCAACAGGAAAACCATAAAATACTGCTTTTTAAAAAGTGCCATTTGCAGCCCCCTAAGCCTCCCCCCCCCCCCATGAAATTTAGAAGTATTTTTCTCATGTGGAAAAAAAGCCACCAGCTCCCAGTGGCTCGGTGTTGCACCTCCCTATCCCGAGGAATCCCTAAGCAAGGACAGGGATCCCAAACCTGGGCTGGGTTTTCCCATCTGTGTCTGTGCTCTCTGGGAGACACACACACACACACACACACAGGACAGGGGAACAGGATCCCAATCCTGGCCTTTCTCTCCTGGATGTGTTTTCAACTCCAAGCAGCCGGGTGGGACTGGCAGGCACAGAGCTCCAGGCCCAGGAGGAGCGAGAAGAGCGTTCCCATTTCCCATCTGCGCGGCCCAGGGTGGGGACAGCTTCCCACCTGTTGGCATGGTGTGGGAAGCTCGCCCAGAACCCAAGCTTTCCCAGCATTTAAACCTCTTCCCACACCGAAATCACCACCTGGAGCAGCGGTTCCGTGTGGCACTGCCACCCCAAAGGCAGCTGGAGGGTCCTTTATCCCGCGCTGACTGACGCCTCCTCCCCCGGGGCTTGCGAAAGCAGGGAGCTCGCTAATCCCCCCCTGCCCACGTCAGACCCTAATGCTCTCCTCGGGCTTCCAGCACAGATCCCTGAGCACGGCCCCCTCGGCTTGTGTGGAGAGCAGGGATTGGATTTTTGGGATGGTTGGGGGGTGATGGAGAAGGGCAGGACTCCTCTCGGTGTCCCCCTTTGTGCTCCCAGCAGCACGGGGAGGAGATCCAGCAGGAAAATCTGCTTTGGGAACAGGAAAAGAACAGCCAAGAGGGACAGGCGGGATCCACTGGATCTCTGGCTGGGCCAAGCTCCGGTCTGTGAAATCAATTCCCTGGTTATGGCTTGATCCCACCAACCTCTTCCTTCCCAACTCTTTCCACTGCACCTCATTCCACGCCCTGCTTTAAATCCCAGCTGGAGGAGGAACATTTCACTTCTCTCACCTTCCAAAACAACCCCAAATTCTCGAGGACCCTGCGGCTGTTGAAGCTTCCCCGGGCAGGGAGCTGCTGTGCCCCTCCCGGGCAGCCCTGCCCAGGCACGGCCTCGCCAGGAGCCTCATCAATATTTCAGGAGGCAGCCGGGAAGCCTTGGCAGCTCTCGGGGCCCCCACGGATCAATGGCAAACAAAAGGCTGCAGGAGGAGGAGGAGGATGCTCCAGCACAGAGTTTCTCTCCCTCCAAAAGCAGCTGCAGGGCACAGAGTTTGCTCTTAGCAGAGCATTTCCCAGCATTTTCAGGGACTGGTGCTGCCACACTCCCCCCTCCGCTCGCTCTCCATATTCTCCTCTGTTCAATACCAAGCACTTAAGAACGAAACCATCTGAGCCTCCAAGAGTGGGGTCACCAGTTCCTGCACCCCCACTCGGAGCAGATGCTCCGGGGGAGCAGGAAAACCATAATGCACTTAGTCGGTCTGACACTGCATGGGAGCGGGAGATCTTGTTTCCTTCAGCTGGGAATGGAACAGATCACAAGATTATCCACAGCCTCACGTTCCTGGGCTCCCTGCAAGATATCCAGCCCTGGATTCCCACAAATCCGTGAATGTACAGAGGTTTCCTCTTTTTAGCCATCTTGGCTGTCTTGTGTTGTTATTGTTATTCAGAGAATTCCAGAGAAGGGGTGGGGGAAATGCCACAGTGAGAGAGAAACAAACAAACAAACAATAAAAGAGAGTAATTATAGTTAATGGCTAAAATCAGGAGCGAAACACCTTGCCTGACCTCCAGAAATTTTCATAGAAATCATGGAATGGTTTGGGGTGGAAGTGAGTTAAAGATCATCTCAGTTCCTGCCATGGGGACGCCTTCCATGATGCCAGATTGTTCCAAACCTGGCCTTGGACACTCCCAGGGATGGGGAGGTGTCCAACTATCTCCTTTACCTTATCAATAAGATGGAGATAAATTTCTATTCCACCCTTCCAGATAGGCTTTCTCCTCAGAAAAGTCCTGCAGAAGGGTAAGAGCATTCCTAGAGAGAAGCATTTATTGGGAATATCAGCAAATTACGACCTTGCAAGCAACAGCAAGAAGGCGGAATTTGCCGGTTAGGACCATTCTGGCTCTGGCAGGCAGTTGTTATCCCCCAAATCAATCCCAATCCCACCTCCTCTGGACCCCAGAAAGGGCACAGGAGTGGATTTTTCCCGCTGCATCCATCAAATGGTGTCCAGGAGGACGCTCCCACTCACGCCCCGGCTACGGAGATAAATCCTGCCGGCGGTGAAATCCATCTGCTCTCCCTCCCCAGACACAGAGACAGCAGCAATGGATACCAACATCTCCTGCATCCCTGAGGGAGATATATTAGCTGGTTACGTAAGGAACCAGCAGCATGGAGCTTCCAAGGACTCCAAAGCCCTTCCCCTTAATACCACCGGAGATTAGAGCAAATCGAAGGAGAGTGGAAAGCAGGCGAGGGGCTGTGGGCGAGGTTTTTGCTCACAGGAAAATGCTGCAGTCTCTTCCCCTTAATGCACTCTAAATCCCATCTGATTTCCAACTCGGCTGCTAGGAGGAAAAAAAAAAAAAAACAAAAAAAAAGGAGAAAAAAAGGAAAAGAAAAGAAAAAAAAAAAAGGCCAGCGTGTTTTAAAATGATGTCAACGCTGGGAGAGTGAGGTGGAGTGACTCAGGGAGGGTGTGGAAAAGGGGAGTTTTAGGGGAAGCATCCAGAGGAATCCAGACCGTGAAAGCATTTTGGGAGCAGAGCAAAAGGAGCCCGGAGGCGCAGATCTGCTTTTCCAAATCTGATTAGTTGCTGGTTTTGAGCATCCAGGGTCAGATCCTGCCTCTGATAAACACAGAGCACTCGTCGCCCTCACGCCCGGCTGCCGGCACAATAAACACAACCCTGCTCTTCCCTCGGTGCCAGCTGCATCCCCAGCTCCGGGGACAGGGATTTCCCTTCATTTCTGCTCCCTCTTCAGGCTGGCTGACTCCACAGCAAGGGAATCGAACCAGCTCCGTGTCAAACTCCTCTTCCCTCCACCGCAAGCTCAACACTGTGCGCTGCCGGCTGGATGAGGGTTCTGAGGGAAGTCAGCTCTCACCTGAGCAGGTTTCTGCCCTCAGGCAAAGTGACAATTCTGCCACCCAGCCACACGTGCTTGGCCCCTCTCTGATAATTTGTGTCCAAACAGCCTCACCCTCGAGGTGACCTCTCTTTACAACCTCACCTTTGTGCCCTTTTTCCGGCTGATTTTGACACGCCTCCTTCCACCTAACCCAAATAACCAGTGGGTTCCTGGGGTAATTCCATAATAACCAGCCTTGAGCTTGGAAATCATCCCAGAGTCAGGCTGGAAAAGACCTCTGGGATCACTGAATCCAAGCCATGAACCAACACCAAGACATTCAGCGCCACATCCAGGTGTTCCGTAAACACCTCCGGGGTCAGGCAGAAGCACGGAGCAGCCGGAGGCAGTGGGGTGAGCCCCAAGGAGGCACATTTGCACATCCCATTCATCATCCCTTGAACTGATATCTATGGATTTTCGGGTTTATTTCTACTTTGAAGGGCTGCAAAAGTCACCAGACTTGGACAAGGTGAGAAATGCTACAGAGAGGAATCCCTGGAATCAAGAGGTCGACTGTGGTGGGAAGATGGAAAATGAAGCAGGAGGAAAATCACCTGAGGCCGACTCAGGAGCAGCCACCAAACACAGGGGAAAAAAAAAAAATCCTTGAGAAGGGCAGGAAATAAGTAATAAAATGATGGTTTAAGAGTTCTGGAGATGAGTTTATAATGGCACCAACTAATTGTGTTGATTGATCAAGGCTGACCCTTCCTGCGCTGGGCACGGACACACGCCATGGAGCAGTTTTCCCAAAAAAACTGAGGATACAGAGCCCGCTGGCAGAGGAGGGAAAAAGCAGAGCCACCAGCACCACGGGAGCAAACAAGGAGTTAAAAACCACAACGTGCTCCCATTCCACCCCGAGATCATAACTCACAACTGGTCAGCGACCCCCTGAGTGAGGGAGGAGGGTTTTACCACCCAAACCGCGACATTTCAATAAAAAGAGAGGAAAAGGCTGTTTTTAAGAGCCTAAATTAAAAAAAAAAACAACAACAAAATAAAAGCTTTGCAGAGGCCTTACCATTGGCATCCGGGACTCCAGTGAGTGCTCCAACTGCTGCTGCAGTTTCCCCAGACAGGACAATCTGTCCCCCTCCTTGAAGGGTGGCCTCGGCCAGCGTGGCTACGGCGTGGGCAGCGGCTTCACTGCAGAGGGGAGACAAGGGTTAGGAACACCAGAGGAAGAAATAATTCCATTTTTACCAGCAAAAGAAACAGGCCAAGAGAACAATCTAGAGCAGAGGGATTCGTGTCTGGCCTGGATAAAGTGATGCAGAGCAAGAAATCCACACTGGAGGAGGAATGGATGGGAAGAAGCTGCTTCTGGTGGAGTTTTTCAGCTTGGAGGTCTCTTAGAACGCCCCTGAGTTCTTCCTTTCACCTGATAAAACTTTGGGACAACCCAAAATTCCACGTGGCTCCTTCCTGCCCCTGGATTCAGGAAGCACACTTTTGGCACTGGCACATCCTGGGGCTCTGCAGATTTCAGAGCTCTCCCTTCACCAGTGGTTCTGCCAGTTCTCCTCGCCCTGACCAGCAACACCAGCTCTGGCTTCAAATCCTCCCCAGCCAGGTGGTTTAAAAGTTCCTGATAATGAGCATTGTTTTCAGCAGAGTGCGGTTAAATTTCTTCACACAAATGAGGCCTAAAAGCCCTGCAAAAGTGCCCAAGGAGTTCCAGAACAGGGATGGAGTATGGAAAAAAGGAAAAAAAAAAAAAGCTGAGACTCTCCTTTGTCTCCACAAAGGTTGAGCTGCTGAGATCCTACAGCTGAGAGGGTGTAAAAGGACCTTAAACCCATCCAGATCCAGGAAAACCTTCAGTCTGATACTGGGAGAAACAGAAAATAGAACTTTTCCTCATTTGTTTTCCCCATGATTTCACACATTTCCAGGGATCTCCTTCCCTCAGCCCACTGCGGCATGGATCGTCCCCGGGGTTTGATCACTCTTCTCCTTTCCAGACTTTTTCTATTTGAGTGGTGAGCACTTCCCACACTATCCAAGATGTGAATGCACCATCAGTTATTCCAGAGGCCTAAGCTGGCTTGCCCTCAATGCCTTTCCTTATAATTCCTAATATTCATCTTATTTTGACAATATCTGCTCGGCAGTGGTAAAACATTCCTGCGGTCAAATCTCCTACCAAGTCCTACCTCAATTAAGCCAAAAAAAAGGTAAGGATTTCCTTCAGCTTCCCCATGGATTCTCTCCCTCTGCTCGACCAATTGACTCAAATATTTTCCAACTATTTTCCCATCTTCTCCTTCTTTTCCCTCATTTCCTGCCTAGATGCCAAACACTTCCCTACTGCATCCACGCAGGGTGAATTTTCAGTTCCAAACAGCTCCTCTGTGTCTCAGAGCAGCTCTTCAACACTTGGAGAACCAGAATATTTTCTTGCCTGGCTTCCCTACTCCCCTTGGCACATCCTTCTCCTGAGCCTGGAGCTCTGAAGGTATTTTCCCTGCAGGAAGGTCAAGGGCAGCTCAGCAAACTTGGCCCCAGGTGTAACTCCATGCCCAGCCTTCCCACTTTGTTTTTTTTAAAAAAAAAATCCATGTAGGGAAATCTGGAATCCTGGAAATGTGCAGGAGAAAATCCTGCAAGTTGGATTTGGGGAGGTGGGGCTTTTTTCTGTAACTGCAGTGTCCTGAAAAGATCATTTGTTGTTAAAAGGGAATTTTCCAGGGAAACTATTAGTAAAAAAAAAAAGTCATTTGACCAACCTCATGTAACAGACAAGAAATATCACAAGCACCTGCACCTGGACCACAAAAAGCAGGAACAGCTCTAGGTGTGTTTGGGATTCAATCCCAACAGAGATTTTGAGACAAACAGGGATCCAAGTGATTCCTTCAGCAATTTCTGGATGGAACAAGGTCTTGGAGCTTTATTCCAACCACCAGCAGTGCGGTCTTGTGCCCTGCCCCATCCCTTGGCTGCTCAGCTGCGGGAAATGGATTTATAGAGAATTCTCAAAGCCTGACAGGAGGCTCACACGGTCTCGTGCACCTGTATGCAAATTTCTAGGTAGAAAATGCTGACTTAGAAATGCCACGGGATGGGACAGACGTTGTTGAGAGAAAAATGGAATCAGAAACAAATTTCAAATAATGGTTTTACAAATAAGACAAGATACTTTAGAAAGATAAAACTATGAAAGGTGCATTGTAGCAGGACCCACGAGGGGTGATTTTAGGTGACTGGCTTCAAGGCATTAACAGCACTGTGTGGCAAAAGCTGATAGGCCAAAAAACGCTTATAATGGATTGCAATTTAGAAATAATTTGGCTTCTAACTGTGATGGTGTGAACTGTAACATCTGTATTATCTCACCCTTCACATGAAACTGAAAACAGAATAAAAGTTTTTTAAAACGTCTCTCAGTTGCCCCATCTCTGAGCAAGGACAGCCTCTAACCAGGATCCTGCTTTGGATGAGGGAAATTCCTGCCCACACCTCAGCAGTGGGAAACCTCCTTCACTGCTGGGCTGTGATTTCCTACCCCCCAGGGAGTGCCACAGACATTTCCAGGTTTTAGGAGCAGCAGGACGAGTTTAAGCAGTTCAGCAGAGCCGAGCCAAGATATTTTGTCCTCCTGGATGGATCTGTGGAGCTACACCTCAGACCTTGCTAACCTGAGTTAAAAAAAAAACCAACAAAACAAAACCCAAATAACCCCTAATAACCACTGCAGCTGCTGCTTCAGAAAGACTGGGGGGGAAAAAAACCCCCCAAAACAGTGACCTGTGGAGGAAATTCTGATCCTGAACAGAGCAGGAATCAGGAGCTGTCCTGCCACGGGAATTTGCTGAGGAAAAAACCCCTCAGGACCGCACAGTGGTGAACTCTGCCCCAACGAGAAGCAAACCCAGGAGCTGCCAGGCCCGGGCTGTGCCAGCTGCGCCCCTCTGCAGGTACCTGTTGAGTGCCATGGTGACAGTGGCTCCCTGCTGCATCTCCTGCGACGCTGCCACCGCCGCCTCGGCTAACGAGGCCACCGCCTGCGTGGCCTCCGAGGCCTGCGTCGTCTGGATGGTCATCTCCCCGCCCTGTAGCGTGGCCCAGTTCTGCTCCACCTGCCAGGGGAACACGGGGAAAGGGCTGTAGGATCAGGCATCACCCCCTCCAGGGGTGGCTGATTCCCAAAAAAGAAGGAGATGGATTCGTTTTCACAGAGTGTTGTGCGGCTCCGAGACCAGGGGGGGGAAAAAGGGAAGGGAGGTTGGGATGCACCTGAGGATGTGGCTGGACACACAGAGCCCTCCATCATAGTGCACAAAGATCCAGAAAAGTCCTCAAAACGCCAGAAATCCCTCTTGTCCTGCCAAGTCCTCAACAAAACAGGGCAGCGTTGTCGTGGTTGTCGTACCCGGATCGCTGCCTGCCAGCCCGGGGTGTTTGTTAATTAGCTGGGTTTAATGGCCATCAATTAAAACACAAGTTCCACCTCACCACGAGGAAGAACTTCCATCCATGGAGAATGGCAGGGCTCTGGAACAGCTGCCCAGGGAGGCTGTGGAGTCTCTCGGTCTGCAGATATCCCAAACTCACCCGGACGTGTCCCTGTGTCACCTGCTCCGGGTGACCTTGCCTTGGACTGGGTGATTCCCACAGGTCCCTTCCAAACTCCACTGTTCTGGAATTCTGTGTTTCTGCAGTGCTGGAGCCCAGATCACAGCCCTCAGGGAAATGGGCTGTGTTTTCCTCCCTGTTTCTATTTGCATATTTTGGGGGTTGGTCCGTGTTGCCATCCAGGATTTATTTGGACAGCACCTGTGACCTCGGAGGGGATTGAGTCATATTGCTTAAAAAAAGATGATGGTGGCTGAAAATGTTCATTTATCCCAGGTATTGAAAATTCCCTAACTCCAGACCTTTCTACAGATAATTTTTACAATACCTGAAGGTCACCCAGTTGCTCATTTTTCCAAATATTTTCATGTGAAGCTTCGCAGCTTGTGAGATAATGATTATATGGCCACAAAATCCACCAGGATGAGAACTGAAAACATACTTGGGACAAGAAAAAAGTGGAGGATCTGCTGACAAATCCTACTGGCCGCTTTGCAAGGTGGAGATCTCCCTACACCTCCCATCCCCACAAACATTTTAGGACACTCCCCAACTTCTGAGACACAAATAAAAATGCTGTAAGGGGGTGATAAAAAGAAAAACCCACCTCAATTTGTTGGGATGGAGAGGGTTAAAAAATCCATAAAAGCAGAGGTGACTCGAGGCTCAGGGTAAAATTTTGCACGAGGAAATTCTGCTGCCTTTGGGCAAAGTTTAATCCCAACACAGGATGGAGAGGGAAGGGGGAGAACCTAAAACTCTGGGTGGGAAGGGAGATCCCAGTGATGCCCTGCAAAGGTGCCCAAGGAGTTCCAGAACAGGGATGGAGTAAGGAAAGAAGGAAAAAAAGCTGGCACTGTCTCCACAAAGGTTGAGCTGCTGAGATTCTGCAGCTGAGAGGGTGTAAAAGGACCTTAAACCCATCCAGATCCAGGGGACAGGGACACCTTCCACTAACCCAGGTGTCTTTAAAAGATTTCCTGCAGCTCTCAGGAGACAAAACTGGTTCCTGAAAACCCTCAAAGCAACTGCAAAGCGCTTCAAGGTCACCCCGGGCTGTTTCAGTCAGGGTCTGAGATGGGAAATAGGGTTTGTGGCCAGCAAAGCTGTTCTGTGCTGCCACCTCTCGCCGTGACACCCCCAGCCAGGCAGAGCACGGCAGGAAAGAGGACAGAAAGGGACCTGCAGCCTCGTTTAAAGGTGGGGTTTGAAGCCAAGAAGGCAAAAAAAAAATCTTTATAAGTGAAAAGGGAATGTTTCTCAAACTCACAGAAAGAATTATATTATTTTAAATGCATTATTTGATTAAAAAAAAAAGGGGGGGGGGAAATAAACGTTTGCAAGTTGGAGCGTTCAGATTTAGGCATGGAAATGCCAAAAAAAAAAAAAACCCCTAAAAAAATCCTATTAAAAAAAAGAAGAATATGGTTTTTTATATAAATAAATAATCTATAGGAGGTATTAAAAGACCAAAAAAAGCACGAAATTCAGACCTAAAGCTTCCACATGTGTTTGTAGGGTCGGAATAACAACTCAGCCCTTTGCGTGCGAAACGTTCTGTGCTACCCCTGAACTGTGCAGGCTGGCTGTTTGCTGGGAGCACTGGGACATTGCTTGGGAGCTCTGAGATGCTGCTGGGAGCTCAGCCAGGCCCGTGCAGGCGCCCCAGGAGGCTGAGGCAGCTCCTCACCTCTCCGTCGGCCACCGCGGAGTAGTTGACTTGTGCGACGGTGACCGTGGTGGGCAGCTCGGAGGCGTCGGCCAGCGTGGCCACCGTGGCGCCCGTGCCAACCTGGGGGGGACAGAACGGTGCATCTGTTACTGCAGGGAAATGGCCACAGCACTCAGAGAAAAGGGGGTCTTGTTGCTTTTCTTTTCTGTTAGAGTCGGGGTTAAATGCTCGAGAGAAGGATTTCGTGTTCTGACTCAGGCGTCTGTTAATTCTCATCAATGTTACAGTCTCACGATTGGTGAGCTCTGGCTAACAAAGTGAAAAATGGCCTCTGCCTCTTTCTTTACAAAGCCAAATAAGGATGAACTGTGCAATTACGAAATGACACCTCAATTATTTTTACTTTTAACCCAATAACCAACCATCCGTGGCCCGCAATGAGGATTTTTCTACCCAATTACAAACCACCACCCAGAGCCATGAAGAAGAAGGACTCAGCCTCTGCCCTAAAACCTCCATCTTGCTTTATATCTATTACTATATTCTAAACCCTTAAACTCTGAGTTTTCCACCCTGTGAGATCACACACTTCTATCCAAACTCCACACCCACAATCCTGGTGTTGTCACTCAGTTTTGGGAGCCTTTTCCACAGCTTCAGGTCAATGCAGTGTTTGCTTGGGGGGCAGTGCCTGTTGGAACAAAAGATCTAAAATTCTCAGTGGCCAGGGTTCCAACAGGCTCTCAGACTAAAAAGAATAAAGCAATTTCCTGTGAGGGTGGTAAGATGTTGGAGGAGGTGGGGTGCAGGGAGGTTGTGGCCGTCCCTGAATCCCTGGAAGTGTCCAAGGCCAGGCTGGACGGGGCTTGGAGCAACCTGGGATGGTGAAAGGTGCCCCTGCCCACGGCAATGAGAGGATCTTTAATCCAACCCCCTCAAATTCCACGATTCTGTGAGTAATTGTAACTGCAGAGCTCGCAGAAAACACGGAGCTGTCCCCAAGGGGGAGGAAATCCCAAGGTGGAGCCACGTTAATCCAGACTGGAGCCAAGTTTTGCACATCCCTCGTGCTCTCCCTGTGTCCATGAAGGCCTCAGCATTTTCCCAGCCTCAGGAAGAGCAGCTGTGGGAGCACGGTGGAGTCAATTCCCAACTCTTAACAACCCAGCACTGGCTCAGGATTCCCTGCACACCCTCCTTGCTCCCCATTCCCCGGGTCTCATCTCCAGGCACCTGGCAAACATGGAGCTCATCCTCAATACCCCTTTGGAAACGAGCTTTTCCCCATTTAAAAGCTGGGAAGGGACAAAGGCAGGGAGATGGGCAGCTTTGTCTCTGAGGAGAATTAAATATAAATGCCAGGAAGTCAACGGGATCTCAGGTGTCCAGCACCTGAAAGGACACCAGTCAAAGGGAGATTGTATGGACAGGTGAGCAAAGAGAACCAGCCTGGCAAGTCTGCTGGGCCTTGGTGGGGAACAGAAAGCTCTAAGAGCCACAGAAAAGCTTCATTTGGGGGGAAAAAACCCTTATCATACAGCCAGTTTCTTATCTTCTTTATGTCTGAGAAAAGCACGTCTGAGACTTCACCAAAAATGTGATGCTCCAGAGGAACAAAAGTGCTGGGCCTGGTTAGGAACCACCACCAGCGGTGGTTTGGAGGCACAGGGGAAACTGAGATTCAAATCTCACTCCCACAAGGAGTTTGTGGGAAGTTTCAAGAGCAAACCTGATTTTATTGACACCCTGAGCTGCCAGAATCGGCCTTCCCACACGGGGAACATGGGGAAAACAGCAGCAGCGCTGAGCTAAGAACAGTGTGAGCGAATCCTCATCCCACGAGGACAAACATGCATTTGGTGTTTGTAATAAATATAATTCAGGTGTCAGATGAAGACCAGGGGCACAGAAACACCTGATCTGCTGATGAAACTACATTTCATACCATTAAAGGAAGGCAGTTCCATCACCTCTCCTCCCATTGCCACCACGGGTGGTGCGTGGTGGCACCTGGATTTGTTTTAAGTAGGATCACTAAACTCAGCTGAAAACCCTGAATTGTTTGACCACGTGGCAGAAACCCCTGCACTGGAGAAGAGGAGGTGGGAGTTGTGAAGAGGGAGGATGAGGATGGATCTTTGCTGTGGGGTAAGACACGATCAAGACAAAACTCCCGAAGGACAAGTTTATCTCCCGATTTTCCTTCCACCACTTCCCTGTGCTGAAAATGGGATATCCAGAGGGGGGGTTCCTCTCACCTGGATGAGGGACACGGTGCCGTCGGGGTTGCTGAAGGTTTGTACCACGGTCTGGGAGGGCACCAGGTGGGCGATGCTGTGCGTGGTCGTGGTCTGCGGGGTCTGCTGGTCCTCGAAGGCGTAGAGCAGGTCCTCGCGCCCGTGCTGCTTGTAGCAGTTCTTCACGATGGTCCTCAGGGCCTGGGTCCAGGACACCTTCCAGCGGGAGGACACAGAGGGAAATCAACCCAGGGAAGGGTTCTGAACCAGCACAGAGCTGGGATTTGCATGTTTGTCTTGTCTGTCGGGTGGTTTGCGACAATTCGCAAGCAAACGACCCCAGTATTTAATCCCTCTCTGCTCAACCCCATCCTTTCCCCAAGGAACTCACCCTGGCGAGCCACCTGACCCAGTGAAGATGCCCCTGCTCAGTGCAGGGGTTGGATGAGAAGACCTTTAAAAGGGCCCTTCCAACCCAAACCATTCTGTGACTCCAAGCAGACAACCACGGCGATTTGGGAAAGCACCAAAGTGCTGCCACAGCACCATCGGCAGCCTCCCCACCCAGGGAGCCCTGAACCAGCCTGCACAGGTCCCGCTGCCTCCACACCACGGTGGCCTCCTTTGTGGCAGGCTGGTAGAAATTTCACTCCAGCCTTTTTCCACACAGTTCTCTCCTTTTTCCTGGCTCCACTGCACATCCATGACCCTTTCCTTCAAGCACAAAGCTCCCTGCTGCTCTGAACAGGACAGCGTCCCTTCCCTCCTTCAGGATGCCACGACACAGACTCTTCCTTCTGTCCCTCGAGGCAAAAAACCCACTCCCACAAACCCCAGCCTGCAGCCCCTGTGATCCTTTTGGAGGCAGGCAGGGAGACACCCACCCTCTGCTTCTGCTCCTCCGTGCGGACGTCGCTGCGGACGTTGGCCCACGGAATGTCCTCGGGCCACCAGATGGGTTTGCAGCTCTCCTTGCCCCAGCCTGGCTTCCCACGACCCGTGGAATACTTCAGCATCTCCGGGATGAAAGCTCTCAGCTGTGCCTGGAACAAACAAGAAGGTTGAGACCTTCAAAAGGTGTTCAAAAGGAGAGGAGTTTAGGAGTTGGCATCTCCGGCAGTTTTGAGGTGCCTTGTACGGAATTATTGGGTTCAACTTCCACCCTGTTGGAGCCACCAACTGGAAGAGGCCTGAATGCCCAAGGAAGGTGGATAATACTTTGCTGTCTTCTCCCAAGACTCAGCTTGGCAGCGGGTGGAAGAGAAGAAACGAAATTAAATCAGCCAGAACAAAATCAGGACACCAAGGCACGAACGCCCATTGTATTGACACTTCGCAATTCGAACGCTACCAGGAAGAGAATGAGCCAGCCTGAAATGGCAAAAAAAATATATAAATAAATCACAATAACCCATTAAAAACCCCACACTCAATGACCCCACGGTGGCGGGAACTCAGGCATGAGCTGATGTATCTTTTACAGAGATGCTGAGAGGGGATGGAGCTTCAGCGACTGCTGAAATGTGGAGACCACGATCTCACGCTTCTCCAGCCCTGTCCTGCCCAAATAAACACAGAACTCACACAGGGTTTCGTGGCAAGATTGGGTTTGTTCCTTGGAACACCAGGAAAAGGCTGGTTCAGCTGCAGAGCACAGCGGGAAGGAGAGAGTTCTCCTTATGTCAGAGGAAATCACATTTAGAGCTTAAAAACTGCATTCAGGAGCAGCTCCCTGCATCCCTTCAGAGCTTTTAGAGTAAATTATTTCATAGAATCACGGAGTCGTTTTGGTTGGAAAAGACCTTGAAGTTCCCCAGCACTGCCAAGGCCACCGCTGCCCCAATGTCCCCAGGTGCCACATCCACGGGGCTTTGAAATTCCTCCAGGGGTGGGGACTCCAAACCTCCCTGGGCAGCTGTGCCAGGGCTGGACACCCTTTCCAGGAAGGAATTTTCCCTAAAAGCACATTTTTTCCAGCCTGTCCGTGATCCACCTTCCACTGCAGGGCCAACACTCACTCTGGCGTGCTCCAGGTTCCCTGGATGAAGTCTGGTGAAGGGAGAAGAAATAATTCCCCCACAGAGCAGTTCCGTTAAAAATAAGTTGTTCATATTTCAAGGGAGAAAAGGATTTTGTTCTTCAGAAACACTGCAACAAACACAGCTGAGTTGGGAAAAGGAGGGAAAACCAGAATGGAGCTGTAAAAGGCTCAAGTTCACTCCCAAGGATTATTATTTAGCAGTAACTCTGGCCAATAATTTAACATTAACTGCCCAACGAGATCCTGAACAGCACAAAAAGCAAAAATCGCTTTGTTCCAACAGCCAGGGAACAGCAGCAGCCAATGTTCACAAATGTTTCCAGAGCAGGGAATTTCAGCTGGAGTCTCCAGGGCTGTTGCAGTCCCATCAGCTCTGGTGTGGCAGGGAGTTCACTCCCAAGGATTATTATTATTATTTACCAATAATTCTGCCCAAAAATTTATTCGAATAAACCTGATAGCAGCATTTTTTAAAAAAATTTGAGTTGCCTGGTGTAAAAACAGTTAAAAGCTCCTTCCCTGCACTGCCATCAGCAGCGCTCCTTGTTTCCAGCTGGATCAATTACTGCTCCATGGAAGTTGAGGGCTTAAGCTACTCAAGGTACTTGTTAAGGAGGGTTTGTCTTTAATCCACGGGGGAGACAATCAGCAGCACTGTCAGGAGAGAGGACTTGGCTAATTAGTGCCCTAACGAGGCCCTGCCACAGGTAATGTCCCCCCAGACAAAGCCCCCACATCCCTCAGGGCACAGGTGAGAACATTCACCTGCAGGTTCTGCTAACACCGTCCAGGAACCACCCCCCCAAAAAAAAAAATCAAACACCTGCTGCAAAAAATCCAGTGGCACACTCCAGTTTGGAAAGGGTTCAGGTAACTCCCAGGATGGAGGATTTAGGAGAAACATTCCTGTGAGAAATGTTTCTTTGCCACCCTTTCAAACAGGCTCAGCGTTTGAACTTTTAACATTAAATTCAAGGATTAATGGTACTGAGCTATCTCAATCCCAAATGCAACAGCCCAAAGCACAGCCAGCCGTATTCCAACTGCTCTCCAGAGCTGGAAACAAGAAGGAAAGTGGTTTCTAGAACAGAGCAAAACCCGTGGCTGGGAATGTTCTACACATCCCCACAGCTCAACCTCGGCATCTCTGGGAAAGGCAAAGACGAGTCCAGGCAGGACCTGGAAGTGGGAGAGGGAAAAAACCAACGGCACGAGAGCTGGAAGTGAGCCCTCATCCCTGAATCCATCCCTGCTGCCCCTTCCCAGAGCTGGAAAACCATAAAATCATCCAGGCTTATTGCTCAGCTGCATGGGAGCTGATTCCAGCAAGGATTCTCCTCCTGCCACGTGCCAAGGAGCAGCTGGGAGAGCAGGAATGCAGCTGCCAGAGGGTGAAACGGGCACCACCAGGAGTTTTTGAGAGGCCCAGAAAAACTTTTACTGGCTCCTACAAGCAGGTTATAAATCATGGGGGCTTCAAAAAAATAAATCAGATTAAAGGACAAACCACCCGTTCATAAAAGAGCGAGAGCTGACTCAAGCACTGATCTCAGCTTGGTTAAGCTCAGATTACCCAATTTTACTCCTCACTCACATCAAGGAGCAACTGAGAAGAAGTTGAGGGACAAACTCAGCTGTCACCCACGCCCAGAAAGCACCAAGATTCCCCCTCTGTGAAGGCTGAAAATCCCACTGCCACACGGGTTTTCCTGCCCAGCCCTGGTGGGTGATGCTCTCCCTTCCCAAGGTCAGAGAAACATCTTTGCCCAGGCAAATGAAGGCTTCATCTCCCTCCAGACCACTGGGGAAGCAGAGCAATTAAAAGGAGTTATTTTCACCTCCTCACTCATGACACCTCTACACCTGCCTGCTGGCACCTGCTGAAAGCAGAGGCCTCATTTTTTCCAGTCCCTGCCATCCTAATTGTATATTTTTTTGTTGTTGTTGCAGTTTTTCCATAGGGCTTTGTGCAACTTGGTTGCAAAAAAAAAAAAAAAAAAAAATCTGTGTTTTTTTTGTTTTGGTTTGGTTTTTTACTAGAAAATAAAACAATTATACAGGAAGCTCTGGGAATCAAGATTCCCACAAGAAATGACGGCACCTCTGTGCACAGCTCAGGAGAAACCTTTCCAGCAGAGCTCTTCTGAGCTACCTCATTGTGCTGGAACAATCTAAAAAGATCCCTGTTTTTCTACCCTAAAAGCAGCAGGAGAGGATTTGAAATAAGAGGTTCTGCATCAGCACTTTGGGCTGGCTGAGCAAAGGCCCTGCAGGACAAGGAGGAGAAAAACATTTCCATGGGAAATTGTTATTAGTACATAACAAAAGCTGCCCAGGAGCAGCTCCCGAAGGTGCCACCTTTCCACAGGAGTTTAAAAATCCAAGAAATAAGTTTTTGTCTTATTTGTCAGGGATTGGGAAAATGATCTGTACCAGCCAAAGCACAGTAAGCTGAATAAAATTTTATTCTGAGCGTGAGCTTGTCTGATTCCACTAAGAAATGGAAATGGTGCTTTGGGCAGGGTGTGGCCTCTGCAGAGCACAGAAAAATCTGCACATCTTTGCCCTGCTTTGACACCTCTTTGTGTGCTGCCCTTTCCATCTCACTACTCCCTTGGAAAAAAAAAAGAAAAAATTGTCTTTCAGCATTTAAAATTCTTTGTGGTGCCGCAGGCTGGGTGTACCCAGAGCCTCCTGCCTGAATTCAGGTCCTGCATCCCTGGGGAAGGAGATTTCCCTCCAGATGAAGCTTTCCTGGGGAGTCCCCTCCACTTTTCTCCCAGCAGTGAGGTCAGCAAAGGGCTGGACCTGGAGAGAAGTGGTTTGGAGGGAAATAATAATAATAATAATAATAATAATAATAATAATAATAATAATAATAATAATAATAATAATAATAGTAATAATCTTTGCCTGGGCAAAGATGTTTCTCTAACCTTGGGAATGGAGAGCATCACCCACCTGGGCTGGGCAGGAAAATCCTCTCTTGTTTCCTTAGGGTAGAAAAACAAGGATCATTTTAGGAATGGCCCTCATCATTCCAGCACAGTGAGGTAGCTCAGAAGAGCTCTGTTGGAAAGGTTTCTCCTGAGCTGTGCACAGAGGTGCCATCATTGCTTGTGGGAATCTTGATTCCCAGAGCTTCCTGTATAATTATTTGTATTTTCTGGTTTAAAAAAACAATCAGTTTTTTTTTCCACATGCCCAGGGCAGATAATTCCAACAAAAAATATCTCACTCAGGGTCTGATCTGGGGTTAAACCTTTGGCAAATTCCCCTCTGCTACAGGAAGAAACAGAAGAGGGAATGAACTACAGGACAGAGAAAGGTGTCCACGAGTGACCTCCCCAACCTCGGATCGTGGCAAAGCGTGGTGGAACAAACATTCTCCCTGCTCCCACTTCCTGAGAGGTACCAAAACCAGCTCCAGCAACCCGAGCTCTCCCTCACCAGCATTTTTTTTCCACGGAGAAAATCAGCACCACTAACAAAACTCCACACCCAGCCACGAGCTGAACTGCTACAGCCCCGGGGGGGGGAAAAGAGAAGGAGATCAGTCCCCTGGAGATGCAGCCACACAGAAACAACAGGATGTGACTGTGAGATGCCAAAAATCCCTCTCTTTCCCCTGCCTCTGCCTGCAGGGGCTGCTCACCTGGGTCATTTTGTCCACGGAGACGGGGATGCCATCGATGGTGAGGGGTGGCAGCTCCGAGTTGACCTCCTGAGGGGCCGGGGCGTGCTCGGCCAACGCCGACTCCAGGTCCTCCAGGATGGTGCTCTTGTACTTGCGTACCTGTGGGGCGGGGGGAGAGTTGTTGGGCTCAGGTAAACAAGGTGAGCAGCACCAGGAGAGGAGCAGGATGCAAGGCCCAGCCACCTTTCCTCAAGGTGCTGCAGAGCAGGAGGAGCAAACAGGGCCACAGCTGGCAGGAAACACTCGGCGGCCCCCGAGACCCGGCCCGAAGGAAGAGGTGCTGATGAAACTCCAAGTAACGCTGGCAAGGGAAGGGTTTGTGGGATGAAAGGAAAAGTTCTGGAGGCAGGAATTGTCATGGGCAGGGCTGAGCTCAAACATGTAAATTGTTTGGGGATGTTTAGTCCGGAGAAAAGGGGGATCGGGGGGGACCTTGTGGCTCTGCACAACTCTCTGACAAGAGGGGACAGCCAGGGGGGTCGGGATCTGCTCCCAGGGAACAGGGACAGGAGGAGAGGGAACAGCCTCAGGGTGGACATCAGCAGGAATTTCCTCATGGAAAGGGTGGTCAGGCCTTGGAACTGCCCAGGGAGGTTTGGAGTGCCCATCCCTGGAGGTGTCCAAGGAATTTCTGGATGTGGCACTCAGTGCTCTGGGCTGGGGACAAGGTGGGGGTTGAGGCACAGCTTGGATTCAAAGATCCTGGAGGACTTTTCCAACCTCAGGGATTCTGTGGGCATGACCTGTTCCCTCTGATTTTTAATCCAGGATATTTCCCCCATGGTGAGATGTGCCAGGCAGCCATTCTTACAGAGAAGAGAGGACCTCAGTGCTGCCCTCGTGTCAGGGAATCACAGGAACATTAAGGCTGGAAAAGATCTCTGCAATCACTGACTCAACCAGGTCCAGCTCTGTATTCCACAAAACCTAATTTTCTTTTTTTTAACATGACCTTCAGATCCCTACCAGGCTTCCAAGGCTGCCCTGAGCAGGACGAAATCTGCAGAGGAGGTGAGGAAGTTCTTTCCTCCCTTTCCCAGGGACACCTACCACGTTCTCCAAAGGTGCAGCACCGAAGACTTTGAAGACAGGGTTGGGTTTGGAGGGTGAGATGCACAGGACGATGGCCTGCTGCCCCACTCTGGTGGTGTACTCATCCAGCGTGGCCCGGAGCTTCCTGAAACACAGGGGGAAAACCACGAATGGGCATCAGCTGAAAAGCCCTGCAGGAACACAACCCCTCTGACTGCCAGCTCCCTTTCACAAGGCAGGTGAGAAACACAGCCCCAGCTGCTCAGCTTGGCCACCTATTGAGTTTATTCCACTGCTCCACGGGCCTGCTGTGCTCCCTGCAGTCACCCAGCAGCTCAAATGGCAATTACTCTCCCCTCTCTCCTTTCCTCGTTGATGTAAAAAGAGAAATCACCAGAGCAGCAAAGCTGGGGCAGCGCTTCCACTCTGTCTCAGCGACACAAGGCTTGTGTTTTGTTGAAGCACCTGAATGATTCATCAAAAGAGGCCAGCAGACCGAGGTTGTTTTACATCCAGATCATGGCAGTGCAACTCTCCAGCACCAAAGCCCTGCTCAGACCAGAGCTGTAGGAATTCGAGCCGCAGGATAGGCAAGAACTGGAAATATTGCAACAGCTCAGCACAGGAAAGCCAGGTGTCCCAACACCTGCCCCATCAGCAACTCCCTTGGGAGTTAAAACGTTCCACTGGATATTTTCTGCCTCTTATTCCCTTTTAAGCAGAGCAAGAGTCAGAAACGGCGGCAGAAACTCCAAAAGGAAGAGAGAAGCAGCGTTTTTCCTCAGAAAACCTGAGCACCCCATGAGGTGACAGCTCAGTCCCTGTCCCGGTCATTTCAGAACCTGCTGTTGCCAAAAAAGCACCACCAGCTACGCACAGATCCCACTGTGAGGGGTTTGAAATTACCACTTGATTCCCAGCGGTGTGAAAATCAAGCACAAAAGGTGTGTTCAGCTGGTCAGAGCGGGAAAAAAAAAAAAAGATGTTTAGTCGTTATATTAACGTAGTAAAATGAAGCAGTTGCGCAAAAGGAGAAGAAATAATTCCTTCACAGAGCAGTTTCTTTAAAAACAAATTGTTCATATTTCAAGGGAGAGAAGGATTTTGTTCTTCAGAAACACTGCAACAAACACAGCTGAGTTGGGGAGAGGAGCAAAAACCAGAATTTAGCAGTAACTCTGCACAACAATTTAACATTAACTGCCCAGCGGAATCCTGGACAGCACAAAAAGCAAAAATCGCTTTGTTCCAACAGCCAGGGAACAGCAGCAGCCAATGTTCACAAACGTTTCCAGAGCAGGGAATTTCAGCTGGAGTCTCCAGGGTTGTGCAGTCCCATCAGCTCTGGTGTGGCTCGGGGGCCATCAGGTGGGCAAACAGCCTCAGAGCACCTGGAATGCAACACCTGGAGGGCTGTGGAGGTCTGCTCTGCATCCACAGGAAGTTTCTAAAGCCAAAAAAAGTGTTTCAACTCAGGCAGGAATCTCCCCTTGATTATTCTTCCTGAAACCGTGCTCTAAACCTTTACCCCAGTCTTCAACGTGAGGTTTGTCCAACGGCAAAGGAAATTTGGATAGGAACACGCTGGATTTATTCCCAGAATGGGCTGATCAAGCAAAAAAAGCTTTTTTTTTTTTTTGGTGAGGCAGATAAATCCTCTGCAGAGCTGGGATATGGATGGAGCTTCAACTTCTGCTAAAGCCACTCTGGATATCTTGCAATGTCCCCGTGACAGAGTTAACTGGCGACCAGTTGGGGTTGAAACAGAACAGTGAACGCACCGGAGCGTCAGATCACAAAACCACCTCGGAGATGAGCAGAGCTGCATTTCAACCCTTTAATGCAAACTAAACCACAACTCTTAGGTTCTGGAAAACACTCCCCCAAAAAAAAAAAATCCCCCGAGCTGGGTGACTTCTGGGCAGCACTTGGTGTGACCATACCGAGCCACCAGAGCTGGCTTGGAGGCCACTGAGGTGGCAGGGACAGGTGAGTCGCTCACCTGAGCAAACGTGTCTGCTGCCTCTTCCGAATGGAGGGGTTGGACTCAAAAACGTGAGGTCGCTTCCTTTTTTTCCCCGTCGCCACGGCGGCAGCTGCTGCCATCCCCACAGGGCCTGTAAAATGGAAGCACAGAGGGTCAGGTCAGCAACCAGCAGCTCAGGAACTGCCCAGCAGGGACGTTGTCACTGCCCAGGGTGTCCCCAGCAGGGCCAAGTGACACAAATTCCTCTCTGAGCTCTGCTCTCCAGCGCTGGAGGTGCAGAGAAAGGCTCCGGTCCCCAGGCTGGCAAATCCCAGCTCAGTCCCGGGTGAAAGTCACATTCTTCAGCCTAAAGTTTTCCTTACACTCACAGAATTCTTTATTTCATCTTCCAAACACACTGAAAAAATCCCAGGACTTTGAATAACTGACTGATCTGAGGAGATCCTGGTGGCTGGGAAGAAGAAACCAGGTCCAGCTCCACAAATCCAACTACAGCATCAGGAGCCTGAGGCTTTCCTGAGGGATTGAGGATCTGTTCTAATGGGGAAAAAAATGTAAAATCCAGAGTTCCCAGCGTTGTCCTACCGGAGTCTTCTGAAGACCATCCCAGGCCAGAAAATCCTGTGTGCTAGAAGGGGAGGGGAAAGAAAAAAATCCTGCAGGGCGGGAGGGTGGAAAATGCATAAGCAAGGGATGCTCAGGGGGTGGTGGAACCTCACAGGTTTGGTCTAAATTCTGACACGGAGTCAGGCCAGACTCCCAGTGCTTCATTATCACCCCATTTTTCTGCTAATACAGACCCATCACAAGGCCAGTCTGGAGGACATTTGGCTCCACTGGGAGGAATCTGTGATTCTGAAGTACTTTCCCAGTCCAGGATCTTTTGTGGATTTCCCTGGGAGAGCCCTAACACGTGAGCTCCTGACTCAGCAAAGGTTTTTGGGGTTGTTTTTTGTTTTTTTTTTTTTCTGTTGTTTACGTGGGGCCTGAAATAATTTTTGCTCTTTGACATATTTGGTATTTTATTTTCGTTTCTTGAGGCAGCATGTATAAACCAGCAATTCCCAGCACCTCAGCGATCCACACAGAAATGATTAAAGTGGCCGGCAGAGTTTGTGGAGAGAATTTCCTGTGGAATATTCCTGTGGGTGGGATGGATCAGTGATGCCTTAGGATTTAGCTTCTGTATTTTTCAGATCCTGTACTGCTTTTTAGTGTATAACTCTTAAAATTTCATTGCTGTCAGCTGCTGTCGTCCAGTTTTATTCAGACAAAATAATTCCTCTCTAGGCCTGAAACTCAAAGACTCCTTCACTGTCTCAGGCCCTGAGAGATGTAAACAGCAGTGAATCGAGGGGGAAAAACTTGGAGCAAATGACTTCATTACCTGAAGCTGTAATTGGAGGATTAACCCCTGATATGTAAATGGACCAAAGTTAGAATTGTCTGAAAAACTCATGACCACCATCCACCTTGAATGTAGCCTCTGCAAGGCTTCTGACTGCCCAAGGTGTTCCTATTCGTGCTGGTTTTGCACTGATTGAAGAAAGCAAAAAACAATTTAGTAACTAGCTTTGAATGTTGACAGCCCGATTAACCAATTAAAGGTTTTGAAGGTTTCATTCTGATTCTTATTAATATTTTCTGTCTTGCAGTTTTGTTAACAAACCCGTCTTTATACCCTTTGAAGTTTTGAGCCTGCTTTGCTTTTCTCCTAGTCCTATCTCAGAGCAGGAAAAAAGAGTAAATAATTCTAGTGAGCCCTCAAACCACTACGGTACTGAAGGCCTTCAGTAAATATCCTCTTCTATTCTCTTAATCTTGTCCAGCCTCTGTTTTAGGCAGCCACTCATCAGCAGGAGGTGATGATGATGATGATGATGATGATGATTGTCTTGGGTTGCAATGCAGGATTGCAATGCAGGGTGGTAACCAGGGGTGTGTATTCTATTATCATCTATTAAAACCAGGTGGGGAAGCGTTTCTTTATCCCTTCCAGGACCCATCCTTCCTCCAGGGGATATCTGCTGTTCATGGGCCATCGAGGCTCACTGCACGGCTGATACAATTCCATCATCCCGGGGGAGGAGCCCAGCATTCCCGCCTGGATAAAAGCTGAGATTTGGAACTCCAGCACAGCCCGTTTGCACTGGATTCCCAGAGGAAAACCAGACCCAGCTCAGCACCACTGGACCCTCCTACAGGATCATCTCTACTCCAACAGAACCACATCCGTCACTGCAGGAGGACAGGACTGGGCTGCCCCCAACACCCTGACCAACAGTGGGTCAGGTCCTATTCTGACACTGTCAGCGTTTCTAGGATTCTTTTTGTTTGTCCTTTTTTGCACGAGCACATTTGTATTTTTAACGTTCCTAGTAAAGAGCTGTTATTCCTACCCCCGTATCTTTGCCTGAAAGCCCCCTTGATTGCAAAATCATAATAATTTGGAAGGGGGGGGTGGGTGGGGTTTGCATTCTCTATTCCAAGGGAAGCTCTGGCTTTCGCCTGGTAGACACCTGTGCAGCCCTGGTACCTGCCTGAGATATTTTGGTTTTCTGAAATTCTTTTCCCAGAGAATTTTCTGTAAACAAGGGAGACATGTTTTTGTAACTGTAAACTTTGTTTACATTCTTTCCCTAGGAGGGATTTCTTCTTGATGTCCCTCTGGTCTAACCAATGTGATTGAAGAAGTTTGTCTTTGTTTCACCAATCAAATTGGTCTGTGTAGAATAGTATATAAGGGAGACACATCCCAAAAAGAAAGGAGCCATTTTCAGCCTTCTGAGGTCAGAGTCTTGTGTCATCGTGGCGTAAAACGTCACACCTGTCTTCCCAAACCACAAAAATTCTCCTTTCCAAGGGAAGCTCTGGCTTTCCCTGGCAGACACCCATAATCCCAAACCAAGACAATTCTCCATTCCAAGGGAAGCTCCAGCTTACCCTGGCAGACACCTGTCTTCCCAAACCAAGACAATTCTCCATTCCAAGGGAGGCTCCATCTTTCCCTGGCAGACACCTGTCTTCCCAAACCAAGACAATTCTCCATTCCAAGGGAGGCTCCAGCTTTCCCTGGCAGACACCCATAATCCCAAACCAAGACAATTCTCCATTCCAAGGGAGGCTCCAGCTTTCCCTGGCAGACACCCATAATCCCAAACCAAGACAATTCTCCATTCCAAGGGAAGCTCCAGTTTTCCCTGGCAGACACCTGTCTTCCCAAACCAAGACAATTCTCCTTTCCAAGGGAGGCTCCGGCTTTCCCTGGCAGACACCCATAATCCCAAACCAAGACAATTCTCCATTACAAGGGAAGCTCTGGCTTTCCTTGGCAGACACTCACAATCCCAAACCAAGACAATTCTCCATTCCAAGGGAGGCTCCATCTTTCCCTGGCAAACACCCATAATTCTAACCCATAACTCCGACCATGATGATGATGATGATGATGACGGAGCTTTACCTGCGGCCGCCAGGTGCGCGGTGACCTCGTCGGCGGCCGTGGAGTTGAGGATGTCGGAGTCGTCGTAGGAGGTGTCCTCGGGCGAGGAGGGCGAGTCCTCGTCGGCGCTCAGCATGCTGTGCTCCGTGTAGGTGGCCACGTGCACCTGCTGCACCTGCTGGGCCACGGCGTGGGCCTCGATGGTCGCCATGTGCTCTGCCTGCGTCACTCCGTGTTCTTCCATCAAGAGTCACTGGCGGAGGGGACAAAAAAACAAACCGCAAAAAATAATCGTCGTTATTATATGCCGGGATGGTTTTAATAACGATAGACTCCAAGCTACTTGGAGGGCTTAAAAGGGAAAGTTGATTAAAAGTTTAATTAACCCCCGCTCCTCCCTCCAAATTGTTAGAGTTTTGCAATTAAGGGGGGCTTTCAGGCAGAGTTTAGTTTTATACGGTGTTTTGGTTATTGGTCACTTAGAACAACACCCATCGATTGTTTCTTACAAGCCAACGACGAGTTAGAAAAAAACAGGTTTTTCACCTCCCAAGGATCGTTTTTGATGCCTCCTCACAATCCCAGGCCAGTGCAGGAAAGCACTAAGTTCCCACAGGCTCTGCTGTGGGATGCCTAGGGTTTTCTCCCTGACCTGAGTGTCAGCACCCACAGGCTGTAAACACGAGGGACGGAGATTTTGTAGACAGAGGATGTCTACAAGAGAGAAATGACAACTCCACCAGGAGCCAGGAGAGGAACTTCGGGTCAAAGGGTTTGGAAAAATCCACACTGCCAGGCGGAGCACAGCACCCAGACGCCATTCTCTCTGCTGGAGGAAAGGTCCACAAGGATCCTGCAGCCCTGAGATTCCCTCACCCGCCCGTTAAAGGGTCAAAGCTGGGACTTGGTTTGGCCACATCTTTCAGGGAAGAGGCCTGAGGGTGACACAAAGTCTCCTCTGGCCTCAATAGTTCAGGACACAAATGAGGATGCCAGTACAGAATGCCAGGATCGTGAAGAATGGAAAAGACCTCCGAGATCATCGAGTCAAACCTATGCCCCCTCCCCAGCCCAGAGCACTGAGTGCCTCATCCAGCCCTTCCCTGGACACCCCCAGGGACAGTGAGTCCACCACCTCCTTGGACAGCCCCTCAACAAGGCCTGGCCACCATTTCCATGGAGAAATTCCTGCTGGTGCCCACCCTGAGCCTCCCCTGGCCCAGCCTGAGGCCGTTCCCCGTCCCCCTGTGCCTGTTCCCTGGGATTAGATCCCAAATCCCTCTCCGGCTGTCCCCTCCTGGCAGGGACTTGTGCAGAGCCACCAGGTCCCCCCGATCCCCCTTTTCTCCAGGCTCAGCCCCTTTCCCAGCTCCCTCAGCTTTTCCTGCTTCTCCAGACCCTTCCCCAGCTCTGTTCCTTTCCCAGAAACACTCCAACCCCTCCAGATCTTTCTGTTCAGGAGAGGCCCAGACCTGGACTCAGAGCTCAGAAACAGGCAAAGCCATCACACAACCCAAGCACAAACATCACAGGAAAGTGATTTATTTCAGGCGTCCAGCGGTAAAGCACTGAGCAAAGCGGCAGCTTACAGAGTCAGCAGGGCCCTGGAGCACACACTGGGAACACAGATCTGTGCAGAAGGAGCAGGATGGGAGGTGCAGGGATATTTTCAGCCTGTGCCTGCTGCACGTTTGTGGAAAAGAAACGGCACATCCCTAAAGGTATTTTCAAACAGGAGAATTAGAACCTCAACCCTCAAAAAACAGAGATTCCCCAAAAAGGGAACCTGTTCCTGCTCAGGGCAAAGAGCAGAAAGAGGCGGCCAGCTGCAGGGAATGAGAAAATAAACAAAAAAAAAAAGATCCTGACCATGGAATTACAGCTCCTGACTGACACCAGCTCATGGGATGCCACGGAGGGGTCAATGAGAAACGGGAACCCAAAAAATTTGATCAAGAGGGTTATTTTGACCAAACAAAAAGGAGGTTGCAGCCACGTAGGGGGTTGGTCTCTTGTCCCAAACCACAGGGCAAGAGGAAACGGGTTCAAGTTGTGCTGGGGAGGTTCGGAGGGGATTTTAGGGAACATTTCTTCTCCAAAAGGGTCGTCAGTGGAACAGGGAAGTGCTGGAGTCCCCATCCCTGAAGGGATTGAACAGACCCTGGGGACATGGGGATTGGTGGTTCTGGGGAAGGGTTGGAATATCCCAGCCCGAGGGACAGCAGAATTGTTGTTGGGAGACTGTCACAAACCCACTGAGGCTACAGCTAAAGCCAAACCAGCTTCAGACTCCCAAGCCTCCCTAAAAAGCCGCTGGAGTCCGATGCTGCTGTTGTCCAACCCTGTTTACAGCTTGGGCTGTAATATTAGAACCATCCAAAAATAGCAGGAGCTCAAGCAGTGCCAGTGAGGAAGGGACTGAGAGGCACATTGAGACAAACCGAGAATTCCTGGTGGGAAAAACAATCAGCCCCAACCTCCTTCCAAGAAACTCATTCTGCCACCCCCAGAGAAAAATGGGTGGGGAAAAAATTTTTTTTCAAGTAAATCCTTATGGATCAGCTTAACAGATTTCCCAGGACACGGAGCTTTTCCTGGAAGGGGACATTGCTGCTTTTCTTACCGGAGCAGTGCAGTGTTAGGAATTTCCATTGAAATTTTAAAAAATCCATGGAAAAATGTGATCGGAATACGACTGATAGAGCACAGTGACTTTCAGATGCATCAGGAGACAAGACAACGGATGATACCACTGGAAGGAAACCTCCCACTCCAAGGCAACCTACACCTAATTCCACAAACACTGAAACCCCGGGGAAGCCATTCCCACATTCAAATTATTCCCGAAGGATTCCTGACAGCAGCCAGGCTCTGTGGGCCAACACCTTGACTGGCAGGTGAAGGTGTCACCAACCTGGCCCTGTGAGGCATCCGAAGGGTGGGGAATGGATTTGAGCAGGGATTTGGGCACAGGGATGGAAGGAAAGCTGTTCCTGGTTAGCTTTAGAGATGAGCACGCATCACTCCAGAGAAGGAACGCTGATGCCTGTTTTTGTCCCCAAACCAGAGCGGTGTCAGGCTCAGGGAAAGCCGAAAGGACGCAGCAGTGACATTTCCTGGTAGCTGTGGCTTAGTCCAGAAGGTCTGGATGACAGCCAGAAGGAGTTTTAAAGTCATTTTAAGTGACATTTATAAAAAACATGAGGATGAAGTGCCTCACATCACACAGTGCAGCTGCTTCATGGGTGTGTCAGGGGTTCCTCTGATGTGCTGTCAGCCCTGACACCGTGGCGGGAGGAACACCAGATGCAGGAGGAAAGAGCAGAGCTGCACCACTCAAAACCAGCAGAAAACATCGGGAACCGCTCATAAACCTCATCAATTCTACACCAAATTTAAACCCGCATGGACTGAAATGAACTTCCCTGTGGAGTGACTGTAACAAGCCATAACTCAACCCATAAAAAACCCCACGGACACCATCCTGTACCATCTCCATCCACGTTAATGGGTGCTTAAAACTGAGCCCAAACTAAAAATTCCACACCAGAAAAAATCCTGAGGAGCAGCAGCACGATGGAAAAACTCCCTTACACAAGCAGAGCGCCTGGAATTATTTTAAACCTTCATCCCACTGAGGAGGTTTTGCTTCAGATGCCGCAGGAGACACAACTGAGACAGAATGAAGCGGGAGATGAGCATTTATCCTCTGGAATCTTAAATCATGAGGCCATTTTTACCAACTCAGCCCACAGCACATTAATTTGAAACCCTGCTCGGATCAGCAATAAATAAAAGAATCGCTGGGTCTCGCTTCTTTGGTGGTTTAAATAATTTTGAAAGGAAGCAAAAGAGGAATTATGCGGAGATTTTGAGAGACCTGCTTGCTCTGTCCTCTCTGAGCACGCATGAGAGGATCCCGCCCAGGATCCAAGCATGAAAGGGGAACGCAGGGACAAAGTTTTAAGTGAAATTGGGTAGATTTACATCAGACATAAGGAAGAAATTCTTCCCTGCTGCCCAAAGTAATTGTGGCTGCTCCTGGATCCCTGGAAGGGTCCAAGGTCAGGGTGGACACTGGGGTTTGGAGCAGCCTGGGACAGTGGAAGGTGTCCCAAAGCAGGGGACAGCACTGGATGGGCTTTAAGGTCCCTTCCAACCCAACCCATTCCATGATTCCACCATTCTGAGACAGGGTGGGAACGACCAACGGCATCCAAAACACCAAATACAAGGATCTGGTGTTCAAACTGATCAACCAAGTCGGTGTTCTTACAAAACCTGCTTCTTTGCTAATTATCCTGATTGTCAGAATTCAGCCTTCGTATTTTCACATCGAGGGTGAGTCATTCTGAGTGGAAAACCAAAGGGGAAAAGTTCTCCTGCGTTCTGCACCAGCATCAACATGAAAACCAACACGACATTTCATACCTAAAAGTAAAATTTTATAACTGAAATGCAGGAATTGGCAAAACCCTAGCGGCAAAAAGGAGAGATCAGCTCTCACACAGCCTGCTGAGGGTGCACAACTTTTCCCCAATCAAAGGTTTTGGGAAAGAGGAAATCCCATCCCAGCAATGAACATTATTGCATGGATGTCCCCAGCTCAAGCAGCAGCTCTGCCGCTTCTCTGCGAGGAGCTGGAAATTACCGGGGAGGAAAAAGAGAGGATTAAAGTTCTGAAAACTCAGAATCCTCTTTACAAGTGATCAAAGTCCCCAGTTAGTTTAACAGACACATTAACGAGGTCAGGGGGCTGTCCCTGTTCTCATCTCAGAGATGGTCAGGCCACGGACCTTCTCCTCTGACCAAGGAGGAGACTCAGGAGAAAGGCTGCCACCCTCCAAAGGCTTTGAACCATGGAAAAGATGGAAGCATGGAATAGTTCAGGTTGGAAAAGAATCATCAAGTCCAATTATTGTCCCCCCACACTGCCAGGGTCACCACTAAACCCATCCCCTGGTGATGGGCACAACCAAACACACAGAGCAGGACACACGTCCGAAACACTCTTGTAGATTAAGACTTTTCACATCGTTTTCCCCAAAATCATGCCTTGTACTCAACAAAAGCATGGAGAAAGGAAAGGAAAGGACAAGTCGATGTTGTGGCTGCTCAGTCAGCTCAGGGGACACCAGATGCTGTCAGGGTTTTTAATTTATTTTGGTTTAATTTGCCTTTTTTTTTTTTTAAATCAAGGAATTTTAAGGACTTATTTGAGAGGGTCAATCCTACACTCTCAGGAATAATCCCTCTGGTTTGTTTCCTCGTTTCTTTCAAAGGAATCACAACACTCCTGCTTTTCCTTTCCCAAACCATTTTCTGTTTGACCTCTGAGCTGCACCAATTCCTTACTGACACCCCTGCTCCACACGGGAACTCAGCACGGAGCGCTCCGGTTGCACTACACAGGAATCTCGAAAAAGAGAGAAAATCTGGTTCATGATTCAAGCTGGTCTCACTCCTCGCGCTCTCACTTCAGGGAAATCCTGCTCCAGGTGTTCTCCAGAAAACCTGCAACACCTCCTGCCTTTCTTTCTGCTCCTGTGTGAAGCTGACAAGCATCCGGAGTTTAATGGATTTAAGGCTCTGCCATAAATAAGTCGTTTGCTCTGCATTAAACAACATCACGCTGGCACTTTCTGTCCTGCAGAGCTCCTGTGATCCCCGTGTGTGCGGTCCTTCTCCGCGGTGTTCACCCCTCCCATGCACCATCCTCCTCTAAATCAGGTTCTGGCCCCTGTTGGCTGGGAGGGAGCCCGTGGTGATTCCTCACTAAAAGCTGCTTCATCTCCAGGAGCCACGGAGCAAGGCTGGAGAGGTTTCCCAGCTCACCAAGATGCTGCTGGTGGCACCCAGGACTTCCCCACCTGCTCCTGGCTGAGCTCCTTCCAACACTGGAGTGTAAGGATGACCCCACTTCCATTTATTTAAAGATCTACCAACTGTCTGTGGCTGCAACTCCTCCTCCTCTTCCTCCCTGCCACAGCAGCACCGGCACCGCTGGCAGCTCGTGACGGGGAGGGATCAAAAAGTACCTTTGATGATCTGGGCTGACGTGATGTGAAGGAGCTTTTTCAGTCAACTGGGTCACACTTGGTGGATTCAATCAGATTAGAAAGCACTTCCTCTGCTCTTAGTGCTCAGGAATGTGGCATTTAAAAAGCTGTTCCGAGCTTCCGGCAGCGAATCTCGATCAACTCCAATTTCCCTGCACGGGCAGCCTGGGATAATTCGTAAGTGAAAACTGATCTTAGCAAGAAATCAATCACTGGCCATTTACTAAGAACACCAAATCCTGTTTGAGTGGAATTCTACCTTAGAAATTGTCCAGTCCTGCTGCTCCTGCCCTAGCACAAGACCCTCTGTGCAGGAGAGCGGGAACATCCCGGTTTATCACCCGCAGATTTCTGATCCATCACACTTCGGTGGTCACAGCCACTGAGAGCCAACCTCATCTGGGAGCAAACAGAGATCCAGGGATGGCATTCCATGCTTTTCACCAGCGGTGCCTGTCAAACCGCGTTGGTCCTGAGAGATTTGTGTCTTCCCTCGGATGAGAATGGCCAGAAACGAGCTGGTTTTGGTGGTTTGGGGATGGTCTGAGTTACAGGAGCTGCTGCCAGCTCAGGGGAGGGTTAGAGGGCAACCTTTGAAAAGGAGGAATGGCCAAGCCTGGTGACCTTCTCCTGGTCTTTTCCCCATGGAGACAGGAGAAAGATGTTCAGGTGTCCCTAGCAGGTGATTCCAGACTCCCACAAGCAGCTCTCCCCATGATTTCCACCTTGCACTGGCATCTCTCCCCGGGTAAATACCATTAATTTGTATTTGGGGTGAATTTGATAGCGCTCCTGGATAAAACTGTGCCTAGAGGGAATCACCCCTGCGGGTGTGATAAGCAAACAACACCATTCACCAAGGAGAAGCTTGATTCACATCTCACTTATTACCACAACTCTCATTGAAAACGCACATTTAAATACCAAAATCCCATTCTCCACGGAGAAAAAAGAAAAGCTCCTTTGTTCATGGGGAGAATTTTGAGGTTGACACCTCAACCTGATTAAAAAAACAGCTTTTTTTTTTTTTTTTTTTTTTTTCTTCCTGTCCCTTCTGGAAGCTGCACAAGGTTCTGGAATGGGAAAGACTTTCCAGGAGTGGAGACACCTGTCAGCAGCACCACTGATACCAGGCACAAAGCAAGATAAGGCACTCCAGTTTATTCCCCTCCTATCAAGATTGAAGAGAACATCTTATTTAAGGGCTCGGCGCAAAAGCACCGAGAGGAACAACAGCTCTCGTTCCACAGCGTCCTCCTGTGGCATTGCATTAGTAAAACGATCCTTTTAATTAGCATGGGGAACAAAAAACAATAAAAAATCCCAGTGCTCACGGTCTCAGCGTGAAAAGCCCTGAAATCGAGTGGATTCTAACAAACAAAACCAAAATTCCTCCCGTTAACGCGCCCTCTTTGTCACAACCTCACATCAAAGAGCAAAGAAATTCCCCCTGCGGGGGGAAAAAAAACTTCACCGTGGGGCAGGGCTGGAAAAGAAACAAATGGGATTTCACAGGTATTTATTAGGATAAAACCTCCTGCTTGGTGCTGAGAGCTGCCATCGGGTGATGTGACGGGACGCATCGGGGACAATGGGATTTGCAATGGGTCCTTTCTGCAGCTAAATTTCGTGTATTTAACACCAAACACCAGCGGGAAGTCACGGGGTGAACACAAGCACGAGGCGGATTCCTCTTAAAGACTCTTCTCAAGCTTTGGCACCAAGAAATAACATCCCAGCGGAATCAGCCCTCCCCAGGAAGATCGCAAGGGGGGGAAAAAAGGGCAAAATTCGTGTTTGGAAACCCGCGGGAAGGGCACCAGCACATCGCAGCCTGTGCCAGGCGAGTGTAACCCAAAACTGGAGGTGAAACTGCACCCCAGGAGCGTAAACCACCGGATGGAATTCTCATTTAGCATTCCCCAGGCTCTGCAGGTTCCACGGGAAACATTTGGGGTGACTGCCCCTTAACCAGGATCCACCAGCAGCACCTTTTCCCCTAAAATTTTGCAGGATGTGCGATCTGCCGCAAGTTTAGGAACCAGAACACGATAAATGCCGATCTCTGAGGTCATACTTCGCCACCTCACACACCCTCGCATTTCGTTTGAAGAGCCACACAGGAATCCCAATTTTAACCTGTTTTCCTCAAGACCTGCAGAACCCAGGAGTCGTTTTAACACTTTGGAGGGACCTACTCATCTTTAGCCGATTCAGCTTTTTTAATTAACAGCCCAAAGCGGTCTCTTCAAGAATTCCTAAGCCAATAAGCGCAGGCTGCTGTTTGCTGACAGCATTCCTGGCACAGCCCTTGGGATTACTGCTGGGAAAGACACTGGAGCACGGGCCCTCGCTGCCTGCTGCAAAGGTGCAAACGTTCCCAGTTTTAATCCTCTTTTAAAACTGTTCCCAGTTTTAATCCCAGTTTTAATCCGCCACAGGAGAAGAGAATGGGAGTGGGTGACACACAGAGGGTGGTGACAGAGATGCTGCAGCCTCGTCTCCACGTCCCCACGAGGTGAAGGATCACCCTGTGTCCAGCATGGATGAGTTCTGTCCAGCCCTGGTTCCATCTGGGAATATCCTCAGTGGGAAAAGACCCACAGGATCATCGATCCAACTTCCTGGCCTTGCACAGGACACTGCAGCAATCCCACTCTGTCCCTGAGAGAGCTGTCCAAACGCTCCTGGAGCTCTGGGACCGTTCCTGGGGAATCAAGTGTCCCAGCACCCTCTGGGAAAGAACCTTTCCCTGATATCCCACCTGACCCTCCCCTGAACACCATTTCACACCATTCCCTCGGATCCTGTCCCTGGTGACACACAGCAGAGACCAGAGCTGCCCCTCCTGAGGAAGCTGCAGCCCCCAGTGAGTCTCCCCTCAGCCTCCTCTCCTCCAGGCTGGAGAAACCAAGTCCTCTCAGCTGCTCCTCCAGCTCTTTCCCCATCCCTGCATCCCTCCTTTGGACATTCTCTAATACCTTTGGACCATTTGTTTTTTTCCTATTGTGGTGCCCGAAATTACGATGGATCACCTTAAGGACTTGGCATTAACGAGATCAGCACGGGGTAAGAACAGACAGCACGCTCCCGACCACATTTGGTAACCAAACTTCCACCCAAAATTACAGCCTGGCCACCCCTCCCTTGAAGTTCAAGTGGTTCAAGCACTCGTCTGCTTGGCTGCCCTGCAAAATATGCACTTGAGGGGGGAAGATTCCCCGGAAAATCCACTGGGAACTGATGGACATAAGGACATGGGGCTGATGGAGTTCAGAGGAGTTTCAAGGGCTGGAGCTGCTCTGGAGCCAGGCTGGGAGAGCTGGGAATATTCCCCTGGAGAAGGGAAGGCTCCAGGGAGAGCTTCCAGAACATTCCAGGGCCTCCAGGGGCTCCAGGAGAGCTGCAGAGGGACTGGGGACAAGGGACAGAGGGACAGGACACAGGGAATGGCTTCCCACTGGAAAAGGGGAAATTTGGACGGAATCTTGGGAAGGAATTCCTGGCAGGTCTGGAATTGCCAGAGAATCCCTGGAATGTCCAAGGCCAGGCTGGACACTGGGGCTGGGAGCAGCCTGGGACAGTGGGAGGTGTCCCTGCCCATGGCAGGGGGTGGCACTGAAAGGCCCCTTCCCACCCAAAACCGTTCCATGGTTCTGTGATCCCTCAATGACTTTTCATTTGACTTTACCACCAACATTCACGCAAAATTCCAGGGGTTTTTGCAGTTCATGGAGATGAAATCCCCAACAGCTTGGATCTGAGAGGCACATCCCGAGCTTTCCTGGTCCCCTCTGGTGTCTGGGGCTCTCAGGGCATGTGGCTCTGTGGTCACAGCAAATTTTTGGAATTCCCAGAGCAGCTGTGGCTGCTCCTGGACCCCTGGAATGCCCAAGGCCAGGCTGGACATCGGGGCTTGGAGCAGCCTGGGACAGTGGGAGGTGTCCCTGCCCATGGCACAAGACGAGCTTTAAGGTCCTCCCAACCCAAACCATTCCACAATTCCACGATGACTCCATGACCCTGAGAAGGGAAATGGACCCTGTGCAAAGAACACAGCAGGAATGTGAGAAAATCCCGCCTCACACTCACAGCCTCACATCCCACCACCATCAAAATCTGTGGTTTTTGGAGGGGAAAAAAAAAAAGTGCATTTCCAGCCCAACCACACCAGAGAGATTTGCCTGCCAGTCTTTCAGGCCCAAAGCACCTCCAAGCCGGGTTTAAACGCTGCTCCCACGTTTCCCTCTCCACACTGACAGAGCCTGCTCAACAGGCCGGGCGCTCCACGCGTCCCCTCCGTACCCGGCTGCCTCCCACACGGACACAGGGGACTCTGCAGCCTGATCTCAACTGATCCATCCAGGAATTGCAGCCCTGACCCATCCCATAACTCTCTGCTGTTCCTGCATTGAGCAGGGCATGCAAATCCTGCGGGAATTCCGAGCTTCCACAGCTCCTGCGACAACCCCGCGTTCGACCCGCTGGATTTTCATTTGCTGCCGCGTTTTGTTCTCCGCATCTCCTCCACCTCTCTCCACCATCACCTCCATCTACACGTGCTGCTGATGGTCAGGGCTGAAGTGTTCCAGCCATTCCCAGGGAAATCCAGCGTCTCCTTCTGGAGCAAGGGACCGAATTCACCGATTCGCCCCCAAATCCCTGGGAATGCTCACGACGCGGAATGAACGAGCCTGAAAATAACCCAACTCCCAACCCAAAGGAACCACGAGAAGAGCTCTGAATCCACCAGCTCCTCCTAGGGAGCAGCAGTGTTTAAGTCCCTTCTCCTTCCAAAGAGGAATCAGGAGTTAAAAAGGATTTTCCCGGTGCCCAAGGAAGCGGCTACAGGAGCAGCAGGAGACTCCAATGGCTGACACCAAAAATAAACTTCTTCATTTGCAGAGCGTTTTCTCAGCATAAATAAAACACGGGGTACTCCGGGCTGTGGTTTTGCAAGTATTTTTGCCCCAGACTACGGGGAAGTTTTCCAAGTCGTCCTTGTTTGATTCCTTTAATTAGATGCTTATGTAATGAACAGTGGGAGGGACTCAGTTACTCCTGGCTCGGCTTCCTCACACTGATCACAAGCAGACATGGTCTGCGAGTGAAAATATCCTTCCATGGGTTTTCCCCTTCTGTATTTGAGGTCAGGGGAATTTTGTAGGACTGAGGAAGTTGAGTTTCCCTCTGCAGGATCTGAGCGAGCCATTAATTATTTACAGGCAGCACGCAAACAGGTGAAATAACTCACACATCTGCCTAACAGAAATAACAACAAAAACAATGCTCCCAACCCAGGAGTCACCTGCTTCCATCCTCCAGCACAAAACCAGGCTCTGCTCCCCGGGAAAAGCAGCAGAGCCCACGAGAAATGGTGGAAAACAGGAAGGAAAAGAGATCCTGGAATTCCCAGTCCTACTGAGGTAGAATTCACCTGCCACCCTGAGCCTCCTGAGGGGTTTTTGTACAGTTGCATCCTTTTTTTTTTTTTTTTTTTTTTTTTTTTCCAAGAGGGAAAAAAACCCAACGAGATGGAATTTCGGTGGCATCAAAATGTCAGCGTGGATCAGCTCCACCAAACACAGCCTGCAGCTCCCATCTGCCAGGGAAAGGGATTCCCCTCCTGGACTTCTCCTTGGATTCCTTCTCGGAGTCTGGCAAGCAGCTCATCCACAACAAACCCAGAGCAGCCTCAGAGTTCCTTCCCAAAAAAAACCCCGAATCAAATCCTGCAAAGCACAGCAGGAGCACAGCCCTTGGGTTACCTCTCACGCTCCTGGGGAAACACAGGGACTGCTCCTGGGATATTCCCAAAGGATAACGGGCTCCGAGGGTTCCCACAAAGGGGACAAACCCCAGCCAACCCTCCACCTGGCAGCAGGAGCAGCCCCACCAGTTTTTGGGGGAAAACAAGAAAAAAAAGCAGGACCAGAACTGGGGAAGACACAAATATTGAACCCAAATTGCTGCAGTGGGTACAGAACAAACCTGAATTTCCCCAAAGGTCCTGGATGCTCCAGGTTTATCCTGGACAGGGGAGAGGTTCCTCCAGCCCTGGCACAAAGCCTTGCACAGCTCTGGACCTCAAAACTTTCCTCACACTCCACTGCAGCCTTTAGGATGGGAAGCGATGAGGGCTTCTGGTGGAAGTTTTCGTTTCAAGAGATAAAAGACACCAGTGACGTTCTGAGTTTTATAGATTCCAGCGTTTGGAAACCAGAGGGGTTTTGCCAGGATTTCTTTACCTGGTTTGGATTCACAGGCAAAACGAGCTGATGAAGAGATCCATTCGTGAGAGCAGACACAGAAATTTAATCACTAAAATAAATGATAAATGGATGAGGGCAGGGGTGTGCATCTGCACCCAAGAGCGGGAAGATGGGAAAGAATTAAAACGACCTAACAAAAAAAAAGCTGAATTCCAAACCCTAAGAGGATGGGCTCCCTTTAAACGCACCCAGGGAGCCACTTCACCCAAGGGAACGGCTGGAGCTGTGTCAGGGGGTTTAGGCTGGATTTTGGGAAAAGGTTCTTTCCCCCAGAGGGTAGTGGGGCACTCAACAGCACAAATAAAATCCCCACTGTGCGGCAGAAGTTATTTCAAAGCCCCCCAAAAAAGTGGTTTAAAATTATTTTATTAAGTATCTTGGGCACTGGGCAATGGGTAACACAAAATACCTGAACTGTGGGTTTGTTGGTTTGGTTTTTTTTCCCCAGAGATCAGCTTCAGAAGCAACCTGAGGAAGATAAACCCAAGGCTGAATTTCACAGAAACTCCCTGCACCCAAAAATCATCAACGCAACCCCACACCACTCCTACTGACAGCACAAAATGTTCTGATATAGAAAAAAAAAAAATAAAAAGGCTGGATTCAATTTTCTTGGTAAAAGGGATTCGGGGAGCACAGCAGAGTTCACTGTGCCCTGCTGCCTTCCTGGAAGACACTTTCCCAGAGCAAAAAATAATTCCCAAACCCTTCAAGACAGAGAAACTGCATGGAAATCTCCCTCCTTTGGAAAAAGCAATGGGAATATATCCCAGAGCTTGTGAAGAAGTTGGACATGACCAGCCTGGCAGGGAGAAGGACACAAGGAGTGACCCCAGTGCTCCCAGTTTGGGTTCCTCCACTCTCCTGGCATCCTTTGGTTTCCCCCCTACAAGGCTGAAATATTCCAGGCCTGAGCTTGCCAGAATTTAAATTGCCTGGTTTAAGGCTGGGGAAAAAAAAAAAAAAAGGTGATCCAGGCTCTTGAGGCTCAACGAAAAACAACCTGGACGCAACAAAACTCCATAAAAACCAACTTGAGACACTCTGCAAAACACCAGACACAGGGAGAAACGACAGAGGGAGAGGAATGAAATGGACACTGCACTGTGAGGTCATCACAAAACCTCACAAAAATGATGTGAGGCTCATGGAAAAACAACCAGGATGCAACAAAACTCAAGAGATAATCATAAAACCTCACAAAAATGATGTCAGGCTCAACGAAAAACAACCAGGATGCAACAAAACTCAAGAGGTCATCACAAAACCTCACAAAAATGATGTGAGGCTCAACGAAAAACAACCTGGATGCAACAAAACTCCATAAAAACCGACTTGAGACACTCTGCAAAACACCAGACACAGGGAGAAACGACAGAGGGAGAGGAGAGGAATGAAATGGACACTGCACTGGGACACTTGGCGGAGTCACGGAATGGTTTGGGTTGGAAAGGGACCGTAAACCCCACCCCATTCCACACCTCCCACTAAGCCAAGCCCCATCCAGCCCGGCCTTGGACATTTCCAGGGATGGATGGGCAAAGGTTAAAACCCTGAAAAATCAGTTGCTACAATCCTCAGCTCTCCACAGGCACCACCACCATCATCATCATCATCATCATCATCATCATCATCATCATCATCATCATCATCATCATGCACTTCCTCTTTCACCCTTGACAGAACAAAAAATTAAAAATCATCGCTCCCAGTTTTAACCAGCAGCACGGAAAATGTCAGTTAAAAAGGTGAACAATTCTCACACCTCTTTCCTCAACGTTTGGGAACGAAAAATTCACTGTGAGAGGATTTGAAAAGGAGCAATTGGGATGTGGATGAAGGAGAACACGAGTTCACACCGGGAATCCTCTCAGGATGCGGGAAGAGGGTCTAAAACCGTGCTCAGAGACTAACAAAGCTTAGAAACAAAACCACAACAGCCCAGCCCTGCCTAAGGGATTAAAAATCCCCCAAATTCTGCAAATAACAGCTCAGCAAAGGAGAGGAAAAATTAAATAAATAAAAATACAAAGCAGAGCTCCCAAACTTGGACAGAGAAAACATCACCCCACGCAACGAAAATCATCTGTAGCTGCAAGAAAGCTCAGACTCGGTAACCTCAAATGTAGGAAGAATTATTTCTGTCCCTTAATTATTATTTACACTAAAGAAAGGTCCTGAGCACCTCAGTCACAGCCAGGTCTGTCCTGAGCCAGATGTTTCAGAGCCCTTTTTTTTTGGGGTATTTTGATACATCCCCGGTTACACCCCCTTTTTTTTTTTTTACAGGCAATTCACACCCCTTTTTTTTGGGTGTATTAAATGGAGGGGAGTGATTAACACGTTTCAACTCGCTCCCAAACTCCCTGGACAGAGGGAGGAAAATGATACGTGTACAAAATGTAAAGAAAAATAAAGGGGAGGGGGTGAAAAAGAGGAAAAAAAAAGAGGGATGACAGGAAAAAAAAAAGGGGAATGAAGGGGGACTTCATCAATGAGCTCAGAGAGGTCTTTCCCAACCTAATTGGTTCTGTGATTCTGGGAATATAAAAAAAAAAAAAAAATAGGAGGTGAAAGGGAAAAAAAAAAAGAAGGGTGAAGGAAAAAAAAAGGGCCAAGAAGGGGAATTTCATCAAGGTTGGACTCACTTATCTCTGAGACTTTTTATAACCTAATTATGGGGGGGAGAAAAGGGAGATGAGGGGGAAAAAATGAGGGTGAATGGGAAAAAAAAGGGGTGAAGGGAAAAAAATAAGGGAGTGAATGGGGGGGGAAGGGAGTGAAAGGGATAAAAAGGGGGTGTGAAGAGTAAAAAAATGGGGGTGAAAGCAAAAAAAAAAAAGTGGGTGAAGGCAAAAAAAAGGCGGGGGGCTGAAATAAAAATAAAGGGAGTGGGTGAAGGGGGGAAAAAAAGGAAGGATAAAAAAAATAAAATTAAAAAAGGGGCGGTGAGGGCTAAAAGCAGGAAAGAAAGGGGGGCTCCGAGAACACCAGGAGAAAAAAAAAAAAAAAAAAAAAAAAAAAGAGGCGAAGCCAAAGCCCCGCCAATATGTGCGGCCGCGGCCCAACTTCCCCGCCCGGCCGGGGCCGAGCTCAGCCCGGGCCGGAGAGCTCCGAGGCCGCCCCTCGCCCTCCTCCCCCCGTTTCCCCGAGCCCCCCCGGCCGCTGTCCCCGCCGCCCATCCCGGTCCCCCCCGCGCTGCCGCGGCCCCGGGGCTGCCCCTCGGGCCCGCCTCGGCCGGGCGGTGGCGGCCGCCGGGGGAGCCGGGTGCGGGCGGCGGGGGCCCCGCGTTGGTGCGGCTGCGCCGGGGCTGGAGGAGATTGCGCGGTAGGACGCTCACCTCAGAGCGGCTGCGCTGCGGCGGGCCCGCGCCGCGGGGCCGCGGCGGGCGGAGGGGGGGGACGGGCGGCGGGCGGGGGGCGAGCGGGGCGGCGGCGCGAGTCGCCCTCGGCCGCCGCGGTGGCGAGCGCGGGAGGCGGGGACCGGCGGCGGCGGCGGCGGCGGAGGAGGCCGGGGACAGCGAGAGGGGGGGAGCGGGACGTATGGCGTCATAGCGCCGCGCCGCCGCCATCTTGGGGAGGGCGAGGGAGGCGGGGGCCGGCCATGAGCGGGAGGTCGGGGCCGTGGGCGGTGGGGTGGGCGCCATGTTGGGGGGGTGCGCGCGCGCGCGGGGGGGGGGGGGGGGGGTGCCGCCATGTTGGGAAGGTCGCGGCCGTTCCCGCCTCAGGGGCGCTGAGGGGCCTCGGTGGGGCGGGAGCGCTGCAAAGAAAAAACAACTCGTTTTGGCGTGGAAATTCAGGGGAAAGTGGTTTAATGTAGAAAAATTTTTTGGCTGTGTTTTTTAGCGGAAAAATCTAGCTTAAAATGGAAGTTGCGGAAAAAATCAATTTAAAATAGTTGGGGGTTTTTCCTCCCCCCCCACCCCCCCAGTTTTTTGGTGAGAAAATCCGGTTTAAAATGGAAGTTCCAGCAAATTTCAATTTAAAATTGTTGGTTGGGTCTTGTTGTTGTTTTTTTTTTTAATCCCATATTTTTTGGTGAGAAAACCCGGGTTAAAATGGAAGTTCCAGCAAATTTCAATTTAAAATAGTTGGGGGTGTTTTTTTTTGTTTGTTTTTTTTGTTTGGTTGGGTTTGTTTTTTTTTTTCCATATTTTTTGGTGAGAAAATCCGGTTTAAAGTGGAAGTTCCAGAAAAATCTGTTTAAAATAGGTTTGGGGGGTTTTTTTCCCATATTTTTTGGTGAGAAAATCCAGTTGAAAATGGAAGTTGCAGAAAAATCAATTAAAAATAGATTTTGGCTGGGTTTTTTTCTATATTTTTGGTGAGAAAATCCAGTTGAAAATGGAAGTTCCGGGAAAATTCAATTTCAAATAGTTGGGGGGTTTTTTTCCATATTTTTGGTGAGAAAATCCAGTTTAAAATGGGAATTCCTGGAAAATGTCTTTTAAAAAAGAAATTTTGAAAAAAAAATCTGTTTAAAATAGTTTGGGGGGGTTCTGGTTTTTTTTGGGAAAAAAGTCATTCAGAATGGATTTTTCTTTCCTTGTTTTGGCAAAAAAATCCATTTTAAAGTGGAAATTTTTGGGGAAAAAAAAAAAGCCTATTCCAAATGAGAATGTCCCCCCCCCCCCCTTTTTTTGTGGAAAAAAATAACAGTTTAAAACCGAATTTTTAGAGTTTTTTTATTTTTTCTAAGATACAGCACAAAAGGGAAATTTCTCCCCCCCTCCCTTTTTTTTTTTTTCCTTTGGGAGAACCAGGTTTAAGATTTACTTTTTTTCCCCTTTTTTTAAAATTTTTTTTGGAAAAATCCATTTAAAATTTTATCTTTTCCCCCCTTTTTTCTGTGGAAAAAAAAAATCCAGTTAAAAATACAAATTGTCTCCGTTCTCTGCGGAAATTCACAATTCACCTCTCACTGTCCCGAGGCTGTCATTGGCACTTAATGACATGAAAGACCTTTTCCAATGTCAACAATTCCATGTTTTTAGGGAGCTGAAAAATAAAGGGAGGAGGATTTAAAACACAGAGGGGAAAGGAGCTGAGGGAAATAATAAGAATAAATTAATTAATTAATTAATAGATAAGTGAATAAATCAATCTGTGGGGGTTTTTGTGTCTTGAGATGGAACTTGATACCTGATTCCCTGAAGCTGCTGGATTTGTTTTTCCTCAGGAATGATGTGGAAAACACAACGGGAACAAGCACGAGAAGAATTCCCAGAAGTTGTTTAAGAACATCCTGAAAAGCAAAATATTTTCAGGGATGTCCTTTCCTTAAGGGACCACTCGTGTTTATTCTGTGCTGGGGGTCTGGTGAGTCAAAAAACTCCTTGAGCTTTAAATTAATCCCCCCACAAACATGTCCTGGAAGGAGGAAGATCCTGGAGAAAGGTGGATTGAGGTGAGCCAGCAGGAAAACCCCACAGGGGTGGGATGTGACAGTTCTGGGACACGGGAGTTGGAGGTTTTAGGAACAGGTTGGACAAAGCACAGCTCGGGAATGTTGCTCCTGCCTCGGGGAGTGAGGTGGGTGACAGGATGTCCCGTCCAGGTGTGGATTTCCAAGGGCCACGTGTTGTTGATGGGTTTGGAATGGGCTGATGCAGACATGGGATTGGGAAAGTGCCCAAAATCCCTGAGTCTGTGCCTGCTGAGTGGGGTTTTTGGCACAGGGCACCCAGGAAGGAAGAGTCTGAAAGGAACAGCGTGGATGTTCTTTTGGGATGGACTGGAAATGATCCAGAGGCATCATTTCCCACTGGGAACAAACCAACCTTTTCTGTCTGGAAAACTGAGCACTGAGCCTCCCTGGGCCCTCCTGGAAATCCAGGCTGTGCTGGGCCATAATCCTATGTGTCAAAGGTTGGGAAAAGACTGAAGTGGGAATGCAGATGTGGCTGTGGCCAGCAGAAGGAAAGGAGCCATAGGAATGCTGGAGGCTGGTCAGGAAATGCCAAATTCGGTGTTCGGGGAAAGGAATTCCTGGGGAGGAACAACGATGCACCACAGGGAAAGGTTTAAATGTCCCCATTCCTGGGTCTGGGAAGGGAAAGAAAAATCAAAGGATTGTGGAAGGGGCTTGCTTGGAAGGGAATTTAAGGATCAGGAAGGTGGAGGGATTATCCCAGATTCCTCCAACCTGGCCTTGGACACTGCCATGGATGCGGAGTCTGCAACCTCTGGGACAACCTGTGAAAAAACCCTGACTTTGAGAGAGCACAAACAGCATTTTCCAAACATTCACGATACAGATAGGAGGGGAAGAACACAGCTGCAGCTCCTTGACTTTTTTCTTCTCCCCCTCTTTTCCAGATGAAAAAGAAAATGGCATCCAGTGCTTTCCTTGATGTGCATCCTTGCAGCAGGGATTGTTCAGGAACCTGCACTGAGCTGTCTTTGCACGGCTCATGAAGAGCCAGGATGGTTTTCCCTACATCCAGGGAGAATTTTGGTGGTGCTGTGGGTTTGTTTTAAGTGGCCTTGGCCAGGCTCTGCCTTCCACAGCTTCTCTGTACCCGACCAAAATCAAGGCTGAATTTGGGGATGATTCCTGCAGTGAAAAGCTCTGTTAGAGATTGTAGCCCCTAAAAATCTGTGATTGTTCTGGAGAGCTGCTGCTGTGGGGAGATTTTGGATTCCTGCAGCATCTCCCAGCACGTGTCAGGGCTCTGCAAATGCACATTTCTGGTCTTTGATTTGAATATTTGAATATGAATCTATTAGACCTATAGCCTATTAAAGTTCTATTACATGTAAGCTTTATTTAGTTAATACTATTTAATATTCTTTTGCTAAAATTTATTCTTATCGAGTTTAAGTTTTATTTAATTTTAAAATTATCCTATATTTTGTTTAAAAATACTTATTTAACTTATAAAGTTCAGTTATTTTTTCTTAGAAATAAGACTGTGATGAAAAAACATTGGTAAACACGTTTGTAACACCTCCTCGGCCCAGCTGCCATCACCCTCACACAGATGCAGCAGCACACAGAGCACCCCAAAAACTCACTGCAAATCCATTTCCAGAGCTGTAAATCACTGTGGGATCACAGCTTCGCATCCAGACCGCTTTCCTTGGGGAAATAAATCCCCTGAGAAGGCTCTGATCACCCCGAGCGGGATTTTTAAGATGTGTTTTTGTCGCCGGTCCCCGTGGCTGGGCGGGTCTGTAGCAGGAGCGGCTGTCAGGGTGAGCTCCCCTCTGGGCAGGAGAGATAAACCCGCCGAGAATTCCCCAGCTCTGCTCCTCTTCTCCCTCGCAGGCAGCGTGTTTTTGTCCTCTGAGGTGCCCCAAAAGCCCAGGCGGGCTGGTTTCCCTTCACACACCGAGAACATCGCACACGGTTTTACCCTCCTCATCCGGCACATCAGAATCAAAGAGTTTTTCCAGTTTTCTCACTCCCCTTTCCATGGCCTTTAGCCCAAATTCCTGAGGGCTAAGCCGTGGCCGTGCTGATTTCCCGTGTGAGGAATCCGCATTTCTGCTAAATTTTAATTTGCCTTCTCAGCAAAATTTTATAAATCGGAGATTGATGTCACCAGTGTTCCTTGTTATAAAAACATATTATATTATTGGCTTTTCACGAACATTAAAATAAATACTGTATGTATAACGTTAGAATAACTTTACGGTGTAAATATAGTTTTATTTCTGCTAAATATAGTTTTATTTCTGCTTTTAAACTTAAAAACAGTAATAAAATAGCTAATATATAGTTATGCTTATAATTAAACTGTTCGCTCAGTTAAAATAACATCCAGTGATGTTATATATACACGATGTTATGTATTATATAACATATAATGAAGACCCTACTGCTGACGTGTTGACCGTCAGCACCTGCCACCTGTAAAAAGTATAAGCCAAAGCCCAAAGTAAAAGCAATAATAAAAGAAGACTAAAACTACAGCCGAAAACCACGCGTACTCTTAAAAAAAAAAAGCAGACCCAAAGAAAAGCCTTACAAAACAGTTCCTAAAATATATGAATTTATGAAAAAGTTTAAATATGCATAATAGTCTATAAATCTGCAACAAGTTGAAATAATAAAAAAGTATTTAAAAAGCATCTCCAAAAATAATAAGTATACTCTTAAGTAAATATACCAAACACTCAACCATTTAATCCTTTACTTTATCTCTATCTCCTATTACCTTTTTATTAAACTTTTTAAATTTTACCAAAAAAGTAAACCTCGTTTAACAAGACACCCAGAGCTGCTCTAAGCCCCTGCACACATTTAATCAGAGGAATCCCATCCTGAGCTGCTCTCACTGTATTAATCGAGGTAATTAGTCCCGGCATTGATGCAGACATTTAGATTTGGGGGGAGATCAATCCCAACGCGTGAGAAGGAGAAACGCGGGTCGGAGGTGTTAATTGTCACTTTGTGCTGATGAAAAGGCAGCGGTGTGGGCAAGGGAGGAAAGCAACAAGAATAACAGGTTTAAAATATGTAACAATATTAAAGGGTGGGAGCAGCGAGCTTTATTACCCTCAAGAGCTGAAAGGAGGGATTTTAAGGGAGCAGGGATACATAACAACACTCCCTTCATGGAAGCTGTGGTTCTGGGGGGGGGAGAAAAAACAAAATATCGGCTGCCAGTGTCAGAGCTGAAAGTGTTTCCTGCTCTGCTGTCTGCTTTTCTGGTGATGGGAACAGAAACCGTGCCAAGCACGTAAGACAATGGAAAAGGATGAGGAATTGATAAAATCAATTCATTCAAAATTCACATTTCTGCAGGTTTCTAAGAAAGCAGAGCTGCTCCTGGGACAGTTCCCAAAGGGCAAAGCTATAATTATGAGGTACTCCCTCAAATATTGCATGTAATTTCAGGAAGTTGTTCCTGATAAAGCGTCTCAGGAGCCAAAACAACAGGTGACAGAAGCTTTCAAGGACCCATCTGGGGCCGCGTCGTTTGAGAGGAGTTGGACCCCATGCCAAACTCGATGGTTACAACTGGAGTAAGAGCAAGAGCTTGGAGAGCCCCAAGAGAACACGCTGGGTGTTCCCTGCCTTAGTGGCTTGATAAAATCAGCTGACAACCCAATCAAACCCTGCAGGCAGGAAATCATCGTCCTCACCAGGCCCCTGCCCTTCTCTGGTGAAAATAATTCCATTTTATATAAGAAAAGCACTCCTAGTTGCTCCTCCCCAGGCACTTCCAGTGAGGGATACCTCAAACCCAGGATGGGAAACTCGCATCACAAACATCACAGGGCAGAAATTCCCTCCGGACAGAATTGTTACAGTTCCAGCAAGGTCGGGGCTGGCTCTGTAACATTTCGAACTGCCACAAGAAACCTTTAGGAACTGTCCCAGAGCGGGTTTTGTGTAAATACCGAAGGAGTCAGATCATTCCTGCTGTCCCCTGGGCGGTCCAAGCCGTTGTCACCGTTGTCACCGTGCCTTTGACACACACAGTGTCCTGTGGGACCAATCCAGCTGATCTCGTGAGCATGCGGGGGCAGATTTATTCTACAACCCTTTCCAGACTAAAAGAAATTGTTAAAAAAGTCTTGAAAAGCAAATTAATTTTTTCAGGAATCACATAGTAATTTAAGGAATGAGTAATTTAAGTAAGTAATTTAGCCACAAATGTGACAAAGAAACATTTTGGAAGTGGCCATAATTCACGTGCCTGTTTCTCTTCTCCTTTTTATCCCCAGGGAGATCCCAGCTCAGCACCCACAGCTGTGCTACCAAAGTGCAAAGCAGGGTGAGATAATAATCCACATTTAAATCCTCTTTCAGGTGTGTCGGTTCCTCAGCACTGAGAAAACTCCAGGAAACCCCAAGAGCAATAATTATTGTGACATAATTGCTTCGCTGATGCAACTCTAACTCAAACATCGGTGTTGTAACTTCTGATTTAACATCTCAGCTTAAACCGAAAACTCTTATTTCAGGCTGATAATGCCCGTCATTCACAGAACAGGCACCTCCTATTAAATGATGTGGGGAAAGTGCCTCCAAGAGTTGCATGACCTACTTGAATCATCCTGAGGAAGAGGAAAAAAAATAAATTCTGAAGTTCGATGTAATTTTCAGCTTGTATTAAACACCTTTAAGCATTTTTTGCTTTCTTCAATTATCCATGTGCTGCTGCCTCCCTGCTGACATTTCCTGCAGGATTGTCCTTGTATTTTCAGCTATTAAAAATACTCCAACATTCAGCAGGAAATGCAGGTGAACTTTTGAATATTTGGGTCAAGAATTTCTACCAAAGAGCTCCCTTCATGGCACAGGACTGTGGCCATTCCCAGGAATCTGCTGCAGCCATGGGATCCATTTAATATTTCCCTCATTTTTCTTACACATTTGTGTCTTTTAGTGCCAGCGACAGCTCGAAGACAAATGCTGACACTTTGTTTGCACAAAGAAGATGTCACACTTGGTTTGCTTTAGCTTAGTTGTCAATGAATCAGATTCTAAATTAAAAAAAAATCTTTTGGTTGTTTCTCCCGAAATCATGTGGCAATAACCTAAAAGGAGCACAACAATTTTAAAGGCCTCTGTTTTATTTTAAAGTGATTAAATATTTTTAAAGGAAATTATGTGGAACCTAAAGAAACAAACCAAAAAAAGGAGAAAAAAAATTTAAAAATCAAGGGACAAAGTGTTTTCTCCTCAGGATCTTTCTATGGTGAGGTGGAAAGGCCCTAAAAGGTTCCTCTAAGGGGACACCAAAGAAACAGGACTCCTGAATTCCCTGGATAATTACATCCTGGAGAACACACCAGGATGGAACAAACCCATCCCAGCGTTCCACCTGGGAGACTTCAGTATCTGCAGGTGTCCTGGCACCTGCCTAACAACCATTCCTGTGAGCTCTAAAATTTCATTGCTTTTGCTCCTTTGTGTGACAGTTACAAAAGCAAAAGAGAGAAAAAACCAGCTTATGTCATTAAAAAAATATATATATATATATATACAGAAGGTTTGCAAAACGGAGCCTTATAAAAAGATAATAAAATTGAGGGTTTTTGTTCTTGAAATGGCACCAGGCGAGGACAGTGAAAAATGAGTGAAGAAGAGAGGAGTCAACCCACTGAAAACTTTATTTGATTTCCCTCCGCTGACACTATTTAGCGCCATCATTTAAAAAGCCTCTTGCAAGGAAGTTTTTTTTCCCTTTAAAAATTCTCCACGGGAGCCTCTTTGTTATGGAGATACCTTTTATGAGGAGAAGAGTCCTCAGCTCTCCATCCTCCCCTGGAGCTGGGAGGTAACAGCCAGGGCAGCTCTTCAAATGAGAGCTGGGACAAAAGGATTTTCAGCCTTTCTTACACATCCAAAGATCCACTGTGCTTTTCCTTAGGTGAAATAATGTGGAAGGAGAAACCCTGCAATCCAGAAATTCTGGCTGGAGGGAAGGGGAAAGGCAGGAAGCTGCTCACATCCAGCTTGAAACAGCCTCATTCCAAATGTGGCGAATAACAGCTTTGATCAAACCATTTATTATATTTATATTTATATTTATATTTATATTTATATTTATATTTATATTTATATTTATATTTATATTTATATTTATATTTATATTTATATTTATATTTATATTTATATTTATATTTCTCTCTACCACTCCCATCTCAGAACAGTCCTGGGACTCTCCCCACCCACAAACACACACACACACAGCAGCATCTCCTGTGTTTTTAACAGAGGGGCTCTGGTACACAACTTCCTGCAGGAAACAGTGAGGCAACAGAGCACAGGAAACCCCAACACTGCAAAAAATTTAACTCCCTGCATGGCCTGACACACGGAACACCACGAAGTTCCCTGTGCCATAAAAAAAAAGGGCAGCTCCGCCTTGCAGATTTCCCCTCACAAAACTCTCGGTGGATTTGGGCAGAGTGGGAATTATTCATCCTAAACTCAGTTTAAATCCTGCACCCCAGAAAAGCCCATCTGAGAAGCAAAGTCTGACAGGCTGGGGTAAAGCAGGAGTAGCTGCAGCTGTGGGGACTCGCTGTGGGGTCACAGCACAGAATTCATGGCACTGCCTGCAGCACTTTCAAGCAAATCCAGCCATTTGAAGTCCAAACTTTTCTTTGGAGACGTCTCTTGGTCTTTACGATCCACCAGGGAGCCGGAATTGCGTGCAAAATTCAGCTGAGAGGCAAAAGGAAGAAGGAGGGGGAAAAAAAAAACCCAAAAGTGTTTCGTTTCTCAGTTTAGGATTGTTGGGAGGGTTTTTTCACCTGCTGTCAAAGAAGTGAATGGTGACTTTACAGATCCACTGGAAAGCACGGTGCGTTCAGTGGCATCGTGCTGAAATCAGAACTTTTGTTAAAGAGAGAGCAAATAATAATATGTATTATTATTCAATAAATTTTCCAGTAAATTTTGGATACTGGAACTTGGAGTTTGTAGCTCCAGTTTACCACAGATGTAAAAACAGCCTTGCTCACTTTTAACCATCCTTAAACCACCTTAAGCAGTTCCCACTTCAGTGCTCAGAAACACCTGCCCCTAAAAGCCCTGTGTGGTAATCATACAAAAATCGAAGATTTGGGGGTTTTAATTGATTTCTTAGCTGAACACAAAGGCTGCAGAAGATCTCTGGCTTTAGAAGGCTGATGACTGGAGGAAATTGCTGCGAGCTGCCGTGACCGGGGACTTCCTGGTGGGTGGTGGAGAAGCGAGAACTGGTGAGGAGGAGCTGTAGGTGCACAGCTCAGAACAAACTGGGGCTGCAAACCACATCCCTGCGTCAGCGGAGCAGCCCAGCTGCAGATAACTGGCAGCAAACAGGAAACCCAGAGGCCTGGGTGTCCCTCCTGAGGTGCTCAACACCCTGCTGGGTGGGATGATCTCGGTGATCTTTTCCAGCTCCGAGCTTTTCCATCCTTAATGATGCTGTGATTATTTTCTTGGCACCTTGTGGGAGACTGGGGCTAAGACATTGCTAGAACCATCAAAGGGTTTTTGCTCATGGTAGCAAACAGCAAAGGAATGTGCTGCTGTCCATCTGTGACCACCAGGGCCACCGCTCCCCAAACACCGCCAGCTGGAGTGATGGATTTTGAACCCGGGATAAGACAAAGGTGGTACTTTTGTGCAATTATCCCAGGTGTGGGGAGAAGAATGGATCCACAAGGGTGTTGGAAGAGAGACTGTGGTGCTGCCAGCTCAGATATTCAGGGGGCAAGTTATGATGTGCAAAGGAGTCCAGATCAGCTCAGGCCACAAACTGATAAGGTTTATCAGGTCTGAACAGGGCACTGCCTCTTTGTCCCTGCTCAAGGGAACTCAGCTGGGATAACTCCCCTGCCCTGGAATATCAGGACATCCACAGGTAACCCCAAGGTGTTCACCTCGGCCATTAAGGGCCATAGTGGACTGAACTGTGCTGACACAAAAGGCAGCTGCATCATCTTTGAAGGTGTCAAAGAGTCCCCAAGTGTCCCCTGACCCACAGAATTCCATAATCCAGGGTGAAACTCCCCACTCCAGGGGAAGCACCTGGGCGTTCCCACCTGGGCCTGAGTGAACAAAAACCCAACAGGTTTTTTGTGCTCTGTGCATTTCTCCCACCACCTCTTTGGGATTTCCCTTCATCACTCTGTGACCATCAGGTGGACCAACAGCCACTGAGATTGCAACAAAAAAAGTCTCATCACGAGACCTGAGGGTGGTGAGGTGTTCCTCCTCTTATCCTTTCCCTCTCTTTCCTTATATCACATATTCTTGTGTTATTTTTATGCTTTCATATTTTCATATTAATATAGATAGTAACAGCCATGGCTGTTTTCCCCTGCAACCGAATTGGTCTAAAACAAATCCTTCATATACATATGAAAGGTTTATTATATATATATTTTATATATGAAAAAAGAAAATATTTTTTTTCCCCAAACACCAATTTTACCCTTGCCTTTCTAGGGTGGGTTGTACCACAGACAGATGAAACAAACCCAGTGGAGTTTGCAGCAAGCTACAAATGCCAGCAGCTGGCTGGCAAAAATGTGATATCATCAAGCCAAGCCAACGAAGGCCTGGAAATCCTGGTGCTGTTTCTCCAGCCCAAAACATTCCATCTCTTAGGAGGTTTTGACCAAAGAAAAATCATAGTTTTGCCCTGACAAGCCCTAAGTCACATTCCCAGGATCATTTGGGATGGAAAAGACCTCTGAGATCATCCAGTCCAACCTGTGACTGACCCCACCTTGTCCCCAGCCCAGAGCACCGAGTGCCACGTCCAGGAATTCCTTGGACACCTCCAGGGATGGGCACTCCAAACCTCCCTGGGCACTTCCAAGGCCTGACCACCCTTTCCATGGAGAAATTTTCCCTAAAATCCACCCTGACCCTTCCCTGGCCCAGCCTGAGGCTGTTGTTCTCTGTCCTCCTGTCCCTGTTCCCTGGGATTAGATCCCAAATCCCTCCCTGTCTGTCCCCTCCTGTCAGGGACTTGTGCAGAGCCACAAGGTCCCCCCTGATCCCCCTTTTCTCCCTTTCCCAGCTCCCTCAGCCTCTCCTCACACCACTGACTCTGTCAATCCTTCCTGAGCTCAGGAAGGTCTCAGAGACTCATCCCATCCATCAGGAATGGCAGCAGGGTGGGTAAAACCAGCCCCAGCACAGGGTGAAGGGCCACGGCTGAAGTGACAATGGCACAGTGTCCCCTGCCATTTGTCACTGTGCACGAGCTGCAATTAAAAGTGTCTTTGTACCGAAGCAACCAAGGAAAATATTTGAGCTGACCACTGCAGAGGTTTAATCACAGCACAGGCTTCACTGGGGGGTTTGGTTCTGTCACTTCTTTTTCTTCCCCTTCTTTTTGAGAGAGCCAGGCCAGGGATAGCCCCGGAATTCCAGGAAGGCGGCGGCGTTGTGAGAGATGTAGCACGCGTTGAGCATGGCAGCTGGGGTGAAGAGATTCGCTGTGTTCACTTCCTTCTTTGCACCTTTTTTGGATCTTTTTTTGCCTTTGCCACCTTTGGGTTTTTTGTCTTTGCCTGCGCCACCCTGGGGTTTTTCGCCTTTGCCTGCCTGCAGAGAGAAAACCACCACAAACCCAACTCAGTTTTGGGGCTTTGTTGTCTCGCTTTTGGGTAGAGGATTCCAGGCTGAGAGACTGAGAGAGCTGGAGGAGTTCAGCCTGGAGAAGGGTCCAGGGAGAGCTCAGAGCCTCCAGGGGCTCCAGGAGAGCTGCAGAGGGACTGGGGACAAGGCCTGCAGGGACAGGACACAGGGAATGGCTTCCCGCTGCCACAGGGCAGGGCTGGGTGGGATCTTGGGAAGGAATTCCTGGCTGGGCTGGAATTCCCAGAGCAGCTGTGGCTGCCCCTGGATCCCTGGAATGTCCAAGGAAGGACTGGAGCAGCCTGGGATGGTGGAATTGTCCCTGGAATGAGCTCTGAGGTCCCTTCCCACCCAAACTGCTCCTGGGATTCTGGGATTCGGGACACTCAGGATCCATCCCAAGGGATTTTTATGGGAAATGGGGAGAGAAAAGAGAGGGAAAGGGAAGGGAGACCCTTCATGGATTCCTGAGATTCCAAGTGAAGCCCCTCAGTCCGTTGATTTCTTGGAGAGGAGATGGATCCAGTGTGAGGCTGGGAGAGCTGGGAATGTTCCCCTGGAGAAGGGAAGGCTCCAGGGAGAGCTTCCAGAACATTCCAGGGCCTCAAGGGGCTCCAGGAGAGCTGCAGAGGGACTGGGGACAAGGCCTGCAGGGACAGGACACAGGGAATGGCTTCCCACTGGAAAAGGGGAATTTGGATGGAATCTTGGGAAGGAATTCCTGGCTGGGCTGGAATTGCCAGAGAATCCCTAGATCCCTGGAATGTCCAAGGCCAGGCTGTACACTGGGGCTTGGAGCAGCCTGGGACTGTGAAATGCAGCTGGAACGAGATGAGCCTTAAGGTCCTTCCAGTCCGAACCATTCCATGATTCCAAGACATCCCAGAGCAGCTGTTTTGTTCCATCTTAGGCCTGACCCAGGCCCCAGCACTTTGTGGAGGGTTTAAGCAAGGACTCACAAGCATTAATCTGACTTTCACCCAGCCCCTGTTTGCTCTGCAGGCTGTCAGAACCTCTGGAGCCACCAGACTGAGCTAATCACTGTCCCCCCCCGTGCTTCCACCTGGCTAAAAAAATGTTTGTGCACAGTGGAAGTCAAACATTCATCCCCACTGATTAAGTTTTTTTTTAATTACTACATGAGGATGCAATCCTGAAGTAACTTGGCCTGTCTTCATCCACTCCTGTGTGCCTGCTTGTGACTCTGGATCTCAAACCAGGAGAGCAGGACTCCCTCCCACAGCTCCCATGGACCTGGGATGGAGATCTCCTAGATCTCTCCCACCACTGGTGGTCACACAGATCCAAACTCACCTACGTGGCGTATTTTCCATGTGATCATTTCTAAAGCCTCCTTTCACAGCTCAGCACTACCCAAATATTTGTGCTCTGAGGTGTGAGAACAGAGGCAAGGCCACAATCCTCAGAATCAGCTGGGGCCATGGTGTGAAAGGATATGAACAGGTGAAGAAAAATTAAGAAAAAAAATATCAAATTTTCTATCTAAAACACACAGACCCTCTATTACAGGAGCAAAAAGAAAGAGACAAAACAAGAGTGTAAACTGCTGCTGATGGCAGATTATTCGCAGAATGAAACGACTTGAGCTCAGACATACGTTTGAGATGGCAACAAGCCTCTTTCACAGACCTTAATTGGCCAGAATTTGTGGAATATTTCACATGCTGAAATGTCCCCCCCCTCACAGGGACATGCTTGTGCCAGATTTTGCAGCCAGCCAGTCACCTGAGTCCCATTCCTTGTTTGCCCAGAGTCTCTGGTGGATTTTGTGAGCACTTGCACCTTCCTGGTAGGAATTCAGCCTGCAGCTGATCTTTCCAAATATAAAAGATGCTCACAGGCTTTATATCCTATGTATAAAATTTTACAGCCTGCAGCCAAGAACAACAACAACAACAAAAAAGCTAAAAATCAGAATTAGGTTTATACTCGCACACAAAGTGAATTTGGGCTGCATCTGTGGGAAGAAACCTTTTGGATATTAACCCTTTCCCTTAAAAAAGTGTTATCAACACTTCTAAAGGATCAAAGGTGTTTTACCATAGTTGAATCTTTTTTTTTGGAAGCAGCTGGGACTCCACGTCAAGCTCTGGAGATGGATTCTGCAACAAAAAATTACATGGTTAGTTACACAGTGTAGAGGATTTGTGTCTGTGTCGTTTCCCACTAAACTTTGAAGGGAAAAAGGGAATAAATAGTTAGTCCAGTCCCTTGCAAAAACAGGCCGGGGTGGGTCATCCCTAAAAGCTGATACTCACCTATTAAATCAGCTGCTAATTGTCAAATTCCAGGACTCTGAGCTTTTCAGCAAAGCCCTCGAGGTTTACAATCACAGAATCCTGGACAAGGTCTCCAAGACCAAGTCCAGCCACCCCCCAGCACTGCCAGGGCCACCACTGACCCCAAGTGTCCCCAACTGCCACATCCACACGGCTTTAAAATGCCTCCAGGGATGGGGACTCTGTCCAGTCCGGCAGCTGTGCCAGGGCTGGACAAGTCTTCCAGGGAAGAAATTTTCCCGATATCCAGTCTAAACCTCCGGCTGTTTCCTCTCGTTCTGTCCCTTTTTCCCTGGGAGCAGAGCCCGGCCCCCACTTGGCTGCACCAAGTCAGGGAGTTGTAGGGAGCGAGCAGGTGCCTCCTGAACCTCCTTTTCTCCCCGGGCTGTCCCAGCCCCACCTCCCCGCGTACAAATGGCAGAACCTCACCTTCTTGTCCCCACATCACCACGGTTCAAAAGCGGCCCCGGCCCCTCTTCCCCTGCAGGGCCGCCATGACCTTCCCCCCGCCCTCAGCGTCGCGTTGTCATAGCGACCTCGGGGCGGGGTTTGATGCTGATTGACATCCCAGCGTCCAATCGGCTGTCGAGGCGTCAGCCCATTGACCAATCAGCTGCAGAGGGCGGTGCCCGCGAGCTCTTCCCGCCAGTGCGGCCGTGAGGGGGAAAAGGGCGGGAAAAGCTCCTGAGGGGAGCGGCCGCCGCCATCCCCGCCCTCGTCACCGTCCCCGGCCCACCCACTGCCAAAAGCCCCGGGGAAATGTCACAAGGAGGCGAGAAAACACCCGCCACAAGAACTTCGAGCTGAGAGGAAGAGCGGAGCGAGAGGTGCTTTCCAAAGGTCTTGGAAAGATTGGCGCCTGGTGGACTATTGATATCCACTGAATATTCACTATACATCAATATCCAGTATAATATTGATATATTGATATCCACTGAATATTCCCATTATTGCTGCTTGACGCGGGGGAGTCTCTGTTTAAAGACCAGCCTCAGCCTCCTTCACCACAAAAATATTTAAAAAACAACCTCTGCTTTGCCTCCTCGCAGAGCCGCAGCTCTGGACAACAGGGGCTGAAAATGACGTGTGATGGAGGTTGGATATTTCCAATAAATCCCCATAAATTGAGACCTGAGACACAGGGAATCGGTGGAGGGATCTGAGGGAGGCATAGGGACATGAAGGGTTCATTTTGTTCTCTGCACCTTTTTTAGACACAACAGTTTTATCCAAGGGTAGTCATGCTTCTAACGTCTGGGTGATTTTTAAATTTTTTGGGGAAAAAAGGGATAGAAGAGTCTCTTCCTGCGTTCCTCAGCACCAGATTTTCACTTGCAAAGCACTAAAAAAAAAAAAAAAAAAAAGGCATAAGTGAAAAATATCAATAGGAGCTGAATTCCTTCATAGAAAAAAAAATAGCTCATAATTGCAGTATTGCCAAATTCCAACAAACACAACAGCGAGTCTGCCTAGATCGTGGGTTTATTTTTACCTTTAACATTAACCTCTCTAAATGTGCTCTCTGCTGCATAAGGAAACTTCCTTCCTTCTTCCCTAATAAAAATACTTGGTAGGGTAGCTCAGGAAAAAAAAGTCTGCGGATTTGGGAGTAAAATTCTCTTGAGTGAGCCTGGGACAATGAAAGAAAAAATGAAAAAAAAATTATCTTCATTTTGTTCAGGGAAATTTTGTGTCATTTGTATTAACAAACCACACGGCATAAAAGAAACAATCATAGTTACACTAATTATCTCCTTTTAGCAAACACAACTCTCGAGGGGCCATATTATGATTATTATCCAAAAAGGAAGGCGCAGAGCACTGAAATGTTCAAGCAAGGAGACAAAAATCAGCCTGTGCAGTCAAACGTTGGGTTTGGTGACAGTGCTTGGACCTGGCTGCACAACAAGCTGCCGTTTACACATGCAAGGCTTTGATAAATAATTAAGGGAAGCTTCTCAAGCTCCAGAGGATAATAAGCCTGACCTCATACAGTCACTTCTGCGGTTACAAGTGGATAAACACAGAGTCAGCCAGGACATCTCAGTGTTGTTGTTTTTATGGAAATATTCACAGGAGAAAAAGGAGAGGTATTTTTTTTTTAACGTTGCCAAATCATCTTTTTTGGGGGGATCACTTTCTTTTCACAGCTCTGAAAGGAACTTTGTAGCCTTTTATCCTTCACTGAGATTCGCATTAAATTCACCAACTAGCTCGAAATTTGCTCAGAGAAGACTGAGAAGATAATAACTCAATTCCATATGCTTTTCATCTCTAGGAAACAGGAAGAATCGACAAGAAAACAGAAGAACCTGTGCTGAGGTGCTGAAGAAAAGGACTTGCCCACAGCAAAACTTCCAGCAACCACCTGTAGGGTGAAAACAAAAATAAAAAAAATTCTTTAATGCAATTACAACAGGAACTGGGAACACTGGAGGGTTCCTGGAACCAACAGCCCTGTTGGGGTGAGATAACAGATGTTCCTCCAGCTGTGCAGAAACCACCCAAAACTTTCTTCTGAAACGGCCTTGCTGAACATATGAAACGATTATGCCATAATTGCTGGCCCCCAGCTCTTCTGAGAATTTTTTGAGGAGAAAATCCTCATTGTGAAGCCAAAAAAAAAGTTTGAAACTGCTGCTTGCTTGCCAGGATGGGACATAAATATTTCAAATAAAGGTGTAGCCTCTCCCTAAGTCACTTTATTATGCAGAAATTCAGGTTTTCTCTGGAGATCTCTCTCTGGGAAGCAGAAAATTTGGGGGTGATGATGTGAATAAATTGCAATCCAGGATAAGTTTGTACCATCCTCCACCACCCAGACATCCAGGTAAGAATTTGTGTTCCCGATCTCTCTCAGTAAAAATAGCAGGCACCGAAAAGCACAATTTAAATGTAAAATATAGAAAAATGCACATTTGGTATGTACTGGGTGGGGTTTCTTTTTTCAATATATTGTGGGGGAAAAAAGGGTTTGAGCCAAATACTAAGGGCTTTTCTAAGTTTTTTTTAGTAATTCATTCAATTTCCCCTTGAGTGGAGATGGACAGGGGTGAGGGCTGAGTTTGAGGGATGCTTTTGTCCTTAAAAAAATAATAAAAATGAAGCATTTAAATTAAGACACAGGAAGAAAAAAGCTTAAATAAAGAGGTGTCCTTTGAAAGTTGGTTTATTTTGAACAAAAGCGTATTTAAAAAGGTTTTAAAGGGTTTTAATGCCATTTCCATGAACAAGGCCTTGGACAAACCCCATGAAGGAAACACTGCCAGGTTAATTAATTACTTAAGCAATTAGCACAAATCCTGCCATAACAAACACTTTTTTGTTTAGGGCTTCCCTGCCCTATATGAACACACGATGCTTTGACAAATGCCACCCTCATGCAAAGCAGCTTTACCCAAGTGTAGTGTTCATTATTTAAGTATTAAGTTATTAAACTGATAGAAAGTTTACAGCTCAATTCATCCTGAAAGTTTATGGACCACGGAATCCACTCTTTCCCTCATAAATCGTTCACCAAAGCACTTTCCCTCCCCACTCTGAGCCCTGGCACAGCCATTTCCCCAAACAATCAAAAAATCTGTGCAAAAATCACGTTATTTAACGTGGTGTTTGTTGTCTCCTCAGGGCTGGAAGGGCTGGAGAGGATGTGGAATTGTCATGACACTCAGCGGGGAGAGAAATGGGAACTCCAACGTGCCCAGCTCCAAACACTGCACAGCACAGGGGACGTTTAACAAAGGTGAGAGCAGGTGGAGGGAAAAAGAGGTGAGGAGGTGACAGATGGGTGTCCAGGGCACCAGGGCTCCGAGCTGGGCTGTGTAATCCCAGAGATAACACTCAACGTTGTCCTCATCCCAACCTATGTTCCTGTGCATCCCGGGGGTGGCAGGGTGGTGTAGGAATCACATCAGCAGCCAGCCAGAACCGAATAAATCCGAATAAACAAACGAGGCACAGCTTGGGGCGTGCGGGAGGGATGGAATTCCCGGCTGGGAATCCTTCCACCGAGCTACCAGACCCACCTGGGCTCTGAGCTCACTCTGGAACCTCCTCCGTGGCCTCTGTACAGTCTCCAAGAAGTCACAGGATGACCTCCAAAAAGAGGTGTCTGCTAGGCACAGAGAGACTCGGTCTCTTTGGAAAGTTTAAATTATTATTATTTTTTCCCCAGCTGTACAGAAAAAAAAAAAAAACCCGGATCCAACCCAAAACGTTCCTCTCCTCAGCCCGCGGCACCGCCGGCCCTCGGGGAGGCGGGAGCGGGTCACTGGCAGTGCAGCAGCTCCTCCCAACGAATGGGCTGCGAAAACACCTCCCGCTCCAGCCAGAGCTCGTAGGAATAGTGGAAGTCCTCGGGCAGCTCCAGGCGCTGGCCCAGCACGCTCTGCAGGCAGTTGTCCACCGGGGCGAACTCAGAGTCCTGCGGCTTGTCGTACCTGCGGCTGTTGAAGGCTTCGATGTTGGCCCTCAGCGTGCATTCCTCAGCCTGGAAATCCCACGGCCTCGCGTCGATATCTGCAGCGAAGGGAACAACAGCCAGTGTGGAAAACACCTCTCTGACAAGGTTTGAGCAAAAGCAAAAGCTGAAGGGTTCAAGTGAATTAACCAGAGTCACTCCTAATTATTATTCATAACCAAATCCCATTATGCATGCATTTCAATTTAAGATATCCCATAAAAAATGTAATTATTCCTGCTTTATAATTGTTCCTGTCTCTATAATTAGAAAGTCCTTAAAACAGGAATAAAGAAAAAAGCCAGCCCCTGCTTTTTTCACAAAGACCCCACCACTGTTACTGAAAATCTCTGACCACTGAAGCAGCAATCAAGATTTAAAACATTTAAAACCTGGTGAGCTTATTATGAGCTCCTAACCCCATTTTATTATTTTTTTTAAAATCTGGGCAAATGCAACTATGAATGATATTGAAAAGCTGCAATAACCACAACATCATGTCACATTATCTAAACACATAACTTGAAAAAAAATCCCAGTATTTTCAAAGCTGGCCTTCACAAGCTCTAACTCTGACAGTACAGAATGCTGCCATAAAACCTCTGAAAAAATCCCCAGTAGTGACAACAATTTTAGAAGGTTTTGGGCCAAAGCAAGTCAAGCTGATTGCAAAGCCACGGGCAGAGGGATGAGCCCGGGTGTGACAGTTCTGGCTTCTTTTTCTGCCAAGGTCAGGATGAACACATGGGAGTCTCAGTTTGTGTTCAGACTCGGTGTTTATTATTTCTTATCTATTTACAGACTCACCAGCCGTGAGCTCTCATTAGCAAGTTAGAGAATGCAGGTAAAACGGAGATGTCCCTAACTCTTTCCAAGGTTATTTAAGCATAAACTCTCCAATAACGAGATGACACCTATGTTATTTATACTTTTGACCCAATAATTGACCATCCAAGGTCCACAATGCAGATCTTTTTCACCCAATAAGAAAAAACCACCCAAAACCATAAAGAAGAAGGAAAAAGAAGGTGAAGAAGGACTTAGACATCACCCCAAATCCTCCATCTTCCCTTACATTACTATACACCAAACCCCCAAATCTAAGTTTTTCACCCTGTGAGATCACACAATACCATTCAAACCACACACCCACAACCCCAGTGCCATCACTCAGTTTTGAAAGCCTGATCCACGGCCTCAAGTCAAATGTGGTACTTGCTTGAGGGCCAGTGTCTTTTAGCCCAGAAAGCCTGAAATTCTCACCCTCCAGGTTTCCAACACCCAGACAACACTCACCATTGCCGTAGGCCCAGTCGTCGTTCATGCGGTGCCGCACCTTCTGGTAGATGGCAGACATGGTCTTCATGTTGCTCTTCCTCCACTGGCGCCCCAGGTACTTGGTCTGGATTTTCAGCAGCTTGAGCACGTAGAGCTGCATCATGGCCTGCTTCACCTTCAGAGCCCGCTTCAGGATTGGGGCTGATTTAAACACCACCAGCATCTGCCAGGAAATGGGCACTGATTAACGCAGGGTGCTCAGGGGAGCCACACAAATGCTCTCTGTGCTGCTTTGGGCACCAACACCTGGGTCTTGTATGCCACAAACCTCCAGGAGGGAGAACAGTAGCCTTCAGCAAAACCAGCACGGAGCTTGAGGGTCATAGAAGTAATGTTATTTGCAAGAGAAAAAGTATTTCTGCATTTGAGGCTCCATCTGTGAAAGCAAAAAGGGAAGATGATGAAGAGCAGGAGCTCCAGCACTTCCACAAGACACCCTGAGCATGAGGCTGGGCTGAAACCACTGTGTAGAGTCAGGGATATGCTCCAGGTGAAACAATGGAGGGTGTCCCAGAGGGAAAAAGCGTTTCTGCATTTAAGGCTCAATCCGTGAAAGAAAAAAGGGAAGATGATGAAGAGCAGAAGCTCCAGAACTTCCAGAGGTGCCCTGAACCTGCTGTGTAGAGCCAGGGACATGCTGTAGGTGAAATGCTAGAGAGTCTCAAGGAGATAAAGTATTTCTGGATTTAAGGTTCAATCTGTGGAAGAAAAGAGGGAAGATGATGAAGAGCAGGAGCTCCAGCACTTCCACAAGACACCCTGAGCTCGAGGCTGGGCTGAACCTGCTGTGTAGAGCCAGGGTCCTGCTCCAGGTGAAACAATGGAGGGTCTCCCAGGAGGGAGAACAGGAGCCTTCAACACAACCAGCACTCTCTGCACAGGGCTTGAAGGTCACAGAAATAATGTTATTTGCAGGAGAAAAAGTATTTCTGCATTTGAGGCTCAATTTGTGAAAGAAAAAAGGGAAGATGATGAAGAGCAGGAGCTCCAGCACTTCCACAAGTACCCTGAACTTGCTGTGTAAAGCCAGGGACGTGCTCCAGGTGAAACAATGAAGGGTCTCAGGGGGAGGGGACAGCCCCTTACCATTGTCCTCGAGTGTTTCCACTTGGTCAGCTTGTTGAGGATCCTCAGCAGGTTAATGCAGGAGAACAAATTCCTCCAGCAGAACTGGTTGTTGTCTCCGGCTTCCTGCAAGGGGAGAAGTGCAACCCTGACCACAGCGTTCATCAGCACCGCCACAGAGATGTCCTTGGGCAGAAATCTTGATTTCCATTGTCTGTACAAGTCTTATTTCTGGGGGAGGACAGGCAGCAGAGCCACCTCCTCACTTGGGTTATCATCAGCAGATTCTGGGGAAAGCCATTCTGAAATGCTCTGATTTTAATCTGCTTTTAATTTTGAGTGAGCGCTAATAATGGGATAAATCACATTATTCCATCATGGAAAATATATTTTGTAGTAGATTAGTATTCCTTGTTTACAGCCAGAGAGCAAATTGCAGGCTGGTGATCACCACTGCTTTTGGTAACTATATAAATTAATTCAGGCTTAGAACACACATTACAGACCAGTGAAAGGAAATCACAAATCAACACAGGATGACAAATAGCAACGTTTGTGTCAAGAGGACCAGACCTTTCTATAACAAAAATCCTCCCCAGCTTAAGTGCTGCTGAGACATTGTTTTAAAGATTAGGTAACTGTTAACACCCCCAGCTCCAGCTTGTGGAAATATTGCCCCTGGCACTTTGAGCAGTTAATTCCACCATTGCAGTAACTTGCTCCACGTTTGAACAACTCCAAGCACAGGAGAAATATCCCACAAAAATCCTGTTTGGGGATTAGTACACAAAACAATGGCTGCTGAATTTATAAATTACTCACAGCCAGCTACAGCCTTCTTAGCTCAGGGCAAAAACTCGCCCCATTCCAGAATCTGGTGGAGTTTGGGGGGGCTCCTTCTGTCAGAGTGTCCAATCCAGCTTTGAAAGCAGATTTACCCAAGAAAACCCCACCAGCACAACCCCTTTGCTTTTAAAGGCAAGTGCCAAACAAAATCAAAGAATCCCTGAGGTTGGAAAAGCCCTCCAAGGTCACCGAGTGCAAGCTGTGCCTGATTTCCACTCTGTCCCCAGCCCAGAGCCCTGAGTGCCACATCCAGGAATTCCTTGGACACCTCCAGGGATGGAGACTTCAAACCTCCCTGGACAGATTCCTTCCAGTGCCTGAGGTGGGATGTCACTGGCATGTCACCAGGATGTCACTGAGGTGCTGTCTGGTGCTTTGGGGGTCCCAAGCTGCAGTGCTGCTGCAGTGTCACATCGTGCTTAGGCCTAATCTGCCCCCTCTATACCAAGTAATTTTCCCAGAGATCCCAGTGGAATAAGCCAATATCCATTTCTTGGGCTGATGGATTTCTTTGTCACCAGTCTGATGTTGTGTCTACAGATTCAAGTTGGGGAGGGTCTTTCCATCAGGTTTATGGAAGGAGGGAACAGGCTAAACAGATTTTAATACCCTGTGTAAGAGGTGGATTAAGCCCTTTACAGACCCCTCTGGGGTGACAGGAGAGGGGAGATGGGGTCTGGCCAGGATTTGAAGAGCCTTTCCCACAACAGGGTGGGTGAATCCCCCACCACCTCAGCCACTCCTGATTTACATCACATGGGTACAGCATTTACACCCTCCCTGGGAGACAGCAGTGCTGGACTCGTCCTGGTTCTCCCTGAGAAAACCCAAAGACACATCACTGTGCTCAACCCATTGAGAGCAGAATCATCTGTTACATCCTCTGAGAAATGTGTTACGCTGGGATGTTAAAATCATTCATCAGAGTGGGGGAAAAAAAAAAGCTAAAACAACAGCTGAAGAAATCTAAATAGGTGCACAAACGTGTGCCTCGAGTCCCAGGGTGTGTCTAATTCCTATTAAATCCTTATTTCCACTGGTATCCTCCTGAAGACAAACCCTCATGGTAAAATTCAAGTTGGTTTCTGTGTATTTTCTAATTAAATCGCTCTCCCTTGAGGATCACATCCATGTCTGATCAAAAAGTGAAAAGTGCTGCTGTCCTTGAACATGACAGCTCTCAAACTGTCAAGACTCTACTGGGAATATTTTCCCTAAAAACGTTCAGTTTTCTCCTGCAGCCTCCAGGCTGATTGTGATGGTTAGCAGGAGCCAGGGAGCCCTCAGTGATGTGTCACTAGATGTCCCCATCGGTCCAGGATAGGATGGAGACTGGCAGGGCTGGATGGGGACACCCAGCCTTCAGCAGCCCGTGGACCTGGGGAAAATCTTTCTCTCTGATGATTTTGACCTTTATACACCTAAGGAAAACAAGAGAGGCCCTCAGATTGCAGCAGCATCATGAGATCATCCTTGCCCGGACTGGGTATGCTCAGGATCCTTCTTAATGATTTAGGGTCTCAATTCCCTGTCCATTATTTCCTGTTAAACCCAAAGCTTTCCCCTGCACTGTTGGAGTCCAACCTCCTCTGCACTTGAATTATTGTGGTTATGAACCTGCCAGCCTTATTATCCCATTTGCAATCTCTGTGTTTGCCCAGCCCATCCTGCTGGCCAGCCTCTGGAATACTTAAGGCTCCTCTCCTTAGGGAATTTGGTTCATTCCTTAAACTGGTATCTCATAAAACAGGAGTGCTCAGAGCAGTTGAAACCTGGGAGGCAACAGCCTCTGGGTAAATTCTTTTTCAAAGCAGAAGAGTCTTGTCTTGATAGAACAAGAGGGAACAGCCTCAAACTGTGCCAGGGGAGGCTCAGGTTGGACATCAGGAAGAAGTCCTTATAGAAAGAGTGGTCAGGCCTCAGCAGGGGCTGCCCAGGGAGGTTTGGAGTTCCCATCCCTGGAGGTGTCCAAGGAATTCTGGGATGCGGCACTCTGGGCTGGGGACAAGGTGGTGTTTAATTAAAGATTGGACTTGATGATCTTGGAGGTCTTTTCCAACCACAATGATCTTGGAATTCTGTGATTCTCTTCTGTCAAAGGGAAAACCCTAAACCCAACTATTTTTATGGGGTGCCCAACACCAGCAGTGCCTCTTCCCCACTTCCCCACAGCTGACAGTGACTCAGAGTGGTGATGGGAGGAATTTTCAAGCCTGGAGGGGGAGAAAAAAAAAAAAGAAGTCTGATTTTGGAAAGGTTGGGGGTTACAGAAAAAGAAGACAGAGAATAGAAAACTCAAATCCTTCCTCATGCTGTCACACAGAGCAATCCTGGCCACAAAAACCTTTTCTGTGCTGCTTACCAGACTTTCTGCTGTGAGCTCGGGCAAGTCACAGACCGTGCAATGTGGATAATCCAGGACAGAAATGCTGCAGAAAACGGGAAAGAAGAGGCTCATCAGAAACCAATTAACAGGAGAGAAAATTTTAACGTGATCTATATGATCATGCCCAGGAATCTGTAACTTTTTTTCTGCTCTGTGCCTGGAAATGCAACGAGTAATTCCGGTGGGCAACAATCCCAACTCCAGCACGTGAAGCAGCATCCAAACGGGATCCCAGCCCCAGCACTGCCTCACCCCTCAGCTTAATGGAGCACGTCGATGCCTCCTGGCTCCAAAGCTCCATCCTGAGTGCATTAATAAGGACTCGAAGGATTTGGATCCATTAAGACACGACAGATGAGTTGTTCATGTGCATATTTAAAAAGGGAGGGGAAAAAAGTAAACAAAATAGATCTGAGGTTCAAAGGGAGGCATCTGAAGGTTGGCAGCGAGAAAATTCATGGTGAGTGAATATTCAGAGTATCAGGTTTTTCAAAGGCCTCCAGGCCTAAGGGATTTGTAAAAGTAGTCAAGAAATACACCCAAAACTGAAATTTACACCTCCCCGGCTCAGAGGATCCAGCTGCACATCCCACCTCACTCACAGGTGAATTTCCTGCCTATGAAACCTCCATCCCAGAGTAGAGGAGAGAGCTGAGTGCTCCTGGGATACGTTTCCTCCTCACTTAGAGCACAGGACCAAAAGTGGAAATATTTATAGCAGGAGCATCAACATATTACTTCCTATTTTTCCATGCGTGCCTCCTCACACAGACACAACCATACCGTGCAGGAGACAGACCAGCCTACACACACAGCTGAAGAGCAACAAAAAGAGCATCAAAAAGGATGAAAAAGGATCTTTTTTTCTCATTCCAACACCCCTGTGGAGCTCCTCTCCAAACAGAGGAATCCTGCCCTGTGAAAGATCTGTGCTGTCTCAGGTCTTTGATCTATGGTGGTCGAGCCAGTGCCCTGCCCCAAACGGGGCTGGTGCCTCTCTCAGATCAGCAGTAGAAGGGAGTGAGAGCTATGGGAAACCTGAAGGAGTCAGGAAAGCTGAATTCCAGCTATAAAAAGTGGGAAAGACCTGGAAGGTCCTACCCCATCTGGCCTTGATGAAGCTGTGGCCCAGAGATGCCCGTTGGCACTGGATGGCTTCCCAGGAGTCCATGTGAAGATGAAAACTACTTTATTTTAAAGACGAAGCCTATTTTATTTTAGGACTATTTCAGCAGCCCAATCAGAGTTTGGAAACCCAGCATCCAGTCATCCTCATCATGCCAAAGGGATTTGCTCCCTCCACACATTTCTGTAGTGGACAGGACACCCCAAAGCCGTGTGAGGTCACCTGGGTCCCCTCAGGACATCAAGACTCTCCAAGCACAAAACCTTCCTGCCCCATCACCTCTGTGTCCCCCACCAGTGGCTGTACCTGTTTTTGGCTGCGATGTAAGACATGATGTTCTGGTTGAAGAATTTCAGGATCAGCGGGATGCAGTTGGCAAACACCAGGTGTTGGGACACGTACTCAAACTGGGGAAGAGAAGGGAAACGGCTCAGCTGGGAGCACCAGCTGGGAATGGAAACCTCTCTCCAGCCAAAAGCAGAGCACTTGGGATGGTTTGCCCCAGACACCTCACAGACCATTTTCTCCCTGGAGTTTGCTGTGTAAGGTTTGTGTCATGCACAGCAGCTGGAAAATTCCATTTGCCAGAGAAAGGACACACTAACTTCACGGTAATGCTTTAGGAATAGCTGCACCTCATGGCTTTTTAAGGTTAAATCCGTTGCAGAATGGTGTGTGGGGAAGAGGGAAGGAGTTGTAGCTATTACATGAGAAAATACAATAATTCCTATTGCTCTCACGCACTAATCCCATTTCCCTTGGAAATTCAGACTGAAATAACATCCCTATTTTCCTGCCTGCTTTTAATTTCTCCCTCCCTCAAAGCATTAAATGGTCTTCAAGGTCCCTTCCAACCCAAACCATTCGACAGTTCAATAATACAACAAATCTCTCCCATCCTCTAAAGATACAAACTGCAGCAAAACCCAATTCTATCCCATCCTGCCCTTCCCATGCCTCTCGATCAACATCTCCAATTTGAGAGGGAAGGAACGGTTTGTTCTCATCTCAGCCTGGTGCTAGCTGTCAGCATTGGCACACCACAGATGACACAACACCACAGATGACACAGCACTGGGATGTGCTGGTGACTAACTGACCCTTACAACCCGAACCATTTCGTGGCTCAGTGATTCCTTCATTTCAGACTTGCTGGAGTTCTCATGGTGCTCCCTGAGACCACCTTTGCCACAGAAAGAACAAAACCACCCAGATCACACACACACACAAAAAAAACCAACAAAGCAGAATCAGGGGGGCTGAAACCCTGCAGCTTTCTCCAGGCTCAGCAGCAGGCTGCAATGACCCTCCTGCCTGGAGGAAAGAAAGGAGAGGAGTTGCTTTGAAGTGAGAAAAAATTAATGAAGGGATTGGGGGGTGGGGGGGAGCAGAACAAATGTAGGATTGTAAAAATGTAGGAGTTGGTTTCATTTTGCCCAATCCAATACGTGGATTTATATTTATCCTCAGTTAAATATCAGTGGGTTTTGTAACGCAGAGGGATTTGTAGTGTGCTGAAAGCTTTAGGAGAAAAAAATTAGAAAACACTAATTGTTTGACTTGCAGAATGAGTGGAGATCTGGGCCACAGCTCATATTAGTCCTTGGGTTTTTTTATAACCAAGGAAAGCCCTGGAGAGGGTGCAGTTTGATGGGTGCCATGCAGATGGAACAAAAGTCACACTGGGAACAAAAATCAGATTGCAACTATGACCCAGACCTCCTGCCTGTGTTGAAACTGGAGCCCCAAGAACCTGATCCTGCCAAAACCAGATTAGGTGACCTCGTGAGGTCCTTCTCAGCACTATTTCTGGGCATTGGAGATGACAGAGCAAAAGAGAGTCTTGCCTAATCCCCTTCCTCTTCCCCCTTCTGCCAGGGAGGCTCGTGCTATCCCCTAAATTTAACCTGAATGGACATTCCCAGAAGCCTAAAATCTCCTGCCACGTGAGTAGAAATGATGTTGCCAAAGCACAGCGGGGTTATCCCAACCCAAATGATCCTGTACAAATCCTGGAGCCGTGAAAATGCGATTACAGCTCCTCATGGAAATTCTCCTTGGAAGTCTCCTAGGAGAGGGTTTATCAGGACCTTCAGGCCCAGCTTGGCAGTGGCCATCCCCTCCTCTGGGCCCACCTGGTAGATGTGGTTCAGCTTGAAGTGCTTGAGGAGCAGCAGCAGCAGGGCCGAGATGCTCTTGACGATGATCTCCTTGTGCCTGTTGACGTCGATGCCCAGCTTCATGCTCTGCAGGACGGTGATGCTGGGGTGGAGGGAAAAACAGCACCGGGACTGTGGCAGCAGGAAGGACCAAGGGATGTGGAGTTCTTGTTCATCTGGATGAACTCTACGAAACCAAGGACCTTGGCTCCCCATGGGACTCCCATTCCCACCCCTATTACCTGGTGATGCCAAAATGGGTTATAAAAAAGAGGAAAAAAAAGGTGGATTGGCCTCCACCAGGAATGCTGGCAGAGAGGACACCTATGTGCTGACACATCCATATGAACTGGGTCAATTAGCAGGATTTTATCATTTGTGTCACTTAGCTTGGAGTGGCTGCACTCAAATCATCATCGCAGCATCCCTGCCTTGGCTTTGACAACTCTGCTCTGGTGCCAACAGTAATTTACACCTACCCAAGGAGATACTCCAAACCTGGAGCCCCCCAAACCTTAATTTACACCTACCCAAACAGATAATCCCAAACCTGGAGCCCCCCAAACCTTAATTTACACCTACCCAAACAGATAATCCCAAACCTGGAGCCCCTCAAACCTTAATTTACACCTACCCAAACAGATAATCCCAAACCTGGAGCCCCCCAAACCTTAATTTACACTTTCCCAAACAGATAATCCCAAACCTGGAGCCCCCCAAACCTTAATTTACACCTTCCCAAACAGATAATCCCAAACCTGGAGCCCCCCAAACCTTAATTTACACTTTCCCAAACAGATAATCCCAAACCTGGAGCCCCCCAAACCTTAATTTACACCTTCCCAAACAGATACCCCAAACCTATCAGCTCTCCTGCTTGGTCCAAGGCTTGGTGGCAAGGCTGGGATGGCCAGTGGCCACCTGGTGAGGCACTTACGGCATCTCTTCAGGCAGCACATCTGCCAGGATGTTGATGGAGTCAGTCTTGGCCTTGGAGGTGGGAGCAGCAGCAAGGAGGATCTTCAGCAAAGCGATCTGCAGGAGAGGGCAGGTGTGGGGGGATGGCCCAGGAAAGGGATTTCCTTCCTTCTTCTTCACTTGCCGAAGCTGGAAAACTCCAAGCCAACTCTACAGGGTTTCACCATACCACACTCAGCCTTCTGACAGACAGGACAAGTGCGGGGAGCTCAGCAGCTCTGTTTGATCCTTAACCTGAGACATCACATGTGCCTGAGCTCTGGCAGTGTGGGTAAAACAACACAAGGAACACCTGGAGTTTAAATGCACTTAAATCCCTGTCTCTTCCCACAGAGCCCACGTGACCCAATCAGCATCTCAGAATCTGAATCCCTCCTCTTGGACTGTGCTTTCCTCCCAACTCTGCTCAAGGTTCCCACCAAAATCTCACTCTCCAGGTCCTGAACACCCTCCCGTGCTGAGCTCTGCAGCTCCCAGACTGGCACCATTCCCTATTTCAAAGCTCTTCCTTCCTTTTAAGGAACGGGGGCTCACCATGTACTGGGGGAGATTGTACAACATCGCTCGATACAAGACCTCACAGGGGGTTTCTTGGACTTCCTCTTCCCCCTAGGGCAGAGAAGCATTAAAAACAAGGGAAAATGGAGTAAAAATAAGAATGGATTTACGTGACACCGTGGCAACCACCCGTCCTCTCTCTGGTGATGGGGTGAAGCAAATTCCTTCTTACCAGAGACATGGGGCACTTCTCCAGCTCCTCCTCATTCTTGATCTGGACATCCGAGATGGAAACGTACTTGTGCTGGCAAAACACACAGACAGAGGCAGAGCAGTGTCACAGCTGAAGGAGGACACACGGCCAGGGGCGGTCACAGGAATATCCCAGCGAGGTGTGCAGGTCACAGCAGAGCCACAGGGAACTCATCCCTGTGTGGGACACCCCTCTGTCCCTGAAGCCCCTCACACCTCCTGCCTTTGGTTACTTCCACCTGCTCCTTCTAGGAGCTCTCTGTAAGGAATTAGAGAGACAATCACCTCCAAAAGACAACCCAGAACTTAGATAGGGTCAGTTGGCCTCTGGGGTCTCATTCCCCGTGGAGCACTGCAGGAGCCGAGGCTGGCCGTGCTTCCCCATGGGAACAGCACTGGTTTGGGAATGTACATCCAAACCCAGCTCTGAAAATCTGTCGCCTTCAACACACATGGCAGACACTCACCAGGAAGCAGGAATGCTACACCTTGGATAAAGAGAAAGTAAAAATTCTGGAGAGGCTACTTGAGGACTCGGTTTTTAATTTTTTTGCCTCAATTGCTGCAATTAGCTTTTCCTGTGGCAATCAGCTTTATACTCCCTGCAGTAACTGTGTTTCAGTGAGGTTGGCCAGGAGGATCCACGTGGTGGATATCCCATGTCATGCATGGAGACACCATCTCACCTGCTTCAGGGTTTTCACGCTTTCATGGATCGGCCGTGGGAGCCCTATCAGGGTTTCGGTGTCCCTGGGCGAGAGGAAAGAAGGTCAGCACTGGAAAACACATCCATATTCAAGCATTTCCATGACCTAACAGGTAAAACAGGGAGTCTGGAGTCTGCTGAATGCATCCCAGATGGGTCAGGAATTGGGAGAGGTGTTGGCGTGAGCTGCTGCCCTCCCACCTCCTCCCCATCATGCCTGCACGAGAGAGGAGCGACATTGGGGTGAAGAATTGGGGTGAAACCAGGTTGAATCAGGATTTGGGTGAAATCAGATGAAATCAGAAATAGGGTGGAGCCAGTCTGAGCCCAGCACTGCACCTAAAAATGAATGTATCCTGCTGGGCTTTTCCCAGGATGACTCTGCACCCGCAGCTTGCTTTATTCACAAACTGGGTAATTTGCCGCGGATGCCAAACTCTCTCAGCTGCCTTTTGCATCAAACCAGTCCCTGGCTTGGGCCAGCGGTCACTTATTCTGGGCTAGGTCTGATTTTTAATAGAAAGAGGTCCCTGGGGACCAGTGTCTCCAGGAACATGTTTTTCTAGTTCTGCTTTCATTGCTGCAGCTCTGGCAAGCCCAGCACTGCCTCATCCTGAGCGTGTCTGGAGCTGGGAAAACCTGAGCTTTGTGGACACCTCCCACCACTTAAAACCCACTGATGGAAGCTACAGGGCAGATTTTGTGGGGAAAACACTCACTGTCCCAGCGTGAAGCCGATGAATTTGTTCCTGCTTGCTTCCAGGAAATGCTCGATGTCTTTCTGTCTGATGGAGCAGCAGAGAGACAAAAACAAGGAGAAGGTTGCAAAACAGCCACAAAGACAGTACAAGATCACAACCTCACACTGATTTCTGGAGATCTCAACAGCAGTGGGCAAAACCCACCTTTGCCCTCACTGGGTGGGAGCAAGGTGAACCTAAACCATTTGTAATTGCTGTGCAACTGCACGGGAACGTGCGAGTAGACGGAGAGGAGCTTCCTACAACCAGCACCTTTGTATCCACCTCCTGTGCTCCTCACACGCCTCTCCAAGGAGCATCTGCTCGCTCTGAGGGAACAAATGTCGTCTCCACAGTCTGTCAGAGCCCACGCTGCTCCGACAGCAAGCTTACATCTTGTCCACCTCGGGCATCTGTCATGGGAACTGCTCGGCATCTCTGCGCTACAGGCAGGACATGAGCTGTGAGCCAAAGGCTCTCCTGGACTGAAAGGAATCCCGCTGGATTTCCAGCCAGCAGCCAAGGGAAGCAGCAGCCATTTGATTTCAAAGCTGAGAGTGTTAAGTGACGTGGAGCGCCACAGCACCACCATGGAGATCCATGTGGGAAACCAATTCCTGCTGTGTTTCTGCTAGGAATGCTCTGGACAGAAAGACTTAACCCTGTCATTGCTCCTATCTCAGAAATATCTATTTGCTCCTGTGTTTTAAAGATACTGGATTAAATCCAGGCTTGGGATTAACAGCCAAAAGAACCTGTTAAGATAAGAGGAAAAGGGGAAGAGGTTTTCACCCTTTTTTCCTAACATTCCCTCATTTCACGTGTGGATAATTTCTTAGGAAAGAAAGGCACCGACTCCTTTATCCTTAGATGTTTTTCTCTGCCACTAAAAAAAGGTTTCACCTGGCAACTCAGGGGTCCTACTCACCCAACAGGATGTCATTAACCAGCTCCCAAGATGATTAGTTAAGGACTTTGTGCGACCAAGATCTGGCTGGGAAAGCTGACCTGCCCCCACAGCACCCCAGCACAGCACCTCCTTCCCAGTACAACCTGGGATATCCAAAATTAGATCACCACTAATTGGCCAAAAATTTGGATTGCCCATTTTTTGGCTTGGCCTGGGTTTAACTGAGCTCTTCCCCAGGGTTTACACACCAAACCTGTGGCAAAGTGGCCGAGCCAGAAAGGACCAACCCTGACAAAAAGAGAAGTGGAGTCGCTTCAGTTCAAACAGCCAGAGGCCAAAATTCTTCCCAGTGCTTCCCAAAAAAAACCTGCAATGGACTGCAGGACAGGTAGGGCTGGGGAGGATGGCTTTACCTGACTTTGGGGGCCCAGGGGAGCCCCTTGGGGAAGGACACCCTCTCGATGGGTAGGCGCTGCGCCGGCATGGCGGGGATGATCGCCTCCCGCTCCATCAGGTCCAGTTCCCCCTCCATCCCGCTGTCCACGTCGTCGTTCTCCTCTTCATCAACCCCTCCTTCATCGCTCTTGAAGGGATCTCTCTCGTTGTACATGTCCAAACTGTCTTGCTTCATCAGGGGCTGCAGCAGAAGGGGGAGAAAAAAATTCAGGCCACTGCAAGGATTTTATTTCCCTCTCAGGTGCTGACACCAGATGTCTCCATCCTGAAAGGATCAAGCTCTCAGATGTTCCTCAGGCAAGGATTTCCCTCCTAGCTGCTGCTACCAAGAATAATTCCTTCTGTACCTCTAACCTTGCTGCTCTAGGAGGTGCTGACCCCATTTTCCACCTGAACTTCTGGGGCTTCCATCCGACATCTCTTAGCAAAAGGCATTTTCATCCCCAGACCATATCGCAGCAACTCCAAGAGCAGAGCTAAAAAAAGAGCTGGCTGTGAGCAGTTTGCTCCCTGGTGCTTATCAGCTCTTTGCCATAAGGACAGGATGTCCTCTGGCTTCCCCTGGATCAAACACCCCACGGGGCTCATCCGTTGCAACTGAAATTGGTGGATGAAAAACTGGACATGCTCCGACCACGTGTACTGACCCCACAAACCCCCCAGCCCTGGGCTGATCCCCCAGCGTGGGCAGCAGGGGAGGGGGGATTCTGCCCCTGTGTCCCCTCAGGTGAGACCCCACCTGCAGAGTTGCCCCAGCCCTGGGGACAACAGCAGCAGCGCCTGGAGCTGCTGGAGAGAGTCCAGAGGAACCCATGGAGCTGCTCCAGGCCTGGAGCCCCTCTGCTCTGGAGCCAGGCTGGGAGAGCTGGGAATGTTCCCCTGGAGGAGGGGAGGCTCCAGGGAGAGCTTCCAGAACATTCCAGGGCCTAAAGGGGCTCCAGGAGAGCTGCAGAGGGACTGGGGACAAGGCCTGCAGGGACAGGACACAGGGAATGGCTTCCCACTGCCACAGGGATGGATGGGATCTTGGGAACTGGGAATTCCTGGCTGGAAGGGTAGGGAGATCCTGGCACAGGGTGCCCAGAGAAGCCCAGAGTGGCTGCCCCTGGATCCCTGCCAGTGTCCAAACCCAACTTGGGTGGATCCTGATCTAATTGAATGTGCCCTTTGGAACCGGATGGTCCTTAAGGTCCTTGCAACCTGTGAGCCTAAACCTGGAAAACACCGGAGCACTTGGCGGGGAAAGGGAACCATAACCACGAGCACTCCTGGCTCCTCCTGACGGTGCCTGCTGGAAACCCATCCCGGGAGGACACTCCCGCTCTCACCCTGCGGCTGCGGTGGCCCCCCCGCTTCTGCTGCTGCTGCTGCTGCTGCTGCTGCTCCACGAGCTCGATGGCGTAGGTGGGCGGGGAGGCGGCGCGCATCCCCCGCACCACCTGGATGCTGTCCTCGGGCAGCGGCGGCAGCCCCAGCTCCTCCCGCCGCCGCACCTTCATGGCCTGCAGCGCCTCGAACCCGCCCAGCGTGAACTGGGGACAGAGAGAGGGAGAAGGGAGGGCACGGAGCAGGCACAGAGCACACCCGGAACGCACAGCCCTCCTGGGCAGCTCCCCGCTGGGGAGCCATCAACGGGGACAGCACCACGGCACCGGTTGGTTCTCCAGATTTCATCCCCCAGCCCACCCTCACCCCAGAATCACAGAACCATCATGAGGTTGGAAGAGACCTCCAAGATCATGAGTCAAATCCAACTCTAACCTCAACTAAACCATGGCACCAAGTGCCACATCCTGGCTTTTCTCAAGCACATCCAGAGATGGTGAATCCACCGCCTCCCCAGGCAGACCATTCCAGCACTTTATTGCCCTTTCTGTAAAAAACTTTTTCCTAATATGCAGCCTGTATTTCCCTTGGCTCAGCTTAAGACCGAAGAAGGAACTGTTTCCTTGTGTCAGCTCCTGGTGCCATCCTAAATAACCCCATTATGATTGGGTTGAGTGGTGGGGAACATCCAGGCCGCAGCAGCGCCATTCCAAAATGAAAGTTTCTAGAGCAAGGAAGGGTTTGTACTCACCAGGAGGACCTTCCAGAGCAGGAGCAGGACCTTCTTCATGGGGAAGTGTGGAGCGTGGCCGCTGCAGAACTTGGTCACCATCGTGAAGAGCAGCAGAGCAAACGGCTCCTCAGCGTGCACAGGAAAACCTGGTGGAGAAGGGAGCAGGGTCAGAGCTGATCCCCCAGCCTCGAGCTCTCCCCACTGGGCCAGCACGACACAGGGACCTCAGCAGGGCACAATGAACTTTGGGGCTCACTCAGCTCCATCCTGAAGGTCTCCCGGCAGGTTTTCCACTCGGGGGGATCCGTCTCCTGCTCCACACGGATGTTCTCCACCATCAGGTACATGACGCTGAGCAGGACCCTGGGGACAGCACGGCAGGCAGGTGCTGAGGTCACCCTGTCCCCAGAGGTTGTGTCGCCCCCCTCCCAGCCCTGAGGGGGTACCTGAGCTCCGTGCTGTCTGCCAGGGAGATGGCTGGCTTCCTCAGGGCGCTGCTGCAGGCCTGGCTGTTCCTGCAGGGGAGGGATGAGCTCAGCTCCAGCCCCCTCGTCCCTACCCCAGCCAACGTCTGCAGCGCTGGGAATGCCACAGCAGGGGATGTGACACGGCTGTGGCACCTCCCGAGGAGGAGGAGGGTGGGGAGAAAGAGGATGAAGAGGAGGGGGAGGAGGATTGAAGAAGTGTGAGGAGGATGGGGTGAAAGAAGATGAAGAGGAGAAGGATGAAGAGAAAAGGGTGAGGAAGACAGGGAGAAGAAAGATGAAAAGGAGGAAGGTGAGAAGGATGAGAAGAAAGATGAGGAGGAGATGAAGGAAGACAAAGAGGAAAAGGGTGAGGAGGATGAGGAGAAAGAAGATGAAAGGGTGAGAGGATGAGGAGAAAGAGGAGGTAGAAGAGAAAAAGAAGGATGGAAGAAGGTGAGGAAAGCAGGGAGGAAGAAGATGAAGAGGAGGAGAGCAAACTGAATGGAAGAAAAGGAGAGAAAGCAGATCACAGAACCACACAATCATTTCGGTTGGGAGACACCTCCAAGGCCAGCGAGTCCAAGAAGCGGAGGGGTGAGAAGAAAGAATGAAGTGAAGAAGAGGACAAGGAGGGAGAGGTGGGCGAGGGCAGTGCAGTCCTCTCACTCAATCTCCATGTTGAGAAGCTCCAGGAAGGCAGAGAAGGTTCCCAGCTGGTACAGGAGGAAGCTGTTATGCCGAGACCAGTGCAGGACATCACCTTCATTATCACAGTCCCCAAAGACACCTGGAGAGGCCCCAAAGAGAAACACTGGTGAGGGAACCCCTGGAGTCCACAGGACCACCCCAGGCAGGAGCTTCACTGCACCAACCTGGCACAACCCCGAGAAAGGCTTCTCCCAAACCCCCTTGGCAGCAGATCTGGCCACGGGGGACGTGTCCTTACCCTGTGCCAGGTACAGGATGGCCCGTGCTACCCTGAGCCTCTTGTCCCTGTTGACCACCTCCAGCCCATCCAGCAGGTGCATGACGTAGGCCTTCTGCTGAGCCCTGTCCAGCTCCAGCCACCTCCTGTGCGGCACTGGAAAAGGAACAAGACCTCCAGGAGGTGCCTCCCTGAGGGTCCTGCTCTTGCCCCAAGCCCCGGGGTGCTGAGGTCAGAGCTGGTACCTTGAGCGTGAAAATCCTCCTCGAAGCATCTCCTGTTGTGGCTCAGCTCCGGCTCCTCGGTGTAGCTGTACAGCTCTGATGGAGACAGGGATCAGCAGGGACATGGAGGGGCTTCACCCTCCTCCTCGTTCCCAAATTCCTTGGGGAGCATCCCTGTGCACCCAGGCAGACATGAGACAGAGACCTAAACCGAGCTCTCCTGCAGCTCCAAGGGCACCTTGTGACCACCCAGTGCCACCAAATTCGTCACCTTCATCCCCCTGTCCTGGTTGGGCTGTTCCCAGCTCCTGCTCCAGCTGCATTTGCAATTTCATTGGGGTTTTTGAGGGGACGTTTGAAGCAGTTTGGGAATGAAGGGAATGCAGGAACACCCAGGCAGGGCCTGCACTGATCCCATACTCAGCAGCTCGGACATTTCAGGTCCTGCAAATAGGGGCTGGACTTGGAGGGACACGATGTTGCACCTGTTCCTTGTAATTCCTGCCTGTTCCCACAGGATCCCTCCAGTCCTGAGGTGCTGAGCAGCACCACGGAGGACTGAAGTGATCCTGCAGGGAAGGAGGAAGGATCCCTTGCAGAGGAAATGTGGTTTTTTGGTGTTTTTTTTTGTTTTTTTTTTTTCTTTTTTTTTTTTTTTTTTTTTGCCAGGCCAGCTCGTGCAGCCGAGCTACACCGAGCTAAAAATAACCCAAATTTTTCTCCGGACACGCCGGGGACCGCGGGGTTACGGAGCAGAAGCAGCCGGAGCCACCGCACAGCGGGAACACGGGGGACAAGGACACGACCCGCCTGATAAAAGGGTGACACCTCCCGCCTGGGCTCTGTCACCCGACACTCCGCCCTCCTGCCACCCCCCGGGGAATTTGGGAGCGCGGGGTAATCCCCGTGTCCCCACGCGTCCCTTCTGCGTCCCCAGGGAGCGAGTGGCCCTCTAATAATAAACCCCGCTCGCTCTATTGCTGCAGGGATGACACCACTCCATATCCATCCCCCATCCCGGCGGGATTGTCATTTTCCCTGCCCGCCGGGCGCATATAAATAACAACGCAGCGCCCAAAACCTGCTTTCACCTGCCAGCTCAGCGCCGTGGCCGTCGGCATCCCCGTACTCAAATTCCAGGTTGGGACAATCCACGGAGCCCTGCGGAGAGCGGGATGGGGTTAGGAGAGGGCTGGCACATCCCGGGGGATATTTTGGGATGCGGGATGGCTGCCAGCACTCGCAGCCTTTGCGCCAAAGCTCCTCCAGCCGCCGGAGCAGCGACTCGCAGGGATGGCTCTCCCGAGCTGGAGCGGGGAGTCCGTGCGAGGCCGCTTAAAATACGGCGGAAACGTGTAACAAAAATGCGTAAATCCGCGTGTAAAAACCAGCATTTCTCAAATCCCCGGGAAAGCAAAGGCACGACACGAAATGCCGGCGAATATGCGATGCATTTCAAAGCCCCTAAAAACGAACCCCGGGGCTGGTTCAAAGCAAAAGCTCCCCGGGAGGATGCTGCGGATCCCGGAGCTCCGTCCTCAGCAGCGCAGATCCGACAGCTCTCCGGGGCCGGGCTTTGCCTTTCTGATCTCCCCCTCCTCCCCTGCGGATGAGGAACTGGAGCATGAAACTTCGCCGGAGGATTCCGGCGGGGCAGCGAGCAGGCAGCCGCAGCCAGACGACCCAAGGCCGGCAGCGCGCCGCCCTGCCCCGAGTAAAGGAACACATGAATGAATAATCAACTAAATTAACGTAATTTCCCATTCCGAGTCTCAGTATCCCCTCCTCGGCAGCCGGGCTGGGACTGATGCGTATCGTCGCGATTAATATTGATGACCCAGGAGTGATGCGCGGCTACGGGCTGAGCCCGACTCGCTCAAAATCGCTGTTTTTTCACCCAATTTCTACAGCCCAGCCCGGCGGGGCGGCTCGGGGACTTAAAGCCGCTGAGGAATTCGGCGAAGCGCGTGGAGCCCTAATCCGCTTTGAGAGACCGAGCCAGGGGAGCAAAGCAAACCCCAAATTCACGACTTGGGGACAAGACTTGGACACCGTCCCCAGAGACCCTTTTGGGGTGAGGGAGCCCCTCGGTGGGGAAGCGAAGTGTCCCCGTCCTTTGCTCTCGGGGGTCCCCCGGTGGCTTTTACGGTGGCCGGGGACATCAGAGTCCGGTGGGATCCTGGTGACCCGATCCCGGCCCTGCTTCCCCGGCCTGGCATTAACGAGGCCGTACGGCAGGGCAGCCCAGCGGGGTTTGCGGGTTCCCCCGTGCCCCGGGGTTTTTGCGGGGATGGAGGGGACCCGGACCTCGGTGAGGGGCAAAGCGGAGCCCGCAGAGTGTGGGGGAGCCCAGGGCTCAGGTGGGCCCCCAAAACCTTGCTGCCGGCTCTGGGCGTGGGGCTGGGAGCTGCTGAGCCAGCACCCCAGAACTCTGCAGCTGTGTCTGGGAGTGGAGCGGGGAGGTGGCAGAGCCGGGGAGCGCCCCTGGGGCACCGCAGGACGCTAAAGCCACCCCCGCAGGACCCCTAAAGCGCCCAGTTTGGGGTAGGGAGCACCCCCAAGGCCGGGCGCTCCCCCAGGCCTGGACAAGGCTCCTTCCACAGGACGCCCAGCCCCAGAGCAGGAACCACAGCAGGTCCCGTCGGAGCCCGGGGGGTGCCGGCACCGAGCTCCGCGCTCTCACCTCGGACTCCTTCCGCTGGCTCCTGAAGAGCTCCCGGCCCTTGGGCAGCGGCTGTGGTTGTGGTTGTGGTTGTGGTTGTGGTTGTGGTTGTGGTTGTGGTTGTGGCTGTGGCTGTGGCTGGGGCTGTCCCGGCCGGGCCCTGCCCGGGCCCGGGGCTCCGCCGCCTCCCGCCGCCTCCATCCCGCGGCCCCGCCGCCGCCGCCGCCAGCACGTGGGGGCAGAGCCCCGCCACGCCCCCGCCACGCCTATTGGTCCGCCGGCACAAGGGGCGTGGCCTCAGGACACACCCCCGCATCGCCATTGGTTCGGAGCGGGATGGGGCGGGGCCCGCGGTAACGGCAACGGCGGAGGGAACCCGGGGGTCCCTGGGTGTGGAGGGGACATACCGAGGGGACGGGCTTGAGGGGGACAGGGGGTGTCCCTGGGGTGCTGGAACAGGGAATGTTGGGGGGTTATGGGGTGTCCCTGGGGTGCTGGGAACAGGGAATGCTGGGGGTTGTGGGGTGTCCCTGGGGTGCTGGAACAGGGAATGCCGAGGGGTCATGGGGTGTCCCTAGAGGGTGGGAACAGGGAATGCTGGGGGGTTATGGGGTGTCCCTGGGGTGCTGGAACAGGGAATGCTGGGGGTTGTGGGGTGTCCCTGGGAGGAGGTAGGAACAGGGAATGTTGAAGGGTTATGGGGTGTCCTTGGAGTGCTGGGAACATGGAATGCTGCCATGGGGGGTTATGGGGTGTCCCTGGGGTGCTGGGAACAGGGAATGCCGGGGGATTGTGGGGTGTCCCTAGAGGGTGGGAACAGGGAATGCTGGGGAAAGGGTTTATAGGATTTCCCTGGGGTGCTGAGAACAGGGAATGCTGGGGGTTGTGGAGTGTCCCTGGAGTGCTGGAACAGGGAATGTTGAAGGGTTATGGGGTGTCCTTGGGGTGCTGGGAATAGAGGGATTATAGGGTGTCCTTGGAGTGCTGGGAGCACGGAATCCTGCCATGGGGCGGGGGGGGGGGGGGGGCTGTGGGGTATCCTTGGAGTGCTGGGAACATGGAATGCTGCCATGGGGGGTTATGGGGTATCCCTGGGGTGCTGGGGAAGGAGGATTTATAGGGTGTCCTTGGAGTGCTGGGAACATGGAATGCTGCCATGGGGGTTTATGGGGTGTCCCTGGGGAGCTGAGCTGGGTCAGCAGGGCGGGAGCTGGCGGTGCCGGAGGTACCCGTGGGGTGCCCATGGATCGGTAACCGTGGAGGGGGCCCATGGATCGGTAACCGTGGAGGGGGCCCACGGATCGGTAACCGTGGAGGGGGCCCACGGATCGGTAACCGTGGAGGGGGCCCATGGATCGGTAACCGTGGAGGGGGCCCATGGATCGGTAACCGTGGAGGGGGCCCACGGATCGGTAACCGTGGAGGGGGCCCATGGATCGGTAACCGTGGAGGGGGCCCATGGATCGGTAACCGTGGAGGGGGCCCATGGATCGGTAACCGTGGAGGGGGGCCCATGGATCGGTAACCGTGGAGGGGGCCCATGGAGGGGCCGGGGGCACCTGTGGGGCTGCAGCTGCCCCAGCACAGGCTGGACCGAAGGTTCCCCCCCAGAAACGCCCGGTCAGCCGGGCTGCCCAAACCCCGTCATCCCCATTTTGGTGCCAGGCAGCAGCTCCCGGGGCCCTGGAGCAGGAGTGGGAGCGGGCAGGATTCCCATTCCCACAGCCAGTAAAGGGGGGGCGGTTGGTTTTGGGGTGACTGTGTAGGTTTGTGGCCGGGGAGGCACCGGGTGCCCCATCTCGTGTCCCACATCCCTTCACAGCCTCTGGAAACCCCAAGGGTTTGGATCGGAATTTCCCTGGGCTGCCCCGGCAGCGTGTGCAGCCCCGCAGCAGAGCAGATAACGGGATCGTTCCGGAGGAGATAACGGGATCGGGAGCGTTCCGGCCCCGCCTCGCAAGGACACACCAGCCCGGGAACCCCAACAGCCCCAAGGACGCGGCCCCGGAGCCGCTTCCCCGGCTGGAATTATCGGGACACGGCGGGAGCTCAAGGCTGCGGCTTTGGGGACAACCCCCCACCCATCCCCGATCCCTCCCTGTCCCCCCCCCCGCCCCAAAATCCCGGTCTGGCCCCGCCTGACCCCAAATGACATTCGGGAGAGGCTGAGTTTTCCAATGTTTTATTTGTGTTTTGAGATTACAGAGTCTTTATTGCTGATCTAATACAATCACTCAGACATTAATATTTAAAACATCCTTTTTTGAAATGTTACGCTTGCAACGTTTTCGTTTCCTCGCTGCTGATGACGAGTTTTGTCTTATTATCTCTAAAGTTCAGAACAGAATTAAATTTCCTTTTTATGATTTTGCTGGTGTTACCTAAAATCTCCTTTTTCCTAAGTCTTGAAAAATGTGTTACATTAAAAAAAAAAAAAAAAAAAAAAAAGAGAAAGATAAAAGAAACCAAACCCCATTACACGTTTAATTTAGAGATGATCATAGGATATGATTCCAGGTTGATTAGGAAAAAAGCCAAGCGAGCCAAAAAGCTTTTACAGGAGAAGCAGAACATGGAGAAGAGCTTTAAAAATCGAGGTGGGAAAAGCCAGTCGGGATTTTAGTATTAATATATATATATATATAATTTTTTTTTCCCCTTCCTATCTACCTGGAAGATAAAAGGAGGTTGAAACAGGGCACGAAGGGATCCGGGGCTGTGCAGAGCAGGCACAGGGCAGGAGGCGGCTCTGGGGATGAGAGGGGTCGGGACAAAAGGGGATTTTTCCAGGGGGAAGTGGCTGTGCTTGGGATGGGATTCCCACTCTTCCCAAAGCTGCTCTGCCCCAGCGACCCCGTGGTCTCACCTGGGCCAGGAGCAGCTCCGCGCTCCCGGAGAACAGCAGGGCCTGACACAGACCAGGAGCCAGCTCAGGACAAAGACCTGGGGGTGTGATGTTCCAAACAGCTCAGGGGATTCTTCCCAAAAACAAAAAGAAACCAAATCTCAGGATCTGGGTAAAACGAAGGAGCAGAGATCATTTCAAGTCTGTGGTGAGCCATCAGTCCACGTGGAAGCTTCTCAAAGCCTGAAGGTCTCCTCAAGGCCTCCTCAGAGCCCCGACGCCTTCCCAAGGCCTCTTCAAGGTTTCCTCAAGGTCTTCTCAAGGTTTTCCTTCCTGATTCTGAGAGATTTCGAAGAGACACTTGGAGTAAGACGGCACAGGGGAACGTTTGCTCTGGAGATGAAAACGTGGTCAACCTGACTCCAAGTCTGGGAGCTCTGGGAAGGCCTTGAGGCCGTAATTCCTGTTTTCCCTTCCTTGTGCGTGAACGAGCTGCCACAAAAAAGTTCTCCATGATGGCCGAGAGGCCCAGGAGGACAAAACACGGATCTGCAGCCGGTGAGAGACTCGGGAAGCAAACAGGGAGGACAAAGCTTCTGTGCTCACGGGGCTGGGCAGTTTTATTTCAGAGGGGTCACCTTCCCCACGTGAGGGACACAAGTGACCTCGGCCAGACAGAGCACTCGGGAAGCCACCTGTCCTGTGCTCAGGAGGGACATGCTGGGATAAAACAGGGAACTCGGGCAGATTTCTTCTCCATCAGCTCTGACGCATCGAGACTCGAGGTGACCAAAAGGGGTTTTTAGCGACGCTGAACTCTCCCCTGGCACAGAATCCGTGTTGGGGCTGGGGCGGGGGGGGTGGGTCACTCCGGCGGACGTCTCGTACATTCCAAAAGGGATTTCCGGATTCGTACGGATACGACCAGGAAATAAAAACTCCGAACACTTTCCAATGAGGAGACTGAAATTCAGCTGGAGAAGGAGCTGGGTCCTCCCAGCCGGGGCGCCGGGCCGGAGCTCCGCTTGGCGCGGGCGGAGGCGCCGGGCGCTTGAGCAGCATCGGTTGGGCGAGGCCCTTCCAGCAGCGCGGGCCCCGCCGGGAACGCGACTTTGGTTGATCCAGAGAGAGAGACAGAGAGAGAGGTTGGCACTCGGAACGACAGCAGCAGGAAAACGCCGCGGGGCTGCGGCCAGGGCAGCGCTCGGGGCTGTCCGCGGCCGGCGCTGAGCCTCGGGCGCGGCTCCGGCCGGTGCTAAGGCGAGGATCCCCGGCTGGCCGCGGCCCCGGGCACTTCCAGGGCACGCCGAGGGGTTTTTCTCCAGCCGCGTTCCCCAGGTGGTTCCCGGCCAAAGGGGGTTTGGGGTTTTGTTGTCAAAGCGCCGGGGATTCCTCGGTGCCGCTGGAGAAGCGCTGGAGCGCGGAGGGAACCAAAAGCTGGGTCCCGCCGAGCGTGGGAGGGGGTGAGCAAGGGCTAAGGGATTATTATTATTATTATTATTAATATTATTATTATTATCCTTATTCTTCCACGGCTCGATTCCAGCAGCTTCCTCCTCGCCTTTCCCCGTCCTCCCAGCCCCGGAAAAGAACGAACCCAAAAGAGAAAAATGAAAAGGAACGGAAAAGAAAATCCAGCGTCTCCCAGTCCCGCGGCAGGACGAACACCAGTGGCAGAGGCCACATGAACAGTATTCTAATTTAATAAATAAATAACCTAAAACACACTGTCGACTATGGCAGCAAGCCCGGCTCTAGCGTGGGAAGCTTGCGTGGTTTCATCCTGTACAGTAGTTGAGAAAGACTCGGGGGGTTGTTGCTGCTCCTCGCGACTCTCCGGGATGCGGCGGCAGGAATTCAATATCTGGGGAAAGAATTGGGAGGAAAGACTTGTGGTAACCGGGTTTGGGGAGTGGGGAAGGGATGAGAAGCTGCCCCGGCAGCACCACGGTGGATTTTGGGAGGGGGAGAGGACAAGGACAGAAATGGCTGAGGGAGGGGTTTGGTCCGAGGTGGCCGGGGGAGGGTGGAGGGGTCGCGGATCCCTCTCAGTGCAGGGAATTCCCTGTGAGCCTCAAAGGATCCCGACCTCTCTGTGCAGGGGACAAACGCTGCTCCCCACAGGGCTGGGCCAGACCCCAAAACCAGGACAAACCTCACTCCTAACCAGGGACAAACCTCACTCCTAACCAGGGACAAACCTCACTCCTCACACACCAAAACCAGGACAAACCTCACTCCTGACAGGGCTGGGCAATGCCAGACCCCAAAACCAGAGACAAACCTCACTCCTCCAAGGCTGGGCCAGATCAGACCCCAAAACCAGGACAAACATCACTCATCACAAACCTGGGCCATGCCAGACCCCAAAGCCAGGGACAAACCTCACTCCCCACAAGACTGACCCACACCAGACACCAAAACCAGGCACAGAGAACTGCACCAGAGGGAATTCCTCCAGGGCCACGGGGAAGCACCAGGATTTCGCGAGGAAAAAAACCTCAGGATGTGGGAAAACCCAGCCATCCCCAAACTGGGAGTGTTCTGGTGCTCTCTGCCTGCCAAGAAAATCCCTTTTCCTGCAGGAGAAGGATCTGGGCTTCACCCTCCCGAGCTGGTCCGCGTTTGCGCAAAGCCATTTCGTTTTCAAGCTGCAAATTCCTGACAGCGCCGCCTGAAAAAACGTGGAAAAGGGAAGGGATCCAGGGGCTGCCACGGCAAGCTGCTATTCTGGGGGATCTGCGCTGGGAGAGGAGCCCGTGGGAGCAGCCCCAGGGCTGAGGCTGCTCTGTGCCACCTCAGCCCCCGGCAAACTTTAAAAATAAAGCCGTCCCCGAGCCGGTGGCACGGCGCTGGCATCCGCCGCGTCTGGGTGCCAGCTGCTGCCAGGCGCGGAGGGTCCTGCGCTGCCGGGAGCTGCTGCCAGGGCTCGGGCTGCACCATCCCCTCCCCGCTGTCCGCACTGAGCCCTGGGGGTCTCCTCGGGGGATGGGGGGGACAAAACCCCGTCCCCTGTGACCCCACAGGCGTGCCCCACGGCGGGGCAGGAGCGGAGAGCGCTGGGAGGGCAGCGGGAGGAAGAGAAGGCCGGGAGGAGCAGGGGGGCTGCAGGGCACTGGGAGAGGAGAGGGATGAGAGGGCACTGGGAGGGCACTGGGAGGGCACTGGGAGGGCACTGGGAGAGGAGAGGGATGAGAGGGCACTGGGAGGGCACTGGGAGGGCACTGGGAGGGCACTGGGAGGGCACTGGGAGAGGAGAGGGATGAGAGGGCACTGGGAGGGCACTGGGAGGGCACTGGGAGGGCACTGGGAGGGCACTGGGAGGAGGAGAAGGCCAGGAGGAGCACCAGGAGGGGCAGGGGGCTAAGAGGGCACTGGGAGGGCTCCAGGAGGGGCAAAGGGCTGCAGGGCACCAGGAGGGCACCAGGAATAGCAGCAGGAGGGGCACCAGGAGGGGCAGAGGGCACCAGGAGGGGCACAGTGAGGGGCAGAGGGCTCCAGGAGGGGCACCTGTAGTAGTTGGGTTTGAAGGGTCCGTTCTTGTTGAGCCCCAGGTACTTGGCCTGCTCGTCCGTCAGCTCCGTCAGGTGCGCGTCGAAGGTGGGCAGGTGCAGGCTGGCCACGTACTCGTCTGGTGGGGACACGGCGGGGACAGTCACAGCCACAGCACGGAGGGGAGGCCACGGGGACACCCCACCCGACAGCTCTGGAGGGTGTCGCCTCACCCCAAGACTGGGACAAGCCACCCCTGTGTCACCTCCCAGGGGTGACAATGCCACAGCCTGGCCCGGTGTCCCCTCCCAGGGGTGACAGTTCCACATCCCGGCCCAGTGTCACCTCGCAGCTGTGACAATGCCACAGCCTGGCCCGGTGTCACCTCCCAGCTGTGACAGTGACACATCCCGGCCCAGTGTCACCTCCCAGCTGTGACAATGCCACATCCCGGCCCAGCGCCAGCCCCCAGCCCATCACCGGGAGCAGGAGGCAGGTCGGGAAGGTGCTCACCCATTTTTTTCGGCAGCAGGTACACGTCCTGCTTGTAGCGTCCCTCGGGAGCGTTGTAGAGCTCTATCAGGGCCAGGGCCTGCGGGGAGGGTGACACTGGGGTCACCGCTGTCCCTCGCAGCAGCGCCTGTGCCCCGCCCCGCCCCAGCCCTCCCCCTCACCTGCGTGGTGGCCGTGATGGACAGGACGAAGGTGGGCACGGTGGAGCAGCTCAGGTTCAGCAGGCGGCCCTGGCAGGAGGGATCCGGGGGTCAGCAGGGCACCGAACCCGCCCTGTGACCCCACGGCAGGGACAGCAGGAACGTGTCCCGGCTGTTTTGTCACCTGCACCGAGCCCCAGGGTGACAGGGACACGCGCTGTCCCCTCAGGAAGGGCAGATCTCCCTGTGGGAGACGCCCCGGGCGTGGGATCAATTAAATCAGGGGAGATTTTCTTCGTGCCAGGAGCTCAGGGGGGCTGCACATGTCCCTGCCACGAGGGGACAGCCGGGGAGGGATTTGGGATCTAATCCCAGGGAAGAGGGGCAGGAGGAGAGGGAACGGCCTCAGACTGGCCCAGGGGAGGCTCAGGGTGGATTTTGGGGAGAATTTTTTTTCATGGGAAGGGTGCTCAGGCACTGGAAACGCCCAGGGAGGTTTGGAGCCCGCATCCCGAAAGGAATTTCAAAGCTCCGTGGATGTGGCGCTTGGTGGCTGGGAACGGTTGGGCTCGATGGACTCAGAGATGTTTCCCAGCCTAAATCATTCCGTGAGTCCACGATTCCAAGAGGCAGAGCTGCAATTCCTGCCGCCCTCACCTCTGCCAGCAGCACGATCCGCTTCCCGTCGGGCCAGATGACGTGATCCACCTGGGACCTCACCCGCTCCCAGGTGAGCTCGGGCGTGCGCAGGCTGGCCTGGAAAACGGGGTGGGGACGTCACCAGAGCAGCCCCAGAACCTCCGAGAAGGAGCAGAAAGCCCTGCCAGGGATCCCATCCCAATCCCAGAGCAGTGACACCTCTGCGATCCACAACCTGAACCGTTTTTGTCACCTCAGCACACCAAACCCCACCAAAGATTGTCCACAATCTGGTGAGGAGGACCCGTGGCCACAACCTGAACCGTTTTTGTCACCTCAGCACACCAAACCCCACCAAAGATTGTCCAAAATCTGGTGAGGAGGACCCGTGGTCACAACCTAAACCGTTTTTATCACCTCATCTCTCACAAACCCCACCGAAGATTGTCCAAAATCTGGTGAGGAGGACCCGTGGTCACAACCTGAACCGTTTTTGTCACCTCAGCACATCAAACCCCACCAAAGATTGTCCAGAATCTGGTGAGGAGGACCCGTGGTCACAACCTGAACCGTTTTTGTCACCTCAGCACACCAAACCCCACCAAAGATTGTCCAAAATCTGGTGAGGAGGATTTGTGGCCACAACCTGAACCGTTTTTGTCACCTCAGCACATCAAACCCCACCAAAGATTGTCCAGAATCTGGTGAGGAGGACCCGTGGTCACAACCTGAACTGTTTTCATCACCTCATCTCTCACAAACCCCACCAAAGATTGTCCAAAATGTGGTGAGGAGGACCCGTGGTCACAACCTGAACTGTTTTCATCACCTCAGCACATCAAACCCCACCAAAGATTGTCCACAATCTGGTGAGGAGGACCCGTGGCCACAACCTGAACCGTTTTTGTCACCTCAGCACATCAAACCCCACCAAAGATTGTCCAGAATCTGGTGAGGAGGATTTGTGGCCACCAGCTGGACCCTGCCTGGCTGCAGCTGCTCCTTCCAGCCCAGAAAACGCCTCCAAACCCACGGGAATTCTCTGGAATTCTCCAGACGAGGCTCCCCCTGGGTTTTTGCTCGTGCCCAAGCACAGGGGAGCAGATTTTTGGGATTCCTGGTTGGGCCGGGACATGGATGTGGGCTGGAGGATTCCCAGATCCTGAGGGAAGGCTGAGGCTGGATGTCCTTTCCTGCTCCTCAGAATCCCTGGGGATTGAGGAGGGGCTGGGACACATCTGGGACACGGGGGGTGGGATTTTATCTCCTCCAGGGGTGTCCTCAGGACAGACAGAGCTGCTGGGGGGGCCCCAAAACATCATCGCCCCGAAATATCATCACCCCAAAACACCATCATCCCAAAACACTGTCACCCCAAAATATCACCACCCCAAAAACCATCACCCTAAACATCATCACCCTCAAACCCCATCACCTCAAAACACCATCACCCCAAAATACCATCACCCCAAAACATCATCGCCCCACACGTTGTCACCCCAAAAACCCATCACCCCAAACACCCATCACCTCAAACAATCACCCCAAAACTCCCATCGTGCCAAACCACCACCCCAAAACACTGTCACCCCAAACCCTCATTACCCTTAAACACCATCACCCCGAATACCCATCACCCCAAACCCTCATAACCCCAAACTTCATCACCCCCAACCCCCATGACCCCAAAAAATCACCCCAAACACCATCACCCTAAAACACCATCACCCCAAACCATCACCCCAGAACACCATCACCCCAAAACACCATTACCCCAAAAAATCACCCCAAACACCATCACCCCGAACTCCCATCACCCCCAAACACCATCACCCCAAACCATCACCCCAAAGCCCCATCATCTTAAAAAAGTCACCCCAAACCCCATCACCCCAAGCCCCCATCACCCCAAAACACCATTGCCCCAAACCCTCATCACCCCAAACACCATCACCCCAAACATATCACCCCAAACACCATCACCCCAAACATATCACCACCCCAAACCATCACCACCCCAAAACATCATCACCCCAATCACCCTAAAACACCATTGCCCCAACACATTGCCCCAAACCCCCATCACCCCAAACAATCACCCCAAGCCCCCATCACCCCAAAACATCATTGCCCCAAACCCTCATCACCCCAAAATACCATCACCCCAAACATATCAGCACCCCAAAATATCACCACCCCAAACAATCACCCCAAACACCATCACCCTAAAACACCATTGCCCCAAACCCCCACCACCCCAAACTCCATCACCCCAAACAATCACCCCAAGCCCCCATCACCCCAAAACCCCATCACCCCAAACAATCACCCCAAACCCCATCACCCCCAAAGAGTCACCCCAAAGAGTCACCCCAAGCCCAAAGCACGACCCCAAACCCGCGCTGACCACGTCGATCTCGGTGTTGGAGTGCCCCATGTTGCAGACGATGCAGCTGTTCTTCATCCTGTCCAGATGTTCCCTGGTCACCACGTTCTTGTTCCCTGCGGCACCAAAATCCCAAATGCTCACCCCCTGCCCCGCCTTTGGGGTTTTCCCTGGGCTCCGACCCCGTTTTGGGGTGTGAATCCCCGCCTCCCGCCCCCGTACCCGTGCAGGTGATGACGATGTCCACCTGCCTGATGACTTCATTGAGCTTCACCAGCCGGAATCCGTCCATGCTGAGAGGGGGAACAAAAAAAAAAAAAAAACAGGGAAAAAAGTCACCCCAGATCCCAAACTCAACTTCCTGAAGGGCCATTGGGATCTCTGGGTTCATCCCGGAGGATCTGCGAAAAGGGATTTTGGGGTTTTTTTTTTTTTCCCCCGTGTCCTGTCGAGGCTTTCTCATCTTCAAACCTCGATTCTCCACCGCGACGGGTTTTTTTAGAGCTGCAGGGAACATCCAGGAGCTGCGGATCCGCTCGGGAATCCAGGTCGGGATGGATTTAGAGCGTCCTAAAAGACCCCCCAAAGGTGCAGGTGCCTCTCAACACCCCAGAAATCCTTTTTTTGAGGCACCTGGCAGGACCCTCAGAGGTGCTGAGGCCTTGCCCTGCCTCCCCGGCAAGGTGAGAGCTCAGGGATAACAAGCACAGGATGTGTGCGGTTATTCTTTTTTTTTTTTGGGGATTTGTTGACAATCCTCCCCAGAGCTCCTTCCTGTGCCTCTCACAAAGCTGCAAAAAATCCCAGTTACTAAAAAAGAAAAAAAGAAAAAAAGGAAAAAGAAGTAATTTTTTTTTTTTTTTTTTCCTGCCGCACGTCCCAATTTCCCGAGTTTTTCCCCACGGTGCAGGCTCCTCCTGGGATCGCTGGAAATTCCCGGCTGAGGGTGGATGAAGGGCACTGGAGTGGCCCAAAAGTTCATCAGCGCTGCTAATTAGGGCTCGTTAGTCCTCCCAGCACAATGAGCTGGGGAGGAGCTGAGGGTTCGGGGAGGCTCTGGGTGGGTTTGGGATGCAGGAGGAGAATCCAAACCCCGCTGTGTCCGGAGGGATGGAGGATGGACACCAGGACCTCTTTTGGGGTGTCCCAGGACCCCAGAGAGCCCCGGGACAGCCAGGGAGCAGCAGCTCAATCCCAAAATCCCCGCGAGCCGCGGCCCCAAAGTCCTGCTGCTGTGGGATGGGATGAACTGGGAAAGGGTGGGATAAACTGGGAAAGGATAGGGTAAACTGGGAGGGGATGGGATCAACTGGGAGGGGATGGGATAAACTGGGAGGGGATGGGATAAACTGGGAGGGGATGGGATAAACTGGGAGGGGACAAACTGGGAAGGGATGGGATAAACTGGGAAGGGATGGGATAAACTGGGAGGGGATGGGATAAACTGGGAAAGGATGGGATAAACTTGGAGGGGATGGGATAAACTGGGAAGGGATGGGATGGGATAAACTGGGAAGGGATGGGATGGGATAAACTGGGAGGGGATGGGATAAACTGGGAAGGGATGGGATCAACTGGGAGGGGATGGGATAAACTGGGAAGGGATGGGATGGGATAAACTGGGAAGGGATGGGATGGGATAAACTGGGAGGGGATGGGATAAACTGGGAAGGGATGGGATGGGATAAACTGGGAAGGGATGGGATGGGATAAACTGGGATGGGATGGGATCAACTGGGAAGGGATGGGATCAGCTGGGAAGGGATGAACTGAGAGGCGTTGTAGGGCAGGGTGCCTTTTCTGGGATGGGATCAGCTGGGAGATAACTGCCCCCCTTACCAGGCCTGCAGGGCGCAGATGGGGTCGATCTCGGTGACGTAGACGATGGAGCCCATGGCCTTGAGCGCGGCACAGCAACCCTTCCCCACCTGAAACAGCAACAGCAACAGCAACAGCAACAGCAACAACAACAGCAACAACAACAGCAACAGCAACAGCAACAGCAACAGCAACAACAACAGCAACAACAACAGCAACAACAACAGCAACAACAACAGCAACAACAACAGCAACAACAACAGCAACAACAACAGCAACAGCAACAGCAACAACAACAGCAACAGCAACAGCAACAGCAACAATAACAGCAACAGCAACAGCAACAATAACAGCAACAGCAACAGCAACAATAACAACAGCAACAACAACAACAACAACAGCCCTGCCCCACCTGAAACAACAACAACAACAACAACAACAACAGCCCTGCCCCACCTGCAATAGGACAGGGCTCAGCACACACAACAGCCAGAGCTCCCTGTGGGAACTGACAGTGGTCAGAACATGGATTTTTAGGCTCCAGGCAGTGCCTTGAAGTCTTTGGGAAAGGCCAAGGACAAAACTCCCGCAGTCTGGGCTGGGAAAATGTGAGGAGGAGCCCAAAACAATTCCTAAAACAATCCCTATAAACAATCCCTAAAACAATTCCTAAAACAATCCCTAAAACAATCCCTATAAACAATCCCCATAAACAATCCCTATAAACAATCCCTATAAACAATCCCTATAAACAATCCCTATACACAATCCCTATAAACAATCCCTATACACAATCCCTATAAACAATCCCTATAAACAATCCCTATACACAATCCCTATAAACAATCCCTATAAGCAATCCCTATAAACAATCCCTATAAGCAATCCCTATAAGCAATCCCTATAAGCAATCCCTATAAACAATCCCTATAAACAACCCCTATAAACAATCCCCATAAACAATCCCTATAAGCAATCCCTATAAACAATCCCTATACACAATCCCTATAAACAATCCCTAGAACAATCCCTATGAACAATCCCTAAAACAATCCCTATAAGCAATCCCTATAAACAATCCCTATAAGCAATCCCTATAAACAATCCCTATAAACAATCCCTATAAAAGACCCCTATAAGCAATCCCTATAAGCAATCCCTATAAACAATCCCTATACACAATCCCTATACATAATCCCTATAAACAATCCCTATACACAATCCCCATAAACAATCCCTATAAGCAATCCCTATAAGCAATCCCTATAAGCAATCCCTATACGCAATCCCTATACACAATCCCTATAAACAATCCCTATACACAATCCCTATACATAATCCCTATAAACAATCCCTATACATAATCCCTATAAACAATCCCTATAAGCAATCCCTCCTCCTGACACCCGGTGTTTTCCCTTCACTCACAGAGACGTCCACGAAAACGTGACGCCCTGAAAGGACCCGCCCTGCCCATTGTGCCCGAGCGCTGTATAAACAAAAAATAAATCTGTCTTTCAATAAACTCTGCCATAAACCCTCCGGAGAAATCGGCGTTCTACACGAGCCGTCCTGAACCGCAACGACCGCGCCCCGACCCTCATCTCACACCCTCGCAGCAGGGCATTGGTATTCTGTTTCTGGCCAAATAGGTAAAAAAAAACCCATTCCAGTAAAGAGTTTTTTATCTTCTTTTTTGTTAGAGCTGGGATTAAATGCTCCAGTGACGGTGTTGGGCGTTTGGACTCAGATGTTTGTTAATATTCTTATTTACGTTACAGCCTCGGGACCCTGCAGGGGGAGAATTTCAGGGTTTCTGGGCTACAAGACACTGACCCTCAACAAGCCGCGCATTTGACTCGAGGCCGTGGAACAACCTCCCAAAACCGAGCGACGGCACCGGGGTTTGAATAGAAGTGTGTGATCTCCAAGGGTGAAAAAGCTGAATTTGGGGTTTTAGGGTATAGGAGGGAAGATGGAGGATTGTGGGTGTTGTCTGAGTCCTTCTTCTTCACCTCCTCCTCCTCCGTGGGTTTGGGTGGTTTTGTGTAACGGGTCGATAGAGTTCCACATTGCGGGCTTCAGTGTGGTCAGTGTCGGGTTGAAAGTGAAAATAATTTAGGTGGCATTTCATCATTGGATGGATTGTCCTTGACGAGACCTGGTGGACGTAGAGAAACTCTCCATTTGGCCACATTTCTCCACCTTGCCGGTTGGAGCTCACGGCTCTTGAGTCTGTAACTAGGCAAGGATTAATAAACACCGAGTCCAAACGCGAAGCGCTGCGCTAATCCCGCTTCTAACACCAAGAAAAGAAGGTAAAAACCTTGCTCTGGGAGAAGAACTCCCGACTTTCGGTGTACAGCCTCACAAGCTGTGAGTTCCGGCTAACAAAGTGAAAAACGGATCCCCGTCTCTCCCTCTACGAGGCCTTTCGAGCGCAAACCGTCCGATTATGAAACGACGCCGCAATCATTTTTACTTTTACCCCGATAACCAACCGCCCCTGGCCCGCAGTGCGGATTTTTCCACCCAGCTACAAACCACCACCCAGCGCCAGGGAGAAGAAGGTGAGAAAGAACTTTAACCCCTCCACCTCGCTTTATATATTTACTATATTCTAACCCCATTAAACTCCGAGTTTTCCGCCCCGGGAGGTCACACGCTTCCATCCAAACCCCACAGCCACGATCCCGGCGCTGTTGTTTAATTTTGGGAGCCTTTTCCACGCCCTCAGGTGAAACGCAGTTTGTTCTTGGCGGCCGGCACAGAAATCCTGAAATTCTCAGTGCCCGGGGTTTCAACATCCTAATCCTGGCTTAGGACAGGCCTTGTTGGGCCCTACTTTAAGCCAGGATTAATGTGCAAAGGCAGATTCTCCCAGAGATTCTACACGAACAGCTCTGTCGGTTCCATCCACATCACTTCTTGTTATGAAATTAACTGATTTTGTCGGAATTCAACTCGTTTTGTCCCAATTTAACTGACAAAAGGCAACGCCACCGAACTTTAAACTGGGCGTTTGGGTCTTGTTCTTTCTTTTAACGAACTCAGTCTCTAATTTGCCAAGGCACTAAAAAGAAAAAAAAATCTTCTATTTATTTAAAAGTTGAATTTCCACCTCACGCCCGGGTGGATTTACGTGTTTTAGGTTTTTTTTCTGAAGGGGTAATTAAGTCACAGGGTTAACGAGCTTTAACCTTTGCCCAGCACAGGGAATCCAGGTTAAATCACCAAAATTCCCCCCCAAAAAAATGAGATTACGGCAGGAAAAACGGAGCCATCCCAGCTCTTTGGACTTTAAAATCCCGGTAGAGCAGCCACTGCCACTGGTCCTGAGGAAAAACTGGGAAAAGGGGAATATTCCCATGTGGAGAGAGGGCGGGTGAAGGGATAAATCCGGATTAATTCCCACTGGATTGCCCAGAACATCTGCAGGAAACCTCTGATTTTAGTAAAAACAGTAAATGGAATAAAAATGTTTCGATAGAAAGGAATATAAATTTAGTAAAATCGGATTAAATGTGATAAAATCATATAAAAATGCGTTGTATCAATATCTGGGCGTGCCAATATCCAGATAGTAAAGACATCCAGAATATTCAGTATTTATAATATTTAATATTATAATATTAATAATATTAATATAAAAATTTTTAAAAAATCTTTTTTTTTAAAAGATTCAGGTTTGGCATCTCTTTATCAATAAATAAATGACAGAAAAGTTTCATTTTTTTTGGCCAACTCCTGAGGTTTGGAGAGTCCTGCAAGTGCAGAGCAAAGAGCTGAGGGAGGGGAGGAGAGGGGGAGGATTTACACACGGAATTCCCAGTGGGGGCAAAAAAAGAGGGAAAATTGGGAAAATTACCTCCCCGTAGCCACAAACCACCACCTGCTTCCCTCCAAACATCATGTCCGTTGTCCTCTTCAAGCTGAGGGGGGAAAAAAGAAAGAAAAAAAAGGAAATTAAAGCCACAATTAAAGGTCAGAGTTACACCAGGAGCTGCCCCCAGGAGGGATCCCTGGAATTCCAGGGGAAGAGAAAACCCAAAAAAGCACCAAAAAAACCAAAAAATTTCCCTTTTTCCTTTGGGAAGGGTGGGGTGGTTGGTTTTTTTTGTTCTTCCAACAAAGAGAAAACCCAAAAAAGCACCAAAAAAAAAATTTTTCCCTTTTTCCTTTGGGAAGGGTGGGGTAGTTTTTTGTTTTGTTGGTTTTTTTTTTTGTTTTGTATTTTTTTGTTTGTTTGTTTGTTTTTTTTTTGTTCTTCCAACAAAGAGAAAACCCAGAAAAGCACCAAAAAAAAAAATTCCTTTTTTCCTTTGGGAAGGGTGGGAGGTTTTTTTTTTTTTGGTTTTTTTTTTTGTTTGTTTTTTTTTTTTTTTTTTTTTTTTTTTGTTTTTGTTTTTGTTTTTGTTTTTGTTTTGTTTTTTTTTTTTTTTTTTTTTTTGTTGTTTTGTTTTGTTTTGTTTTGTTTTTGTTTTTGTTTTTGTTTTTTTTTTGTTCTTCCAACAAAGAGAAAACCCAAAAAAGCACCAAAACCAAAAATTTTCCCTTTTTCCATTGGGAAGGGTGGGAGTTTTTTTTGTTCTTCCAGCAAAGAGGATTTGGGTTTGGAGACCTTTTTTTTTTTTTTTTTTTGTAGTTGTTGATTTTTCTTCATTTACTTTTTGGTTTTTGACGCTCCCAAAAGAGTGAAAACCCTCTCCAAAACCCCCTTTCAATCGGAATTTTCGTGGCCGACCCCGAACGTCCCCCAAAGGAGGAGCCCTGGGAGCAGCAGGGGAGTGGGAACTCCTTGCCGGAATCCCAAAGCTTTTCCCAAATGAAGCTCCCCCTTTCCTCCTGCTCCCTCCCGGAGCGTGTCCTACATTTCCCGGCTATTTTTAGCTCTGGAATAAATAGGTTAACGGTGCGGGGAAGGTGAAATTCCCTCCTTTTTTTTTTTTTCCCCGATTTTTTTTTTCATGGGAATTCAGTTCAAAACCCACAGCAGCTCTGAGGCACCTCTGCTCCCATCTGTCCTGACCCCGTTTTCAATTCTTGCGCCTGAATTTCAATTTATCCCCCAGGGTTTGGGTTTTTTTCACAGAATCCCAGGATTTTTGGGGGTTGGGAAGGAGCTTAAATCCCATTCCCATCCCATGGACACTTCCCACTATCCCAAAGTGCTCCAAGGAGAGATTCCAGGGGAAGAAAAAAACCCAAAAAGCACAAAAAAAAAATGTTTTCCCTTTTTCCTTTTGGAAAGGGTGGGAGTTCTCCTTCCAGCAAAGAGGATTTGGGTGTGGAGACCTTTTTTTCTTTTTTTTAATATTCCAGTCCCCTCATTCTTCCCATTCCTTGGAAGTTGCTGCTGCTGAGCATCCCAAATTCTGGGATTGTTCGTGGATCGTGCCACAAACCGTGAGGGGATTTGAGGCTGGACACTCAATTCCATCAAAAAATAAAGGGAATAAAGAGAAAAAAAAAAGGGATAAAGAGGGGAGGGAGAAAGGGCAGGAATGTCGAGTCCCACAGGCGGATTTTATCCAGAGGGGAGAGGGACAGGATGGGAATTCTGATGAGCACCAGAGGAAAGGAGGGATTCGGTTCCCCTCTGGCACGTGAATTGAGCGGAGATGATCCGAAGGCAGCAGAGCCCTGGGGGAATTCCTGCCCCTTTCCTGGGAATTCCTGCCCCTTTCCTGGGGATATTCCTGCCCCTTTCCTGGGGGATATCCCTGCCCCTTTCCTGGGGATATCCCTGCCCCTTTCCTGGGGGAATTCCTGCCCCTTTCCTGGGGGAATTCCTGCCCCTTTCCTGGGGGAATTCCTGCCCCTTTCCTGGGGATATTCCTGCCCCTTTCCTGGGGATATTCCTGCCCCTTTCCTGGGGATATCCCTGCCCCTTTCCTGGGGGAATTCCTGCCCCTTTCCTGGGGATATTCCTGCCCCTTTCCTGGGGATATTCCTGCCCCTTTTCCTGTTGGAATTCCTCCCCTTTCCCTGAGAGAATCCCTCCCCATTCCCGTGGGAATCCCTCCCCATTCCCATTGGAATCCCTCCCCATTCCCGTGGGAATCCCTCCCCATTCCCGGTGGGAATCCCTCACCCATCCAGGATGGACTCCCGGCAGCAGTACAGGTTGTCAAACTTCTGCTTGGTGACGGAGTCGTTGACGTTCATGGCGGGCACACAGAGCTTCCCTGCCTTGGAGAGCTGGTACAGCCTGACGGGGGACAGGGAACAGGGATCATCCCGGGGGAATCCAGCCCTGCGGGATCCAGCCCTGGGGAATCCAGCCCTGGGGAATCCAGCCCTGGGGGATCCATCCCTGAGGAATTCATCCCTGGGGAATCCAGCCCTGGGGAATCCAGCCCTGAGGGATTCATCCCGGGGGAATCCAGCCCTGGGGGATCCATCCCTGAGGAATTAATCCCTGAGGAACTCATCCCTGAGGAACTCACCCCTGAGGAATTCATCCCTGGGGAATTCATCCCTGGGGAACTCATCCCTGGGGAACTCATCCCGGGTGAACTCATCCCTGGGAAATTCATCCCTGGTGAACTCATTCCTGGGAAATTATCCCATAGGAATTAATCCCATAGGAATTAATCCCTGAGGAATTCACTCCTGAGGAATTCATCCCTGGGGAACCCATCCCTGGGGAACTCATCCCTGGGGAACTCATCCCTGGGAAATTATCCCGTAGGAATTAATCCCTGAGGAACTCACCCCTGAGGAATTCATCCCCGGGGAACTCATCCCTGAGGAATTCATCCCTGAGGATTTCATCCCTGAGGAATTCATCCCTGGGGAATTATCCCTGAGGAATTCACCCCTGAGGAATTCACCCCTGGGGAATTATCCCTGAGGAATTCATCCCTGGGGAACCCATCCACAGCAGGAAAATAAAAAATTCATTTCAACACCTCGCGGTGGCTCCAAGAGAGTCTGAAAATCCTGTCCCTGCTCCAGGCCTTGGGAAGGAGAACCTGCCTTTGGAAACCTCTTCTTCCCACACCGGGATTTCGGATCCTAAAAATATCCTCAGCCCTTGTCCTGACCCCCCGGGAGCCACTTCCCTGTTGGAAACATTTCCTTCCCCTGTCTCGGGAGCCGCAGCCAAACCTTTCCCCTGCAGGAACACAAAGCTGCCGCTCCCCTCGGTTCCTTGGGATGGGAATAATTCCATGGAAAAGCTCCTCTGCTCCTGCCAGGGACTCAGGGATTTCACTCACTCGTCTCTGAGGTTCTCTCTTCCCCAAAAAAAAAATCTCAGTTTCTCTTCCTAAATCGCATTTTTTTTACAGGGATTTAGGTCAGGGCTGTGTTCCCTCCCTTCCCAAAAAACATCTCAGCTCCTCCTCCCAAACTTCACTTCTTCCAGGGATTTAGGTCAGGGCTGGGCTTGTTCTCTTCCCAAAAAACATCTCAGTTCCTTTTCCCAAACTTCATTTCTTCCAAGGATTTAGGTCAGACTGGGCTCCCTTCCTTCCCAAAAAACATCTCAGTTCCTCTTCCCAAATCTCACTTCTTCCAAGGATTTAGGTGAGGGCTGGGCTTCCTCCCTTCCCCAAAAATCAACTCAGTTCCTCTTCCCAAACATTATTTCTTCCAGGGATTTAGGTCAGGGCTGGGCTTGTTCTCTTCCCAAAAGATACCTCAGTTCCTCTTCCCAAACTTCATTTCTTCCAAGGATTTAGGTCAGGGCTGTGTTCCCTCCCTTTCCCCAAAAATCGACTCAGTTCCTTTTCCCAGGGATTTAGGTCAGACTGGGCTTCCTCCCTTCCCAAAAAAACATCTCAGTTCCTCTTCCCAAAGGAAGGATCCCTTCTTCCCAGGGATTGAGGTCAGGGCTGTGTTCCCTCCCTTCCCCAAAAAATCAACTCAGTTCCTCTTCCCGATCCTCATTTCTTCCAGGGATTTAGGTCAGGGCTGGGCTTGTTCTCTTCCCAAAAAACATCTCAGTTCGTCTTCCCAAAGGAAGAATCCCTTCTTCCCAGGGATTGAGGTCAGGGCTGTGCTCCCTCCCTTTCCCCAAAAATCCACTCAGTTCCTCTTCCCAGGGATTCAGGTCAGGCTGGGCTGAGTTTTGATCCCAAATTTCCGTGGGTACCTGTGGACCCCGGTGACGCTCTCCTCCACGATTCCCTTGATCTTCTTGAACATGTTGGGATATTTCTTGTAGATCCAGTGGGTGAGATCCCCACCATCATCCAGGATCTGGAATGAAAAAGCGGCCACAGAGTCACCCGGGGCCGGGCAGGAATTCCCATTTCCACGGAACGGGGAGAAATTATGGGATAAATGGGGGTGGCACGGAATTCCTGGAGGAATTATGGGATAAATGAGGGTGGCACGGAATTCATGGAGGAATTATGGAATAAATGGGGGTGGCACAGAATTCCCGGAGAAATTATCGGATAAATGAGGGTGGCACGGAATTCCTGAAGGAATTATGAGAAAAATGAGGCTGGCACAGAATTCCCAGTCCCAGAATGAAGAGATCCCAGCAAAGCATAAATCCACATTTTTCTGGGACGCTGACTTGTTCCCAAAGTGACATTTTGGAGGGGAAATCATTCCTCAAAGAGCTGCTCTCGTGTCTAGACTCCGTCTGATACCTCGGGGGTGGATTTTATTTTATTTTATTTTATTTTATTTTATTTTATTTTATTTTATTTTTACATTCCGGCTTCTTTTTAAAGGTGACAGCGACCGGAAGGGATAAAAAAAACTCCCCCCTCAACCGGGCCAAAACCCCAAAACCTTCAAATTCCATCTTGATTTATTTCTCATCTCATTTATAACAGGAGCCCCAGGGCTGAAAATCCTCGGGGAAACGTGACGAGAACAGCCCAGCTGAAAATTAATCCTGCTCACCCGATTCCGGGCTCTCCGCTTTCCCTGGAAACGAGGGCAGGATGGAGTTTGTGCGGTTTAAAGCGTGGAAATCATGGAAAAATCTGGGGTTTGTCCCCTCAACAAACCACCTCAGCCAAAGCCGAGAATTTAAAGGGTGAAACGGGTGAAAAACTCCTTAAAAAATACTGATTTGGAGCCATTTTAAACTGCAGCAAGATGCTCCGAAATCCATCTTAACACCCCAAAAAACCCGCATTAACTCAGCTTATTCTGCAAGCAGCGAAACAAATCCCGGCTCGGTGAGATCCGGGAGGTTTTAGCTGCTCTTCCCTCCTCCTCCTGCTCCCGTCCAGGTGGGAATTGCGCAGGTGTTTCCCGACTCACCATGTTGGGCTGCCAGCCCTCGACGTTGACGCAGCGGTCGATGCACCACCAGAAGTCGTCCTCGGATTCTCCCTTCCAGGCAAACACTGGGAAACCTGGGCAGGGGAGGGAGGGAGGGAGAGAGAGGGGGAGTTAAAGGCAGGGAAATCCCAGGCCTAGGGCGTGGATTTGTTAATTAAGGTGTTCATTTACGGGGATGTATTTAATTGGTGCGCGGCTTCAGCCAGAGGGGCTCACGGGACACGTTTGGTTCTTTTGGGTGTTCCAGAGGTTGTGGTCAAACGTGTGGTTTCAGCCAGGTGAAATCCCTGGGTTTATCCAGGTGAAATCCTTGGTCTTACCCAGGTAAAATCCCTGGGTTTATCCAGGTGAAATCCCTGGTCTTACCCAGGTAAAATCCCTAGGTTTATCCAGGTGAAATCCCTGGGTTTATCCAGGTGAAATCCCTGGGTTTATCCAGGTGAAACCCCTGGGTTTATCCAGGTGAAATCCTTGGTCTTACCCAGGTAAAATCCCTGGGTTTATCCAGGTGAAATCCTTGGTCTTACCCAGGTAAAACCTCTGGACTTATCCAGGTAAAATCCCTGAATTTATCCAGGTGAAATCCCTGAATTTATCCAGGTAAAATCCCTGGATTTATTCAGGTAAAACCCCTGGGTTTATCCAGATAAAATCTCTGGTCTTACCCAGGTAAAATCCCTGGACTTTTCCAGGTGAAACCCCTTGTCTTGCCCAGGTGAAATCCCTGGGTTTATCCAGGTGAAATCCCTGGATTTATCCAGGTGAAATCCCTGGATTTATCCAGGAAAAATCCCTGGTCTTACCCAGGTAAAATCCCTGGATTTATCCAGGTGAAATCCCTGGATTTATCCAGGAAAAATCCCTGGTCTTACCCAGGTAAAATCCCTGGACTTTTCCAGGTAAAATCCCTGGATTTATCCAGGTGAAACCCCTTGTCTTGCCCAGGTGAAATCCCTGGGTTTATCCGGGTGAAATCCCTGGTTTTACTCAGGTAAAATCCCTGGATTTATCCAGGTGAAAGGCCTGGATTGATTCAGGTAAAACCCCTGGGTTTATCCAGATGAAATCCATGGTCTTATCCAAGTAAAATCCCTGGATTTATCCAGGCAAAACCCCTGGACTTTTCCAGGTGAAATCCCTGGGTTTCTCCAGATGAAACTCCTGGATTTACCCAGGTTAATTCTTTGATCTTATCCAGGTGAAACCCTTGTCCTCGCCCAGGGATAACTCTTGCCTTTACCCAGGTAAAATCCTTGGTCTTACACAGATAAATCCCCGAGACTTACCCAGGTAAAATCCCTGGATTTATCCAGGTGAAAATCCTGAATTTATCCAGGTGAAATCCCTGGATTTATCCAGGTGAAACTCCTGGATTTATCCAGGTAAATTCTTTGGTCTTCTCCAGGTAAAATCATCGGCCTCATCCAGGTAAAACTCTTCTTCTCACCCAGGTAAAATCCTTGGCTTTTACCCAGGAGAAATTCTCGATAAAACCCAGGAGAAATTCCCTATAAAATGCAGAGGGAATTCTTCCTGCATTTTATAGGGAATTTCTCGTAGATTTTATAAGGAATTTCTCCTACATTTTATAGGGAAATTCTCCTGCATTTTATAGGGAATTTCTCCTGCTTTTTATCAGGAATTCCTTGTGGGTTTTTATTGGGGAATTCCTACCGCACGTTATAGGGAATTCCTTGCGGATTTTACAGGGAATTCCCTGTGCATTTTATAGGGAATTTCTCCTACATTTTATAGGGAATTTCTCCCGCATTTTATAGAGAATTTCTCCTGCTTTTTATTCCTTGTAATTTATTCCCTTAATTTAGAATTTATAATTCCTTATGAATGCCTTAATAAATTCCTTATAAAATGCAGGAGAAATTCCCTACAAAATCCAGGAGAAAATCCCTATAAAATGCACAATAAATTCCCTATAAAATTCAGGATAAATTCCCTACAAAATCCAGGATAAATTTCCTATAAAATCCGGGATGAATTCCCTGGAAAATCCACGAGGAATTCCCTCTAAAATGCAGAGGGAAATCCTCCTGCATTTTATAGGGAAACTCTCCTGCTTTTTTATCAGGAATTCCTTGTGGATTTTCTAGGGGAATTCCTACTGCATTTTATAAGGAATTTAAATTAAAGGAATAAATTATAAATTACAAGGAATAAAAAATTGGATAAATTCCCTATAAAATCTATGATAAATTCCCAATAAAATGAAAGAGGATTTCCCTATAAAATCCACGAGGATTTCCCTATAAAATGCAGGACAATTTCCTTACAAAATCCAGGATAAATTCCCGAGTAAACCCACGACAAATTCCCTATAAAATCCAGAATAAATTCCCAATAAAATACTCTATAAATTCCCTATTAAATCCGTGATAAATTCCCTATAAAATGCAGGAGGAATTCCCTGTAAAAAGCGGAACAATTTCCCTAGAAAACGCAGGAGAATTTCCCTACAAAATCCAGGATAAATTCCCTAGTAAACCCACGATACATTCCCTATAAAATCCAGGATAAATTCCCTATAAAACGCACAATAAATTCCCTATAAAATCCAGGATAAATTCCCTACAAAATCCACTATAAATCCCCTATAAAATCCACTATAAATTCCTTATAAAATCCAGGATAAATTCCCTACAAAATCCACTATAAATCCCCCATAAAATCCACTATAAATTCCTTATAAAATCCAGGATAAATTCCCTATAAAATCCAGGATAAATTCCCTGCAAAATCCACTATAAATCCCCCATAAAATCCACTATAAATTCCTTATAAAATCCAGAATAAATTCCCTATAAAATACACGATAAATTCCCTATTAAATCCGTGATAAATTCCCTATAAAATCCAGGATAAATTCCCTATAAAATCCAGGATAAATTCCCTATAAAACCCACAATAAATTCCCTATAAAATCCAGGATAAATTCCCTGCAAAATCCACTATAAATCCCCTATAAAATCCTTATAAAATCCAGGATAAATTCCCTATAAAACCCACAATAAATTCCCTATAAAATGCAGGATAAATTCCCTACAAAATTCACTATAAATCCCCCATAAAATCCACTATAAATTCCATATAAAATCCAGAATAAATTCCTTATAAAATCCAGGAAAAATTCCCAATAAAACCGCAGGAATTCCGTCTCAAACGCCCCGGGAAGAGGCGGAATTTCCGTACCGCTCTCGGCCAGGGCAGCGGCCACCTCGTTGAGGGTGGAGTAGATGTTGCAGGCGGCCCAGCGGCACTGAGCGCCCAGAGCGCCCAGCGTCTCCATCAGCACCTGCGCCCGAAAAAACAGGGAAAATCGGCTCAGAAACGGAAAACTGGGGTTGGGTTTGGAAAAACATCGGGAAAATCGGCTCAGAAATGGAAAACTGGGGTTGGGTTTGGAAAAACATCGGGAAAATCGGCTCAGAAACGGAAAACTGGGGTTGGGTTTGGAAAAACATCGGGAAAATCAGCTCAGAAACGGAAAACTGGGGTTGGGTTTGGAAAAACATCGGGAAAATCGGCTCAGAAATGGAAAATTTGGGTTGGGTTTGGAAAAACATCGGGAAAATCGGCTCAGAAACGGAAAACTGGGGTTGGGTTTGGAAAAACATCGGGAAAATCGGCTCAGAAATGGAAAATTTGGGTTGGGTTTGGAAAAACATCGGGAAAATCAGCTCAGAAACGGAAAACTGGGGGATTGGGTTGGAAAAACATCAGGAAAATTGGCTCAGAAATGGAAAACTGGGGGATTGGGTTGGAAAAACATCGGGAAAATCGGCTCAGAAACGGAAAACTGGGGGTTTGGTTTGGAAAAGCATTGGTAAATCAGCGCAGAAATGGAAAATTGGGGGATTGGGTTTGGAAAAACATCGGGAAAATCGGCTCAGAAACGGAAAATTGGGGGTTTGGGTTGGAAAAACACCGGGAAAATCGGCTCAGAAACGGAAAATTGGGGGTTTTATTTGCTGTTTGTGGGAAAGCCCCTGGGGGGTCTCTGAAGTTGGGTTTGAGTTTCTGGTTTAGGGAATCCCTCCTCTCCCTGTTTGGGGTCAGTTTTAGGGGATGAGCAGTGGGAATTCCCGTCTGGGGTCAGTTTTAGGGGATGAGCCGTGGGAATTCCTGTTTGGGGTCAGTTTTAGGGGATGAGCAGTGGGAATTCCCTATTTGGGGTCAGTTTTAGGGGATGAGCCGTGGGAATTCCTGTTTGGGGTCAGTTTTAGGGGATGAGCAGTGGGAATTCCTGTCTGGGGTCAGTTTCAGGGGATGAGCAGTGGGAATTCCTGTTTGGGGTCAGTTTTAGGGGATGAGCAGTGGGAATTCCCTGTTTGGGGTCAGTGTTAGGGGATGAGCAGTGGGAATTCCTGTTTGGGGTCAGTTTTAGGGGCTGAGCAGTGGGAATTCCTCATTGGGGTCAGTTTTAGGGGATGAGCAGTGGGAATTCCCGTTTGGGGTCAGTTTTAGGGGATGAGCAGTGGGAATTCCTCATTGGGGTCAGTTTTAGGGGATGAGCAGTGGGAATTCCCGTTTGGGGTCAGTTTTAGGGGCTGAGCAGTGGGAATTCCCGTTTGGGGTCAGTTTTAGGGGATGAGCAGTGGGAATTCCCGTTTGGGGTCAGTTTTAGGGGATGAGCAGTGGGAATTCCCGTTTGGGGTCAGTTTTAGGGGATGAGCAGTGGGAATTCCCGTTTGGGGTCAGTTTTAGGGGATGAGCAGTGGGAATTCCCGTTTGGGGTCAGTTTTAGGGGATGAGCAGTGGGAATTCCTCATTGGGGTCAGTTTTAGGGGCTGAGCAGTGGGAATTCCTGTTTGGGGTCAGTTTTAGGGGATGAGCAGTGGGAATTCCCGTTTGGGGTCAGTTTTAGGGGATGAGCAGTGGGAATTCCTCATTGGGGTCAGTTTTAGGGGATGAGCAGTGGGAATTCCTGTTTGGGGTCAGTTTTAGGGGATGAGCAGTGGGAATTCCTGTTTGGGGTCAGTTTTAGGGGATGAGCAGTTGGAATTCCCGTTTGGGGTCAGTTTTAGGGGATGAGCAGTGGGAATTCCCGTTTGGGGTCAGTTTTAGGGGATGAGCAGTGGGAATTCCCGTTTGGGGTCAGTTTTAGGGGATGAGCAGTGGGAATTCCTCATTGGGGTCAGTTTTAGGGGATGAGCAGTGGGAATTCCCTGTTTGGGGTCAGTTTTAGGGGATGAACAGTGGGAATTCCCTGTTTGGGGTCAGTTTTAGGGGATGAGCAGTAGGAATTCCCGTTTGGGGTCAGTGTTAGGGGATGAGCAGTGGGAATTCCTGTTTGGGGTCAGTTTTAGGGGCTGAGCAGTGGGAATTCCCGTTTGGGGTCAGTTTTAGGGGATGAACAGTGGGAATTCCCTGTTTGGGGTCAGTTTTAGGGGATGAGCAGTGGGAATTCCTGTCTGGGGTCAGTTTTAGGGGATGAGCAGTGGGAATTCCCGTTTGGGGTCAGTGTTAGGGGATGAGCAGTGGGAATTCCCGTTTGGGGTCAGTGTTAGGGGATGAGCAGTGGGAATTCCCGTTTGGGGTCAGTTTTAGGGGCTGAGCAGTGGGAATTCCTCATTGGGGTCAGTTTTAGGGGATGAGCAGTGGGAATTCCCGTTTGGGGTCAGTTTTAGGGGCTGAGCAGTAGGAATTCCCGTTTGGGGTCAGTTTTAGGGGATGAGCAGTGGGAATTCCCGTTTGGGGTCAGTTTTAGGGGATGAGCAGTAGGAATTCCCGTTTGGGGTCAGTTTTAGGGGCTGAGCAGTGGGAATTCCTCATTGGGGTCAGTTTTAGGGGATGAGCAGTGGGAATTCCTGTTTGGGGTCAGTTTTAGGGGATGAGCAGTGGGAATTCCCGTTTGGGGTCAGTTTTAGGGGATGAGCAGTGGGAATTCCTGTCTGGGGTCAGTTTTAGGGGCTGAGCCGTGGGAATTCCCGTTTGGGGTCAGTGTTAGGGGATGAGCAGTGGGAATTCCTGTTTGGGGTCAGTTTTAGGGGCTGAGCAGTGGGAATTCCTGTTTGGGGTCAGTTTTAGGGAATGAGCAGTGGGAATTCCCGTTTGGGGTCAGTTTTAGGGGATGAGCAGTGGGAATTCCCATTTGGGGTCAGTTTTAGGGGATGAGCAGTGGGAATTCCCTGTTTGGGGTCAGTTTTAGGGGATGAGCAGTGGGAATTCCTGTTTGGGGTCAATTTTAGGGGCTGAGCAGTGGGAATTCCCGTTTGGGGTCAGTTTTAGGGGCTGAGCAGTGGGAATTCCCTATTTGGGGTTTGGGGCCGGGCTCTCACCGCTGTCTGTGCCGTGATGTGGGTGCACCCCACAATCTTGGCCCCGGCCAGAGGTTTCTCCCCCTGAGCTCTCTTCCTCAGAGCCATCAGCGCCGGCATTTCTGCGGGGAAACGGGAAAAAAGGAGTTTGGGAACGGGATGGGAACAGCACAGGAGGAACAGCCAGCCCCAAAACCCCACAGCAGCTTTCCAAAAACCCCAAAACCCCACACAAGTTTTCCCATCCCTCAAAACCCCACAGAATCTTTCCCGTCCCTCAAAATCTCTTTGAAGATTTCCCATCCCTCAAAACCCTACAGGCGCTTTACAAAACCCCAAAAACGCCACAGAAGCTTTCCAAAAACCCCAAAATCGTATGGAAACTTTCCCATCCCCCAAAACCCAACAGAAGCTTTCCTATCCCCGCAAATCCCACAAAAGCTTTCAAAAAAATCCACAGAATCTTTCCCACCCCCCAAAACCTCACGGAAGCTTTCCCAAAACCCCCAAAATCCTCTGGAAGTGTTCCCATCCCTCAAAACCCCACAGAATCTTTCCCATCCCCCAAAACCCCACAGGAGCTTTCCGAAAACCCCCAAAACCCCACGGAAGCTTTCCCATCCCCCAAAACCCCACAGGAGCTTTCCGAAAACCCCCAAAACCCCACGGAAGCTTTCCCATCCCCCAAAACCCCACAGGAGCTTTCCGAAAACCCCCAAAACCCCACGGAAGCTTTCCCATCCCTCAAAACCCCACAGGAGCTTTCCGAAAACTCCCAAAATCCCACGGAAGCTTTCCCATCCCCCAAAACCCCACAGGAGCTTTCCAAAAACCCCAAAACCCCACGGAAGCTTTCCCATCCCCCAAAACCCCATAGGAGCTTTCCAAAAACCCCCAAACCCCACGGAAGCTTTCCAAAACCCCCAAAATCCTCTGGAAGTGTTCCCATCCCCCAAAACCCCACAGGAGCTTTCCAAAAACCCCCAAAATCCCACGGAAGCTTTCCCATCCCCCAAAACCCCATAGGAGCTTTCCAAAAACCCCCAAACCCCACGGAAGCTTTCCAAAAACCCCAAAATCCTCTGGAAGTGTTCCCATCCCTCAAAACCCCACAGGAGCTTTCCCAAAACCCCCAAACCCCACGGAAGCTTTCCCATCCCTCAAAACCCCACAGGAGCTTTCCAAAAACCCCAAAACCCCACGGAAGCTTTCCCATCCCTCAAAACCCCAAAGGAGCTTTCCGAAAACCCCCAAAACCCCACGGAAGCTTTCCAAAAACCCCAAAATCCTCTGGAAGTGTTCCCATCCCTCAAAACCCCACAGGAGCTTTCCGAAAACCCCCAAACCCCACGGAAGCTTTCCCACCCCAGCAGGAGCGGGGACTCGGGGTTTACCCTGCTCGGCGATCTCGATCTCGCGGCGCCCGAACTCGGCCTGTTTGATGTTCTTGACGCAGAAGTCGCTGCTGCCCTTGGAGTTCTTCTGCTGCTTGTCCCGCGGCGAGGTCTCGTCGTCCGAGCTGTCCGTGTAGGAGGCGGCTGCGGGCAGCACAGGAGGTCAGGAAGGGGTTAAAACCTTCCCAAACTTCCCCCTGATCCCCACGGGGCTGTGGTGTCCATGGGTGGTTTTCCATCCCAAGCCTTCCGTCCTCCCAGCTGGGATCTCTCCTGGGATGTCACGGTGAGAGTTTTCCCAGCGGGATTTAGCTGGGATGGGTTTTGGGTTCTCATCAACAGCACAGCAGAGGTGAGGGGCTGAGCAGGGCCCAGTTCCCACACGGCGTCACCTCCGTGGCCTTCTCCCACCTCTCTTCCCAAACGTTCTCCCATCTCTCTTCCCAAACGTTCTCCCACCTCTCTTCCCAAATGTTCTCCCACCTCTCTTCCCAAACGTTCTCCCACCTCTCTTCCCAAACGTTCTCCCACCTCTCTTCCCAAATGTTCTCCCACCTCTCCTCCCAAAAGTTCTCCCACCTCTCCTCCCAAAAGTTCTCCCACCTCTCTTCCCAAACGTTCTCCCACCTCTCTTCCCAAACGTTCTCCCACCTCTCTTCCCAAACGTTCTCCCACCTCTCTTCCCAAAAGTTCTCCCACCTCTCTTCCCAAAAGTTTTCCCACCTCTCCTCCCAGAAGTTCTTCTGGCTCTCTTCTCCAAAGTTCTCCCACCTCTCTTCCCAACAGTTCTCCCACCTCTCTTCCCAAAAGTTCTCCCACCTCTCTTCCCAAAAGTTCTTCTGGCTCTCTTCTCCGAAGTTGTCCCACCTCTCTTCCCAACAGTTCTTCCACCTCTCCTCCCAAGCGTTCTCCAACCTCTCTTCACTAAAATTCTCCCACCTCTCTTCCCAAAAGTTGTTCCATTTCTCTTCCCAAATGTTCTCCCACCTCTCTTCCCAAAAGTTCTCTCATCTCCCTTCCCCAAAATTCTCTCACCTCTCTTCCCAAATGTTCTCCCATCTCTCTTCCCAAAAGTTCTCCCATCTCCCTTCCCCAAAATTCTCTCACCTCTCTTCCCAAACGTTCTCCCATCTCCCTTCCCAAAAGTTCTCCCACCTGTCTTCCCAACAGTTCTTCCACCTCTCCTCCCAAACGTTCTCCCACCTCTCTTCACTAAAATTCTCCCACTTCTCTTCCCAACAGTTCTCCCATCTCCCTTCCCAAATGTTCTCCCACCTCTCTTCCCAAATGTTCTCTCATGTCTCTTCACCTAAGTTCTCCCACCTCTCTTCCCAACAGTTCCTCCACCTCTCTTCCCAAAAGTTCTCCCATCTCCCTTCCCCAAAATTCTCTCACCTCTCTTCCCAAAAGTTCTCCCACCTCTCTTCCCAAAAGTTCTCCCACCTCTCTTCCCAAACACTCTCCCACCTCTCTTCCCAGAATTCCACAGCTCCAAGACATCCCACAAGATGCCTGCTGAGGTTTAGAGCACTTCCCAACCCAGCAGGAATTGTAATTCCAGACCCTATTTCATCCCAAACGGCCGCGGCGAGGGCGTGAGTGGATGATTTCCCCGTTAGATGTGGGATTCCCAATCCTTGGATTTGCTCCGTTTTGGTGTTCCTTCACCGTGACAATGAGCTGGAGGCTCACGTGGGATGGTCGGAAGGAACTTCTCCATCAGGAGGACAACTCAAACCTGGGCTGGGTTGTCCAGGGAGCTGCTGGCTCTCCATCCTCCTCGGGAATTGTTCGGAGCCCCACGGGATCGGATTGAGGTTCTGCCTTTAAACAAAGTGTGGATGCGCCGAATTCATTCCAGGAGCTGTCAGTAATTGACTTCCCTCGTTATCAGTGTCCTCCAAACTTCTGATTACGGAATTAGCCCACGGCAGACAGGTGGAGGAGCCCCTGGTGGAGTCAGAAATCCGCTTTCCCGTTTGATTCCTAAAATCCCGGGCACTTAAATAAAACCACATCAGTTTCCGATTTGAGCCACGATGGATTAGCCACCGCTCTGGATCAGGTGAAGGAATCCCTTGTGCCGCGTTTTCCTCTGGAATGATTTGATGGATCAACCACCACTTCTGCTCTGCCGAAGAAATCCTTGCGCCACGTTTTCCTCTGGAATCTGCCCTCGCTGTGGGAAACCAGATCTCGTCTTCCATCTTCCAGGACTGGCACCAGCAGCCAGAGAGCAACGCAGTGAGCTCCAAATCCCAGCTCCTCTTTCCTCTCCAGGTGACCCTTCCAGGACCCAACTGCCCATTCCCTCATGGAATTCTTCTGCTCCAAGTCCTTCCCTTCCAGGTGACCCTTCCAGGACCCAGCTGGAGGTTCCCTCATTCCTCATGAAATTTTCTGTTCCAAGTCCTTCCTCTCCTGGTGATCCTTCCAGGACCCAACTGGAGGTTCCCTCATTCCTCATGGAATTTTCTGTTCCAAGTCCTTCCTCTCCTGGTGATCCTTCCAGGATCCAACTGGCCATTCCCTCATGGAATTGCTCTGCTCCAAGTCCATCCTCTCCAGGTGACTGTTCCAGGACCCAGCTGGCCATTCCCTCATGGAATTCTTCTGCTCCAAGTCCTTCCTCTCCAGGTGATCCTTCCAGGACCCAACTGGCCACTCCTTTATTCCTCATGGAATTGTTCTGCTCCAAGTCCTTCCCTTCGAGGTGACCCTTCCAGGACCCAACTGGAGACTCCCTCCTTCCTCATGGAATTGCTCTGCTCCAAGTCCTTTCCCTCCAGCTCAACTGAACCTGAGGCCTGGCATCCCATGATTTATTCCATCCCAGATGAATTCCGTGGTGGAACAGCTCCATCCCTGACAGCCCTGGTGGAGTTGGCCGATATTTTGGATGGCTGGGAATGACGGACACGGTGATGGATACTCCTCCTTCCACATCCCCACGCACCTCTGGAACCCAAAGAACTCCGGGAGCTGCTCCAGCCAACGGCCCAAAATTCCCGATTTCCACCCCAAATCTGCACCAGGGGCAGCAGGAGGGGTGGGAGGTTCTCACGGTGCTGATCCCACCAGCCTGGATTCCAGCAGCATTCCAGGCCTGGAGTGGGGACAGATTCCAACATTCCCTTCATTTATTTATCCAGAGTAAATCAAACAATCTGCAACCCCGATCGACTCCAAAAAAACCCCTCCCCTAAAAAAAAAGGAATTAAACTGGCCACGGGGTTGTGCTTCCTGCAGGACCCAACACGCTCCACGCTCTCCCTCCTGGCTCACGGGAAGGGGTTTCAAGATTCCGAGGAAAAAGCTCAGCCCGGGCGCCGTGGGTGTGCCAGGCTCCCCCGGAGCCGCCCGGCTCCCACTCCCAGGGAATTAAGAGGGGATTTGCATTGCTGGAATTTCTCCCCGCCCTCGGCAGGGGGTGGAGGGTGAGTCCCACCCTCCACCTGAGGGACCAGGAGCGCGGATCAACCACAAAGGGCACTTTATGTAAAACCCAACTCTGCATCAGGGGCTCCAGGAGGAAGGATTAATTACTTGGAGGAGGATTAGTTCCTTGAAGAGACTTAATCTGTGTAGAGGTTACTTTAAAACCAGGGAGTTTTGGTTCTGGGGGCGAAAAGTGAATTTTTTTTTTTTTTGGGAACAAAACAAAAAAATCCTGCCTGGAGTCACCAGATTTTCATAGGCAGGAGGTTTTTTACTACTAAATAAATCTAAAATATGATATAAATAAATCTAAAATATAATATAATTGCGGTAATTAAATGAATGCTGTTAGTTATTTTAACACCAAACTGAATCTGTAAAAGTCAATTTTGTCTTTTGTTTTTCCGTAAAATGAAAAACGAGGATTGAAAGGATTCCTGTCACCAACTGATGGGACAGTTTCCTGAAAATGTTCTCCAAAGTTGATGAATGAAAACTTCCTCCCTGGGCCTGGCATTCCGTGAGTTATGGAAAACTGAAACAAAAATTGGATTATTTGGTTACGTGTTTGTGTCTCTGTCTGGAAAGCTTGAGGATTCCACATCCCTGGAATGTCCAAGGCTGGAGAAGGCTTGGAGCACCCTGGGACACTGGGAGGTGTCCCAGCCCACGGCAGGGGTGGCACCGGGTGGACTTGGAGGTCCCTTCCCACCCAAACCATTCCAGGATCCCACGAGTTCCATCATCAATGTGTTACGTGCAGATCATTGGGCTCCACCACCCACGCGGGTCCTTCCCAGCTCAGGATATTCCACAATTCCGTGGTTTCCAAGAGAACGACATAAAAGCAGCAGCAGCAGGTCTCAGGTGACCTCCATCCACGCCCTGCCCCAGCAAAGCCCGGGCCAGAGCCCAAACTCAGCCAAGTCTGGCTTTGCTGATATTGGAGCTGAGGGTGCCTAGATTGGCATCACCAAGGGCAAAAACTGCGCAGCCTGACCCCGTGACGGGCCCCAAATAAAGACAAAGCCCCTGGTTTGCTCCCTCTAAAACCTTCCAAAAAGTATGAAACGGAATGAGGATGAAATCAGCAGCCTTGAATCCCAGATATTCCTGTCCTAATCCCATCTCAGAACGTGCCCATGGTGGGTAATGCACAATGCTGAGCACTTGGGTCATCCAGGCTGGGCTGACCTGAAAAAATACCTCCATCCATCCCTCCATCCCTCCATCCATCCATCCATCCATCCATCCATCCATCCATCCATCCATTCATCCCTCCATCCCTCCATCCATCCCTCCATCCATCCATCCCTCCATCCATCCATCCATCTCTCCATCCATCCATCCCTCCATCCATCCATCCATCCATCCATCCATCCATCCATCCATCCATCCCTCATCCCTCCATCCATTCCCCACCCCTCCATCCATTCCCCATCCCTCCATCCATGCATCCATCCATCCATCCCTCCCTCCATCCATGCATCCATGGATCCATCCCTCCATCCATCCATCATCCATTCCCCATCCATCCATCTGTCATCCATCCATCATCCATCCATCCATCCCTCCATCCCTCCATCCATGGATCCATCCCTCCATCCATCCATCCATCCATCCATCCATCCATCCCTCCATCCCTCCATCCATCCCTCCATCCATGGATCCATCCCTCCATCCATCCATCCATCCATCCATCCATCCATCCATCCATCCATCCATCATCCATCCATCCATGCCTCCATCCCTCCATCCATCCATCCATCCATCCATCCATCCCTCCATCCATCCCTCCATCCATGGATCCATCCCTCCATCCATCCATCCATCCATCCATCCATCCATCCATCCATCCATCCATCATCCATCCAATCCATCCATCCATCCATCCATCCATCCATCCATCCATCCATGCCTCCATCCCTCCATCCATCCATCCATCCATCCATCCCTCCATCATCCATTCATCCCTCCATCCATCCATCATCCATTCCCATCCATGCATCTGTCATCCATCCATCATCCATCATCCATCCCTCCATCATCCATCCCTCCATCCATCCATCCATCCATCCATCCATCCGCCCTTACGGAACTTTAGTCCCCCATCAGGAATTCCAGTCTCGCTCCTTTAATTAGCAGGAAATAGGACATTTCCAGGAGATAATTAACTGCAACTCTGATGTTAATTGCAAGGAGAGGAGGAGAATTCCCCGAAGTTGCACCAAGCCCTTCCAGCTGTGACTCGGGAGCGAACGCAGCGACGTCAGCCAAGCTAAGCAGACCCAGAGTCTGCAAAAATAATCCCAAAATATTCCCAGGTGCTCAGGGACCGGATGGAGTTGTGGATTCCAAGCAGAGCCCAGGTTGATGTGCTCCTGGAGAGAACGTGGCATGAGCATTGCTGAATTTCTGCCTTTTCCATGGGAGCGCAGCCAGTGCCAGCAGGATGGGTCACCCAGGTTGTCCCCAGATTTTGGGGGGCTCCTCCCAACCTCTGGAAGAGACTTTGGAGGTTCCTCCAAGCCTGCGAAGCAGCATGAAGGAAGCACCAAGGCGGGAGCTGGGAAAGGAGACAAGGAACAGTCATCTCTCCCACAAAAACCGGGATGAAGCCGTGGGACTGCGGCGTCCAGGATCAGACCAGAACCGCCAGCAGCTGCAGATTCTGGAGATGACCACCAGGAGATGAATGACCAGATAACCACGGCTCCTCCACCTCTGCTCTTCCAAACATGAGGAATGCCACGAACTCCTCACAGCCCGGTCCTGGCCCAGCTCGTCTCCGACATCCTCGGCGTGGTGGGAATGAGTGGAGGAACACCAAGGAGGGTCCCCAGTTGGGAGGAGTTCTGGAAGTTCTGGCCACCAGCCATGAACCATCAGGAGGAGCCGCAGCCTGAGCTTTCTGAGGTTTTCCACACTGGGAATGAAGAGCTTTGAACGTCTCAGACCGGGCTGGATGAGGCTTGGAAGAACCCGCACTCATGGAAGGTGTCCTTGACCACGGCAGGGGGTTGGAATGAGAGGAGCTCCAAGGTCCCTGAAACCACCCAGATTCTCCCCAAATACACCGTGAGCTGCCACGACTCCCAAAAATCCATCCAGCGAGATTCCAGCAGGAGAAACCCCTTCCAAGAGCCCTTCCAAGTCCTCAAAGACTCCAACCTCACGTGCCAAAAAGCCACAGAGGGATCCCCGTGGATTTGTTCAGGAACAGGAGGGAAGACGATGCTCCAACAGGAATAAAATGTGGAAAAACTGTTTTTCCGACCCCGGGAGGAATAGGATGGGGAGGACAGGAGGGAAGGGAAGGGAATGGAGAGGGAGGGAAGGGAATGGAGAGGGAAGGGAAGGGAAGGGAAGGGAAGGGAAGGGAAGGGAAGGGAAGGGAAGGGAAGGGAAGGGAAGGGAAGGGAAGGGAAGGGAAGGGAAGGGAAGGGAAGGGAAGGGAAGGGAAGGGAAGGGAAGGGAAGGGAAGGGAAGGGAAGGGAAGGGAAGGGAAGGGAAGGGAAGGGAAGGGAAGGGAAGGGAAGGGAAGGGAAGGGAAGGGAAGGGAAGGGAAGGGAAGGGAAGGGAAGGTTTCCATCAAGGAAGAAAGCAAAGCCCTGTTTCCACGCCTTCCCCCTGGGCCCAGGGCAGGGGAGGGAGGTCCCTGCACACACCTGAGCTGTAGCTGTCTGTCGAGGACTGCGAGATGGAGCGCGACAGCGACCGGCGGCCGATCTTGGTCGGGCGCTTGTTGAACTCCTGCTTCTGGTCGGCAAACTGGATCTGTGGAAAGAAATCAGGGAGTTTTTGTAAATAAAAAAAACCAAACCTCACCAGATCGATCCCAAGAGCCCAAAGCCTTGAGGAGACACCGGCACCGTCTCAGTCGTGGCCTGGAGCACAATTCCTGTTGTTTAACAGGGACTGGATACAGTAAATTGCCCGTTCCATTGAATTTCAGTCCTTCCAGCCAAGACTGGAGATGTCGCTCCAGGCTGTTGAGTTTTGAGAGCACAGACGCCTGGAGAACACAAGTTTTCAGGAGTGCACCACGGGTGAGGAACAGCCATGGGGAAGGGAAAATCCACACCAAACTCAGGTTACAGCCAGGGATTAACGCCCTGATCCCGGCGGGCGGGACGGGGGCTTTGCACACACACACCAGAGTTTGTGTTCCTCATCTAAAAAGCCGCTGGCCTGAAATAATTTCTCTTTTTCGTCCTTTTTTCTTCCCCTTAATTTAGAACAAATCCCTCCACGGCCGAGCAGCTCCATCAAAGGAGGAGGTGATTGGCGTGAAGCGGTGCTGGAGGCACGCAGGGATTTCAGCAAAGGGGGAACAATTTGGGTTAAATTCACCTTCTCCTCTGCCACATCACCTCTTCAAGGACATCGAAAACAGCTTTTCACACAACACAACGATCTCGGGAATTCAGGGCTCTCTGAGCCCTCGCACATCCAAACCCGAGTGAAGGACGAAGCAAAAGAAGTCCTGGATCAGGCAGAATTAGAGCCAGAGTTTCAAATAAACCCTTTGAGGTTTAAAGCCCTTAAACATTGCCACAAGCTGGGTTCAGCTCTAGCTGAGACAGCCCAGGAGGCGGAAGGAAGCGCCAGGATAGGGAAATTCGGGAAGGGGCCAGCTCAAGGCTCGGATCTGCTTTCGGCTCGCCTTGGCCAACATCCTCTGGGTTTAATCCTTTACGGAACAGACAGAGCGGGCAAAAGGGGAATTTCTCAGAGTCCCGGAGTGGTTTGAGTTGGATGGGACCTTAAAGATCATCCAGTTCCATCCCTGCCACCTTCCCCTATCCCAGGGTGCGCCAATCCCTGCCATACCCACGACAGCCAGGATGGGAAGGTGGGAATGTTCCAGATGAGGATGGAAAGAGAGACCTGGCTCCAGGCTGAGCTCATTCAGCTCCCACCAAAACCCCTCTGAAGGCAACAGCTCCAAGGAGGAGCTGTGGAGCCCTGGAGAGCTGCAGCCCCTTGGATTCAGGAGCCCAAGCCGCTCTGAGAGCTGCTGCTTTCAACTTCCAGCAGGAACAAACGATTCCCGCTGGAAAAACATCACCCTGTGCAGGGGGCACGAGGGGTTAATGAGGGCTGAGCGCAGGTGAGGTTTCACCTTCGCATTCCAAATGAGCCAAATGCTCCATCCGACCCGGGGTTTCCACCACAAAGTGCCACACTGAGCTGCTTCTCCGTGCCAAAAAAACGTCTCCCGGAAAAGGTTTTCATGGAAAACCTCCCTGAGCTGAGCCCACCAACCCCTCCAGGCAGGAAAACAACCCTGGAGCAACGTTTGCCTGGACATTTCACATTCCAAATGAGCCAAATGCTCCATCCGACCCGGGGTTTCCACCACAAAGTGCCACACTGAGCTGCTTCTCCGTGCCAAAAAAACGTCTCCCGGAAAAGGTTTTCATGGAAAACTCCCTTGAGACCACCAACCTCTCCAGGCAGAAGAACAACGTTTGCCCGGACACTTCATCACTCTCAAGAGAAAATCAAGAGAACCTCTCCGGAGATCAGGATTTTCTCCAGCCGAGGGATAAAGCGATGGGGTGGAAACACCAAGGAAAGGAGGAAGAAGAGAGAGGTGAGAGAAAAAAAACCACGCGGGGTTTTTTTTTTTTTGAGCAGAAAACCCCATAATTATGGTCCCCAAGAGTGCCCTCACCTGGGCCTTCATCCCCGACTCCCCGTTGACGTTGTATTTCTTCTTGTTGGGCATGGTGGCCCGGCCGGCCGCAGGAGCAGGGAATGCCCAATTTATACCCGCCAGCCCCGTCCTCATCCCGCTGATCCTGCCCGCTCCGGTTCCACCCCGGGCGGGAGGCCAGTTGGATTTTCAGACTCTTGGAGGTTTGTTGGGGTTTTTTTCCCCCCATTTTTGTTGTTTCGTTGGGTTTTTTTGGCAGACCTAATGAGGCGTCCCGACCAAACAATGTGGTTGTTTTTTTTTTCCTGTGGAATTACGGCGTGGCCCTGACCTCGGGAGGCTCCGAGGCGGTTTTTTGAACGCGGCCCGGGCTGGGGTGTGCATAACAATGCCTTGTTTATGTAACTAGAACATTTCCCTGCTCTCTATAATTAACTCGCTAATTAAGCTCCTTTAACTGGGGTCCTTCCCCCCCCCCCCCCCTTCCAACAATGTCAGATGATTGCGTTGACGGAGCCTCGTTAGAAGGAAATTAACTAATGAGCAACTAAAACAACGGGGGCGTTTGTTGGAGGGCAAAGAAGTGGGGGTTTTTAATTGTTATGATTTTAATTATCCCGGCCCTCGCTGCGTCCCCCAAGGCAAGCAGGACAGAGTTTTGTCCTTGGAAGGGTGCGGACTCCGACGTTCATCCCCGCGTCGTTCCGATCCTTTTGGGAATTTACGGGATCGTGGGATGGTTTGGGTTGGAAGGGACCTGAAATCCCATTCCACCTCCCACTTATCCCAGGTTGCTCCAGCCTCGGACACTTCCAGGGATGGAGCAGCCACAGCTTCTCTGGGCAGGAGGTTGAGGGTTTTTTATGGGAATTATCTTATAAATTATCAGGGATAAAACTCCTTGGATAACAACGCCAGCTGCTAAATGGGAATTAAAATGATTGTCCTGTTACGGGCTCCGTTCATTCCCATCGTTAGGTGGGAAGAGATGATCCAAGGAAGGGAAAAAATGGGAAAAAACGAGGGTGGTGAGGCACTGACCTCCACTCCATCCTGTGATTCCATCCTGTGACTCCAAGGAAAAGGGATTTGGGAAGCAGCAGGGCACCACTTCTGACTGAATATGGAATAAAAAACTCCACCGGCCCTGATTCTTCCTGTACACCTGATTTTACACCGGATTTACACCAGATTTATCCCAGATCGGATCCAATCCTGCTCCTCAACAGTTGTCCCGAGGATGGAAAACGCAGCCAGGGAAAATTCCTTCCCAAAATGTTCCTTTCCATCTCCTGGATTTCAGGGAATCCACTAAAACAGGAAGAAAATTTCCTGAGCTGTGTGAAAGCAACTCCTGGAGGAATGGATGGGGGAATAAAAACAACAACAAAAAAGGAGGGAAACCCCTCGCCCCCAGAATTCCCGAGTTGTACAATAATCAAAAAACATGAAAATTTGAAATATCAAAGGTTTTTCTTGGGGGGGGAAAAAAAATAAATCCCCTTTTTCTCCTCAGTGAAGGTCGAGCCCGATACGGTAAAATTAAGAATTAATATTCGATAAAAAGGCTGAAATTAAAAGATTTTGCTTCACCTCCGCCCCGGAGCTCAGGAAATCTTCTGTGATTTCTGTGTCAGTCAGATAAAAACAGAGAGAACGACGCTCAGTCCCAGGAAATTATTCTGGTTTGAGTGTCTTTAATTGATTATTGGACACAGATATTGATTTATTTTTCAGGGAACAAAGAGAGAAAACTGGAGTTTTCTGCGGGATTAAGCAATCCACCCGCAAAGAACTCGGGAATTTCAGTTTCTACATCATTTTATGATGAATTATGGTGGATTTACGACGATTTGCCAAAGAAAGGTTGGGAATGAGGAGTCACCCACCCGGGCCAAAGAGTTTTTCCATGGGAAAAGCATTTTTCCCACCTCTGTCGGTCACAATCCCACAAAAAAAGCAGGAAAAAAGAAAAAAAAGGGTTTTTCCACATGGCCTCGACTTGCAGCGAACAGGTCAGTTCTGCCCAGTCTAAACTCCTCCGTACAATAAATAAAAATAAAAATAAAATCCCTATAAAAGATTTGTCAAAAAAAAAAAAAAAAAAACCAACCCCAGTTTAAATCAAAATTGCTCAAAAACCAGGTTGGACGTAGCAAATGACGCGGGAAAATAAAACCGAAGATGCAGGAAAAGAAAACTCAAGGAAAATCTGATCACGAGGTAAAAAACCCCGTGCAAACATCGCTTTTTGTTGAATGTCACTGCCATTGTACATAGTTATATATCGTTTTTATATCCATATATACACATGTGTAATATATGTAGAGTTTGTAGTTTTATTATATATACCTGTAAATATAATATTATATATAAACTCTACAAATATATATATTAATCAATATATAATGAAATATATTAATATTATATATTTACATAGATAAGTATATACATTTAATATCTATACTTGCATATAATAAATATTTTATATATACATACAAATATATACATTATAAATATATATTTTATATACGTGTGTGTATATATAAATATTTAATATTTATATGTTTGCAGGGTTAAAATTCAAAAAGTAGCAAAGAATTTCTCTCACTTTTACCATCTCCCTCCAAAGCAACAAGAAGTTTTGCTGTTTCATATCATTCGTTCTTTATGCTTGTTAAGTGTTTTGTTTGCCAAAAATATTAATTTTTTCCCGATTCTCTCCGAAAGAGTTCCCTGCTGAGGGTGGTCAGGAGGGATTTTAGGGAAAATTCCTGCATGGGAAAGCTGCGCCGGGGAGGTTCGGAATCTCAGAATCCCCATCCCTGCTGAACCCAAAGGAATTATTATTATTATTATTATTATTATTATTATTATTATTATTATTATTATCATTATCATTATTATCATTATTATCATTATTATTTTCATTCACCACTCCTACAATTTCCCAATCTTTGGTCAACAACAAGAGGTTAAAACCAGGGACTCAGCGAGAACATTCAAGACCTAAAAGGCTGTTTGAAATCATGACCTTAAGGATAACGAGCAATTTAGAGCTCGGGCTAATTATTTCTTGAATTGTGGCTGACCCGAGGAGCCCCGTAAAATGCAAATGAGCCGAGTTAAAATCCTGATTAAAAACGTGGCTGCAGGACATGAGCCGGAGCCCTTTGGAGATGGATTTGATGCCACGGCAGCTTCAAACCACCCATGAAATCGTAATAAAAAGGAAATTACTGAAGCTGTAAGAATAAAAACGTCTGTTTAAATCCAGTTTTTTGTCACTTGAGCCTGATCCCAAAAGCACCAAATCCGTAAAGGATTAAAAAAAATCAGAGAACCCACAGGGAGAGGTTTATTTTTGAAGGAAAACTCCACGATTTTACAAAGGAAAACCCACATCTGAGTCAATAAATGAAGTTGTGAAGGACGCAAAGTTTGCCACTGATAACCCTGAAAGGCAAAATTCGCTCCTGATGAGAAAAATACGCTAAAATCTGGGGGAAGGCTGAAAGGATCGTGCCACAAAAAATACAGCGAGAGGGAGAATAAACTGGAATTTTCAAATATAATCCATGAAATTATGAAAGGGATAGCAGGGAACATAAAGCTGGATAAAAAGGGGAATAATGATGTCTGAATCCACTGCATGGACAATATCTGTAAATAAAATAAAATAAAATAAAATAGAATAAAATAAAATAAAATAAAATAAAACAAAACAAAAAATACTGCATGGACAATGTCTGTAAATAAAATAAAATAAAATAAGATAAAACAAGATAAAATAAAATACTGCATGGACAATATCTGTAAATAAAATAAAATAAAATAAGATAAAACAAGATAAAATAAAATACTGCATGGACAATATCTGTAAATAAAATAAAATAAAATAAGATAAGATAAAATAAAATAAAATAAAATAAAATAAAATAAAATAAAATAAAATAAAATAAAATAAAATAAAATAAAATAAAACACTGCATGGACAATATCTGTAAATAAAATAGAATAAAATAGAATAAAATAGAATAAAATAGAATAAAATAGAATAAAATAGAATAAAATAAAATAAAATAAAATAAAATAAAATAAAATAAAATAAAATAAAATAAAATAAAATAAAATAAAATAAAATTACATTTCCTTTGCGGAAGCACCAGAATTCCAACTTTTTATCCCACTGATCCAAGTGTTTTCAGAAGAACTACCAGGAAGGACAAGTTCAAATCCAGAAATTGGAGATGTGAGCAGAAATATAAGATAAACAGACAAACAAACAAATATTGATCCATTGGAGCCAAGCCCAGACATGGAATTCTGCCTTCCAAGCCTTGCTCAGTTTTTGTATCATTTTATTTCCAGCTGCTTTGGGAATTCTTTCCACTGGAGAAGAAGGGAAAAGTGGATTTTAATATTTGGGATCCATTCCAAGCTCTTTTAACCACTCAAATGAGGAGAATTTTTTTGCCCCTGGAGGGCGTCGGGAAGTTTTTTAGAGGTTTTATTCTGACGGCAGGATGTAAATTGATGGTAAAAAAATTAAGATGAAAAGATGGATCTGGGATGAAATTCCAAATCTCCTGGACCACACTGCGCTCAGGAATCTTCTGTGATTTCTGTGTCAGTCAAATAAAAACAGAGAGAACGACGCTCAGTCCCAGGGAATTGTTCTGAGTGCCTTTAATTGATTATGGGACACAAATATTGGGGGGTTTTTTAGGGAACAAAGGGAGGAAAACAAGAATTTTCTGTGGGATTAAGCAGCACAAACTCTCCAAACCCACCTGCAAAGAATTTGGGAATTTCAATTTCTGCACGGGGTGAGTTAAAATCCATCCCACTCCCTGCCAGTCCCAAATCCCAATAAAAACTGGACGTTCATACAACGGGTTTGGGGTGAGCAGGGCGGGGGATCACCCCTATTTTTGTTTTATCGTCCCATAATTAACGAGGCGATTCCTGCCAGCGACGCTCGTTAATCTCCCACCTTAACGAGGTTCTCGGCAGGAATTCAGCTGGTTAAAGGGGAGCAGCTCAGGAACTCACCATCCACTGGGGCAGCTGGAAGGCGCCGCCGTCCCACATCTCCACGCTCACGTCTGGGATGAACTGGGAGGAACTGGGATGAAACTGGGAATGCACTGGGAATGCACCAGCCCGGCCCCACAGCTCACAGGACCCTCAGGGACTGATGTCTCTCAGGGCAGCGGCGATGGGTTCCTCATTCCTGCTCCAAACTCCAAACCCGGGAAGGGCTCGGATCCATTCCCCACCAGCCTCAGCTCAGCTCGGTGTTTGAGTCAGGAATAACCTGGCTGCGGTGTGCAGGATGTGTCCATCCAGCAGCTGCTGATGATTCCAGCCCGGCGTCCCCAAAATCCCGATGTCCCCAAAATCCCGATGTCCCCAAAATCCCGATGTCCCCACTAATCCAGCAGTGATGTCCCTCAGGCACGTCGGGATTTAGAGCCGGAGGCTCCCAGCACTGAGGATTTCACTGGGCACCATCAAAATTCCTTCAGCGTCAATCCGAAGAGGGCAGGGATGCCCCAAATCTTGACTGGAGCACAGCTCCGGCTCGATCCGGTTCGGAATGAACTCCACATTCCGAGGGGGAATTCTTTTAAAGGATCCTTCCAGTCCAGAATGAACTCCACATTCCGAGGGGGAATTCTTTTAAAGGATCCTTCCGGTTCAGAATGAACTCCACATTCCGAGGGGGAATTCTTTTAAAGGATCCTTCCGGTTCAGAATGAACTCCACATTCCAAGGGGAATCCTTTTAAAGGATCCTTCCAGTCCAGAATGAACTCCACATTCCGAGGGGGAATTCTTTTAAAGGATCCTTCCAGTCCAGAATGAACTCCACATTCCGAGGGGGAATTCTTTTAAAGGATCCATCCAGTCCAGAATGAACTCCACATTCCGAGGGGGAATCCTTTTAAAGGATCCTTCCAGTCCAGAATGAACTCCACATTCCGAGGGGGAATCCTTTTAAAGGATCCTTCCAGTCCAGAATGAACTCCACATTCCGAGGGGGAATTCTTTTAAAGGATCCTTCCAGTCCAGAATGAACTCCACATTCCGAGGGGGAATCCTTTTAAAGGATCCTTCCAGTCCAGAATGAACTCCACATTCCAAGGGGAATCCTTTTAAAGGATCCATCCAGTCCAGAATAAATTCCACATCCCACGGTGCTTTGAAAGGATGGATCCAGCCCGGGATGAACTCCACATTCTGAGGGGAATCCTTTTAAAGGATCCATTCAGTTCGGAATGAACTCCGCATTCCATGGTGAATGCTTTTAAAAGATCGATCCAATCCAGAATAAATTCCACATTCCACGGTGCTTTGAAAGGATCCATCCAGTCTGGAATGAACTCCACATTCCGAGGGGAATCCTTTTGAAGGATCCATCCGTTTTGGAATGAGCTCCACGTTCCACGGTGCTTTTAAAAGATCGATCCGGTGCGGAATGAACTCCACATTCCACAGTGAATGCTTTTAAAGGATGGATCCGGTGCGGAATGAACTCCACATTCCACGGTGCTTTTAAAGGATCCATCCAGTTCGGAATGAACTCCACACTCCACAGTAAATGTTTTTAAAAGATCGATCCGGTGCGGAATAAATTCCACGTTCCACGGTGCTTTTAAAGGATGGATCCGGTGCGGAATGAATTCCACGTTCCTTTTAAAGGATGGATCTGGTGAGGAACGAATTCCACGTTCCTTTTAAAGGATGGATCCGGTGCGGAATGAACTCCACATTCCACGGTGCTTTTAAAGGATGGATCCGGTGCGGAATGAATTCCACGGTGCTTTTAGAGGATGGATCCGGTGCGGAACGAGCTCCACGTTCCTTTTAAAGGATGGATCCGGTGCGGAATGAATTCCACATTCCACGGTGCTTTTAAAGGATGGATCCGGTGCGGAATGAATTCCACATTCCACGTTCCTTTTAAAGGATGGATCCGGTGCGGAATGAATTCCACGGTGCTTTTAGAGGATGGATCCGGTGCGGAACGAGCTCCACGTTCCTTTTAAAGGATGGATCCGGTGCGGAATGAGCTCCACGTTCCTCGGTGAACGCTTCATGGCAATCCCAGGGAAGAGCAGCGCCGGAGCCGCCGGCAGGGCTGCAGCTCCCTCTGCCGAGCAGAGAGGACAGGAAGGAACACTTGGAAAAGGATCTCCCGCATCATTCCACATCCAGACCGGGATACAAACACGATCCCGCCCCTCTGCAGCCTGGAGCTGAGGTTTCATCTTCGCTGAAATCAACCCAAAATCCCGAATTCCCGTGAGCTTTCTGAGCCCTCTTTGGGTTGTCATCAGTGCCACGGTGAAGGTGGGGCTGGGAGCATCCCCTCCCTTCTCCTCCTTCCTTGGAATTCCCGGGAATTTCTGGGAGTTTGTTACATTCGGGGCGGCATTTCCCCACTGCTGGCAGTTCCTCCTTCCACATGGGAAGAAGTTTCTGGTCACTGCTGCCTCCAGTCCCATCTCCAAGTTTAATTTGTGCCAGGAAAATGCAGAAGTGTGGGATTTGCGGAGCAGGGATATTCCCATGGAGCCAAAGGATTCCCAGAGCTCTCGCTGTCCTTGCACCCCGGGCATTCTTTCCTCCGTGGATAATTAAAAAAAAAGTGGATGATGAGTATTTGAGCTTCTTTGGAGTTTTTAGATGAGACGAAGCTTTAGGTCAGAAGGAGGAAATCGGGATTTTCCTCCTTCCCTACCTGATGCTCCCCAACCTTTAACTCCCCGTGGATGGTGATTTCCAACATCCCTGACTCAAACCAAGGGTCATTATTAAAATAGTTTATCCTAATAATTTTAATATTATTTAAAAATTCAGGAAATACCAGCAGTGACCCGCTGGGAAAAGCTGCTCCAAATCCTGGCCCCGGGAAAAGGGAGAATGATCAGGAAAAGCTTTTAAACCCTACTTTGATGAATAAATCACTTATTTAGGGATATTTAGGGAAACTCAACTTAGGGATGAGTTTCAGAGCAAAGAACAATTCAAAGCCCTCAGTAAATAAAATTTAATTTTAATTTAATTTAATTTAATTTAAAAATGGAAATAAAATTTCCAGCATCCAGAGGTTGAACGGGATTAAAGCCCTGAGCGGAGAACGAGAATTATTGCCCAAACAGAAATTATTATATATATATAGGAATTATTGCCCAAATCCTCAAAAAATCCAGGGATTTGCCATCCCTGCTGAAAATTCCATGAGGGAAGGATGGGATCTGTCGGAGGAGGGAGGGAATGGGATGAATTCCAGCCGAGAGGAACTGGAATTCCCCCAAGCAGGCACGAGGGGGAGCGAGAGCCCGCGGAAAAAACCCGAGGTTTTCATGGATGGAGAACAGGCCAAAAAAAACACCCCAAAAAACAAACAAAAAAACCAACCAAACCAAAAAAAAACAACCAAAAAAACCAAAACAAAAAAAACCACCAAAAAATCCCCCCCAAAAAACAAACAAAAAAAAAACCCCACAAAAAGAAAAAACAAAAGAAACCCCACAAAAACCCCAAAAACCCAGAGAGGGCTTTGAGGAGCATTCGTAGGGATTTCTTCCAGCTGCAACCACCAGGGAATGAAGGGTCGGGGTGGGATTCAGAGTGTTATAAACGCGGATTCCAAAGGCGCCTTTTGGCAAATACTAAAATGAATATTACAGGTATAATTGTAGTGCACTACCGGAGTTTAGAAAGGTGATAAACGTGTATTTTCCGATTGTGACACCGCGCTAACAGTAAAAAAGACCGGGTTTATTCTCTTTGTAGCACCTAAACTGACCGAACCAGGAAGTGCGGAGGATCACCTTGCATTTCTGCCTCAGGACTGCTGACTTTCTGTTTCTTATTCAAGTGAAGACAACCAAAAAAAACCACAAAAAACCCCCAGGAGAAGAATTTATGAGACCAGACGAAGTAGATCTACCAGATAAAACGGTCGGGAAAGATTTAGAACAGATCAAACCCAACGAGAACGTTTGGATTGTGCGTTAGGATCGATCGAATCTGACACAGTGATCCTTAAAACACGGAATTTTGAAGGAGTGAGTGTCCTCACTCCTTTTCCTGGTGAGGCACCTCAGCCGGAACTTTTGCTTTTCTGTCTCCTAAACTGTCTATTTTTATTTTTATTTTTATTGTTTTTTTCTTATTAAGCTTATAAATTTTTCTAAGAGAGCGAAACTTGTTCTTCACAAGAGGAATCCACGGATGGAAGGTCACGGGGGTTGGCTGTCCCTGTTTTTTTCTTCCCAAGCTTCACGTCCCCACCAAGGGTCCCAGCTCACCTGGGAACTCTCCAGCTCTTCCCCTTCCCGTGGAATTCCAGAAAATTCCACACTGGGGAGGCCCTACCTCAAATCCCAGGGCTCTCACAAGACCTGGAGGGGCACCAGGAGAAAGGTCTGGAGAACTTTGGAATTGTATCCTTGGAATTGCATCCTCGGGACAAGAATCCGAGAGGGAAGTTTGGGAGAGAGCCTGGGGAGTTTTCTTCAGGTGGGAAGAGGAGGAGAAGAATAAAAAAATGAAATTCAATCATAAATCAAGACTTTCGGGTTAAGTGTCCTTGGCTAAGGAGGAGATTGTGGCCAGAAACGGTGGATTCCACGTTTGGAAAAAAATAATGGACACACAGAGATCACAGAGTGTGGTGGAGCAGCCTGGTCTGGTGGGAGGTGGGATTTCTGCTGGAATCCCACGGAATCCGGGAATGGTTTGGGTGGGAAGGGACCTTGAAGTCCACCCAGTGCCACTCTGCCATGGCAAGGCCGGGTTTTGGAAGCTGGAAAGTGTCGCCAGGAGCTGGAATGGGACGACTCCGAACCATTCCATGAGTCCACAGTCCTCATCATCCCAGGGAACTCTCCGAAACCCCAAAGCCGATGAGGAAACCCTGCCCTGCTCCAACACCGACCCCGATCTGGGTGTTTGGGATGGAAAAGCCTCCCTGAGATCCCGAGCTCGGAATTACCACCGACAAGTCTCCTAAATTCCCAATCTTCTCACGGACAACTCCCATTAATTCCCAATTCCCGTTTCCAGGTGTCCCCGCTGGAATTCCAACCTCACCCTGAGCACCTCGGTGACCTTGGGGACCGTCCCCACAGCCGGAGGGAGTGGAGGGGGCGGCTCCAGCTCCCAGCATTCCTGAGCCATCCCAGGGCCGGGAACGTCGCTCCCAGCCGGCAGCAGGGGAGGGGAAAGGGAATTAACGAGCGGAGCTTTAATCAGCGGAGCTCGGGGTAATGAGGAACTGGAACAGGGAATGACACGGCCCAGCGCTCCCTGAGCCGCCTCTTTCCCATGGGAATGAACTTCTGGGGTCCTGAAGGGTGTTATAAACGCAGATTATCAAGTTGGCTTTCGGCAAATATTACGATGAGCACTCGACGTGTAATTGGACTGTGCTAAATTTATTAATAGATTTTTTAATAGGGGATGAACGGATTTTCTAATTGTGACGCAATGTGAAGGTTTTTTTTTTTTTTTCTTCTTTGGAACATCTAAACTGACCAAGCCAGAAGGTATGGGGGGAAAGATCATCACCTCGTAACCCTGCATTAAAAACTGCTAAATTTTCGTGGTTTTTTAAATCAAAATCACCAAAAACCTCAAGAGGAAGATTTATGAGACCCATGTCACACCAGACAGAGTGCAGCCACCCACAAATAAATCTATTAAATAAGATGATTGGGGATACTTGAAACAGAAAACATCTATTGAATATGTAAAAAAGCCATCCTTAAAACACAATAATTAAAAAGAGAAGTGTGCGCTTTCAGCTCCAGCCGGAACTTTTTGCCTTTCTGTCTCCTAACCGTCTGTTTTTAATTTTTATTCAACTTGTAATTTTTTCCTAAGAGAGTGGAACTCGTTTTTCGCAATTCGAATCGCAGATGAAGGATCTGGGGAGGCAAATCCAGCTTTTCCCTGGGCGTTTGTCACCCCAGAGCAGAGGAGATCCAAGGGGAGGATCAGAACTGCTGGAATAAGGAGAAGAAACCCATTTTCTCGTTAATATTGCTCATGAATTTGCACAAAGCCAGGCCTTGTTAGGCCAGGTTTAATTCCGGTGCGCGGTGGATAAAAACCAGAATTCCACCTGGAATTCCAAGGGTTTGTTTCCAGTTCGTTCCAAGGGATCAGCCAGGAGTTCTCAGAGCACTTTTTCCAGGGCAAATCCCGGAAAAATCCCTCACGAATTTTACTCCAGCTCCTTCTCCAACCCTTCAAGATTTCCATGGATAATCCCAGCTGAGGGATTCGAGGTTTTTCGCCTTTCTGGGGTAAAAGCTCCAAAGTGGAACAATCCAAACCCTTTTTATCCCCAGTGAGTCCCCACTCCCGGCTTATTTTGGGTATTAAACCCCAAATTTCCAAAGTTTAAAATCCCCTGACATGAAGTCCACGATCCCAGGGTGCTCCAACCTTTCCCTGGACATTCCAGGGATTCTCTGGGAATTCCAGCCCAGCCAGGAATTCCCAGTTCCCAAGATCCCACCCGAATTGCCCCTTTCCCAACCCGAAGCCATTCCCTGTGTCCTGTCCTCAGGACTGCTCTGATATTTAAAGTTTTTGTATTTTAAACCGAATTAAACCGGGATCGGATCCTTCCCATTCTTCATGACTCCAACAAATCCCTGCTTTTGAAGGTCCCAACCCCCTGGTGCTTGCAGAAACGACAAATAATTCAAATTATCTCCCCCTTTCCTGTGCTGAAGCAAAGCTCAAACCCAAGCTGAGCTGTTGGTTGTGTTTTTTTACACTGGGAATGTCTTTTTGCCATTAAGGATGAAATCTTCCAGCACGGGAATCAGCCCTGGGAAGGAATAACGGAATTTTACAGATCCTCACGACTTTACCATGCACCAAGAGGAAAAGGACGGAGTGGGGATAAAATATCACAGGATCACAGAATGTGTAGGTCGGAAGAGACCTTCAAGCTCATCGAGTCCAACCCAGCCCCGACACCTCAACGAGATCATGGCATCGAGTGCCACATCCAGTCTCTTTTTAAACACCTCCACCACCTTCCCGGGCAGACCATTCCAGTGTTTCCTCACTCTTTCCGTGAAAAACTTGCTGATATCCAACCTGTATTTCCCGTGCCGCAGCTTGAGGCTGTGTCCTCTCGTTCTGTCAGCTGCTGTCTGGAGAAAGAGACCAACCCCAGCTGCCTACAGCCACCTTTCAGGAGTTGTAGAGTGATCAGGTCACCCCTGAGCCTCCTTTTCTCCAGGATAAACAACCACAGCTCCCTCAGCCATCCTTGGCTTGTTTTCCAAACCCTTCACAAGCTTTGTAGACTCCTCTGGAAATGATCAAGCATCTCAGTGTCCATCCTAAACTGAGACACCAGAGCTGGACACAGCACTCAGTGTCCATCCTAAACTGAGATCCCAGAGCTGGACACAGCACTCAGTGTCCATCCTAAACTGAGACACCAGAGCTGGACACAGCACTCAGTGTCCATCCTAAACTGAGACACCAGAGCTGGACACAGCACTCAGTGTCCATCCTAAACTGAGACACCAGAGCTGGACACAGCACTCAGTGTCCATCCTAAACTGAGACACCAGAGCTGGACACAGCACTCAGTGTCCATCCTAAACTGAGACCCCAGAGCTGGACACAGCACTCAGTGTCCATCCTAAACTGAGACACCAGAGCTGGACACAGCACTCAGTGTCCATCCTAAACTGAGACACCAGAGCTGGACACAGCACTCAGTGTCCATCCTAAACTGGACACAGCACTCAGTGTCCATCCTAAACTGAGACACCAGAGCTGGACACAGCACTCAGTGTCCATCCTAAACTGAGACACCAGAGCTGGACACAGCACTCAGTGTCCATCCTAAACTGAGACCCCAGAGCTGGACACAGCACTCAGTGTCCATCCTAAACTGAGATCCCAGAGCTGGACACAGCACTCAGCGTCCATCCTAAACTGAGATCCCAGAGCTGGACACAGCACTCAGTGTCCATCCTAAACTGAGACACCAGAGCTGGACACAGCACTCAGTGTCCATCCTAAACTGAGACACCAGAGCTGGACACAGCACTCAGTGTCCATCCTAAACTGAGACACCAGAGCTGGACACAGCACTCAGTGTCCATCCTAAACTGAGATCCCAGAGCTGGACACAGCACTCAGTGTCCATCCTAAACTGAGATCCCAGAGCTGGACACAGCACTCAGTGTCCATCCTAAACTGAGATCCCAGAGCTGGACACAGCACTCAGTGTCCATCCTAAACTGAGACACCAGAGCTGGACACAGCACTCAGTGTCCATCCTAAACTGAGACACCAGAGCTGGACACAGCACTCAGTGTCCATCCTAAACTGAGATCCCAGAGCTGGACACAGCACTCAGTGTCCATCCTAAACTGAGATCCCAGAGCTGGACACAGCACTCAGTGTCCATCCTAAACTGAGACACCAGAGCTGGACACAGCACTCAGTGTCCACCCTAAACTGAGATCCCAGAGCTGGACACAGCACTCAGTGTCCATCCTAAACTGAGATCCCAGAGCTGGACACAGCACTCAGTGTCCATCCTAAACTGAGATCCCAGAGCTGGACACAGCACTCAGTGTCCATCCTAAACTGAGACACCAGAGCTGGACACAGCACTCAGTGTCCATCCTAAACTGAGATCCCAGAGCTGGACACAGCACTCAGTGTCCATCCTAAACTGAGATCCCAGAGCTGGACACAGCACTCAGTGTCCATCCTAAACTGAGACACCAGAGCTGGACACAGCACTCAGTGTCCATCCTAAACTGAGATCCCAGAGCTGGACACAGCACTCAGTGTCCATCCTAAACTGAGACACCAGAGCTGGACACAGCACTCAGTGTCCATCCTAAACTGAGACACCAGAGCTGGACACAGCACTCAGTGTCCATCCTAAACTGAGACACCAGAGCTGGACACAGCACTCAGTGTCCATCCTAAACTGAGACACCAGAGCTGGACACAGCACTCAGTGTCCATCCTAAACTGAGACACCTGAGCTGGACACAGCACTCAGTGTCCATCCTAAATGGAGATCCCAGAGCTGGACACAGCACTCAGTGTCCATCCTAAACTGAGACACCAGAGCTGGACACAGCACTCAGTGTCCATCCTAAACTGAGACACCAGAGCTGGACACAGCACTCAGTGTCCATCCTAAACTGAGATCCCAGAGCTGGACACAGCACTCAGTGTCCATCCTAAACTGAGACACCAGAGCTGGACACAGCACTCAGTGTCCATCCTAAACTGAGACACCAGAGCTGGACACAGCACTCAGTGTCCATCCTAAACTGAGATCCCAGAGCTGGACACAGCACTCAGTGTCCATCCTAAACTGAGACCCCAGAGCTGGACACAGCACTCAGTGTCCATCCTAAACTGAGACACCAGAGCTGGACACAGCACTCAGTGTCCATCCTAAACTGAGACACCAGAGCTGGACACAGCACTCAGTGTCCATCCTAAACTGAGACACCAGAGCTGGACACAGCACTCAGTGTCCATCCTAAACTGAGACACCAGAGCTGGACACAGCACTCAGTGTCCATCCTAAACTGAGACACCAGAGGTGGACACAGCACTCAGTGTCCATCCTAAACTGAGACACCAGAGCTGGACACAGCACTCAGTGTCCATCCTAAACTGAGATCCCAGAGCTGGACACAGCACTCAGTGTCCATCCTAAACTGAGATCCCAGAGCTGGACACAGCACTCAGTGTCCATCCTAAACTGAGACACCAGAGCTGGACACAGCACTCAGTGTCCATCCTAAACTGGGATCCCACAGCTGGACACAGCACTCAGTGTCCATCCTAAACTGGACACAGCACTCAGGTGTGGCCTCTCCAGTGCCCAGTCCAGGGGCAGAACGACCTCCCTGCTCCTACTGGCCACACCATTCCTGATCCAGGTGCCACTGGCCCTCTTGGCCACCTGGGCACTCTGCCGGCTCATGTCCAGCTGCTGTCTCCAGTGTCCCCAGGTCTCTTTCCTCCTGGGCACTGTCCGGCCACATCATCCCCAGCCTAGAGCACTGCAGGGTGTAATTGTGGCCAAAGTGCTGGACTGGACACTTGGACTCACGAAACTTCATCTTGCTGGACTCTGCCCATCCATCCAACCGTTCCAGGTGTCTCTGCAGAGCCATCCTGGCGTCCAAGGGATGGACACACGCTCCCAGCTTAGCGTCGTCCGCAAATTTACTCATGAAAGACTCAACGGCTTCCCCCATGTCGTCAATGAAAATATTGAACGGAGCTGGCCCCAGCCCAGAGCCCTGGGCGACAGCACTGGTGTGAAATATTCAGGTAGTAATATGGAATTCCTGAGGGGGAATAAAATAAAACACGAAGAGGGCGAGGGGAGGAATTATTGGAAATCCAGGGGAGGAATTTTTTTTTTCCCCCAAAATTAATTCCTGAGCGGAGTGGAGCCTGACAAGCGCAATTAAGAGTCGTTAATTTGGGAATTTTAATCGCCCCGGGGCTGGGAGAGCTCTGGAAAAAGCAAATTAATTCCCCTGGGTCAAACCCACACAGGTCCAGGAGAGCCCAGAAATGTGAGGATCGAATTAAAACCTTCAGAAAAATTAAAATACATAAATCCGCCCAGACACGAGGCGGGAAACGCGAGTTTAGTTTGAAATAAATCGAGGATTTTTAGAAAAATCCTTAGAAAACAAACGAGCGAATCAGCAAGAAAAAGGCCTGAAGTCTATTTTAAAGTTCAAGTAACATTTTAGCAAAAGTCAGTTAAAATCCAGTCATAACAAAAATAACGCAGCCTGGCTTGAAATTCCTGGATATTTACGTTTTTATATTCCTGTCGGGAATGTTCGTCGTGCTGAGCGTCTCCCCAGATGCCCAAATCCACCCAAAAATTGAGTTTCCTCGGCTGTCTCAAAGCCAGGATTTTAGGAAAAAAGCGAATTATTGGAATAATTGACTTTAGGAAATCGATTTTTAGGGGAAAAAAAGTGAATTACTGAAATAATTGATTTTAGGAAATCGATTTTTAGGAAAAAAGCGAATTATTGAAATAATTGACTTTAGGAAATCGATTTTTAGGGGGAAAAAAGTGAATTACTGAAATAATTGATTTTAGGAAATCGATTTTTAGGAAAAAAGCGAATTATTGGAATAATTGACTTTAGGAAATCGATTTTTAGGGGAAAAAAAAGTGAATTACTGAAATAATTGATTTTAGGAAATCGATTTTTAGGAAAAAAGCGAATTATTGGAATAACTGAGTTTAGGAAATGGATTTTAGGAAAAAAGCAAATTATTGGAATATTCAGATTTATTTCAGAACAGCTGGGTTGCTCTGGAAGACGAATCTGGCCCAGATTTCACCCAGATTTGGGGTGATTTTCCATTTTAATCCGAAAATCCCGGAACGGATTTCACAGCCACAAATTTTTTTTCGCCATAAATTGGCAAAATTCTGCCAACTGCTGTGGAATCAAAACCATAAATTGGTTTAAATGCCGGTGGAAAATTGTTTTTTATGGAATTTGGGCAGGAAGGGATTTCTGAGGGATGGAGTTTCAGCCCTCTGGACAATTTTTCCAGAATCCCACAGTTATTTTAACCAAACCCAGCCAGGGATGAGCTGAAACCTGAGGAATTTATCCCTGGAATTATCGGTTTTTTTGAGGGAGAAATTTGGTTTAAAAGCTTTGTTGCTTTTGGACGGTCCAAGAACCGGAGGCAGCTTTGGATAAAACCGAGTTTAAAGGTGAGTTTCAGCTCTAAAATCCCAGAAATTCAACGCGCAAACAGCAGGAATAGAAAAATTGGAGGAGAAATTCCTCCGTCCCGCAGTTGTTTTAACCAAACCCAACCAGGGATCAACAGAAACCCGAGGAATTTATCCCTGGAATTATCCAGGAGGGGCTCTGGGAAGCTCCGAGGGGATTAATAAACCCAAAAGGAATGAGCGGAGCAGGTGAATCAATTAAAGATTTTTTTTTTTTTTTGGTGTATTAAAAGATCAAGGAGGACGTTAAAAAAACCCCCCCCGTTGAAAATGAGCCTAATGAGGGATTACTAACGAGCCTCCCCCTGGAAGCTGCGACAGCTGCCAAGGAGAAGCTGCCGCTGTTCCCTCCCACGCCCGGGGAGCGGGATCCACGGCGGTGACACGTGAGCCGGGCTGATTTGGTGCATTCAGGATTCCAAGAAAAGGCACCGAATTGTCGCGGGGATTTTCACGAGAATCGGAGTTTTTCAATTGTTTCGAGGGCAGGGATCCGCTGAAAGGCCGGAGCAGGAGTTTCAGGGATAAATAAATAAATAATATTAATAATAATAATAATGAGTCTGCACAGCCCAGAGTTTCCAGCAGGACTCGGTGTTCCTTTTTTTTTTCTTTTTTTTCTCCCAGCTTTCCTGGATCCCGTGGTCCCGCTGCAATCTGGTTTTCCTCCCATCTGCTCCGCTCACCCATCCCCCCTTTTCTGCACAATCATTAGGGGGATAAAAAAATAAAATCAAAAATCCCTCGGAGAACCCCAAGCAGGTGCTCCACGTTCAGTTCTTCACCAGAAAAAAAAAATCAAAGAGAAATTCAGCTTTTTTTTTTCTTTTTTTTTTTTCACTGCAGCACGCTGAACTTTCCACGATTTCCTTGGATTTATGGAAAAAAATCCCAAAGATCTACATTTTTTGGGATGCCGCCACCTCAAACCACTGCGGGGTGTAAGTTCCCAGCTCCTCCAGTCTGCCCAGCAGAAGGATTTTTGGGGTTGTTCCCAGCCTGATTGAACTAAAAACAACCTACCTAAATGAAATGAACTAAAACCGATTCCAAATAAAATCAACTAAAAATAAAAATTAATTAAAATAATTCTCGAAATATTTGATTTGGAAACGAACTAAAATCACGATTTGCTGACCGGGCTGGTGCCGAAGGTTTTCCTCAGATGCCTGAGGAGTTTTGGGAGACAACTCCAGAACGGGAGGGGTAATTAACACGCAGTGATTAACACAGCATCAGGCACGTTCTGCAGGAGAAGGGGCTGGAATATCTTGGGAAAAAATCTGGGAATCGTCCGGGTTTTCTTGTCTTTAAAAATAAAAGGGTTTTGGTGGTTTGTTTTTTTACGGGTGGCCCCAAAGCTGAGTTATCTGCAGGTTTTTAGGAGTCAGGGGTTTGTCATCCGCGGGTGATTCAGGAGCAGCTGAAAAATTCCAGGGATCTGCTTGGGAAAAACGGGGATGGGATGGGTGGGAAGGGACCTCAGAGCTCATTCCAGGGACAATTCCACGGCCCCAGGCTGCTCCAATCCTTCCTTGGACATTCCAGGGATTCTCTGGGAATTCCAGCCCAGCCGGGAATTCCTGCCCAAGATCCCACCCAAATTTCCCCTTTCCCAGGATTTCCCTGTGTCCTGTCCCTCCATTCCTTTCCCAAATTCCAGCTCTCCTGGAGCCCCTCCAGGCCCTGGAATGTTCTGGAAGCTCTCCCTGGATCCTTCCCTTCTCCAGGAGAACATTCCCAGCTCTCCCAGCCTGACATTGGATCCATCTCCTCTCCAGGAAATCAATGGACTGAGGGGCTTCGCTTGGAATCTCCGGAATCCATGAAAGGTCTCCCTTCCCTTTCCCTCTCTTTTCTCTCCCCATTTCCCCATAAAAATCCCTCGGGATGGATCCCGAGTGTCCCGAATCCCAGAATCCCAGGAGCAGTTTGGGTGGGAAGGGACCTCAGAGCTCATTCCAGGGACAATTCCACCATCCCAGGCTGCTCCAATCCTTCCTTGGACATTCCAGAGATTCTCTGGGAATTCCAGCCCCGGCAGGAATTTTACAGGATTTTAAAGTTTTCCTTTCCCAGTGCTCTTGCCATTTTTAAAGCTTCCATTTCCCAGTCTTTATGGCATTTTTACACTTCTCCATTTAAAACTCGGATGGATTTTCTCCTCAGAAATCCAAACGGATTCTCCCAGGTGACCTCTCCTCCTCATTTCAGCCTCCACAGGCAGAGGCAATAAAAATAATAATAATAATAATAATAATAATAATTTCCAAGGGAGTGAAAAAGCTGCAGCCTTTGATATCTGCAGGAGAATTTCAACCCCCCACAAAAATCTGAACCCCAGAGCCGGGCCTGTCCTCAGCAGCTTGGAAAATGGGACGGAAAAGGGGATTTTATGGGATTTAATGGGATTTAATGAGGGTGAGCAGGAGGAAAGAACTGAAAAGGAGCGATTGGAGAGCGCCCGAATTTAGATTTAACCCAGAACATTCTTACATTTCAAGGAAGCCCACGGAGATAACGGCAGCAAAAGGCTGAGAAATCCCAAAACGTGGGGGCTTGGAAAAGAAAGGGAAGCCTGGAGGGAAGGCCGGGCTCAGGGAGGGTGTGGGAGGAGAGGCTGAAAAGGGAAAAAAGCTGCACCAAAAGGTGGGATCACGGCTGGAAGAGAGAAAATCTCGGATCTTTTGTTTTTTCACCGGAGTGATATTCATGTCCCAGATAAAGCGCCGAAGGTGTTCGAGGGTGAAGGATTTGTGAGACGCACAAAGAATCACATTATTAACAACAACAAAAAAAATAAACTCCAAGTCCTCGCTGACCTCTCTGCCCCATCCCCACGTTGATTCCTCACCCCCCTGCACCACCAGAGATTTTGGCTTTTCAGGAAAAAACGGGCAAAATCCCATTAAAAATACGGATTCCTGCCTAATTAACAGGAATAATTAGTGTATCTTTGATGAATTTGGGTGCTGCTGCTGGAGGGCACAAGAACCGGAGGGAGGTTTGGGTAAAACCGAGTTTCAAGGAGGGTTTCAGCTCTAAAATCCCAGAAATTCAGTGTGCAAACAGCAGGAATAGAAAACTGGAGGAGAAATTCACAGTTCTTCCCTGTAAAAGCGGCTCCTCAGCACTGGGAGAACGTTCCCGGCACGGTCCAGGTGGGATCAGGCTGGAAAAGCTGATGGAGGGCAGCAGCAAAAGCTCCAAATCTCCCCAAAATTTTGGGTCTGGGGAGTAAAAGTAAAATTTTTTTTTTTTTTTTTGAACAAAAAGAAATAAATCCTGCCTGGAGTAGCCAGGTTTTTATAGGCAGGAGATACTTTACTGTTAAATGCATGGGAAATAGAGAAGAGTGTGTGGAATTCTGGTAATTTCCCCGGGGCATTTGCTTCAAGGCATCCCCACACAATTAAACAAATAAATGGAAAAATTCCAATGTGTTAAAGAAGAGAAGGGAAAATTTCAATAAATAAATGGAAAAATTGCATCGATAAAGAAGGGAAAATTTCAATAAATAAATGGAAAAATTCCATTGATTAAAGAAGAGAACGGAAAATTTCAATAAATAAATGGGAAAATTCCATTGATTAAAGAAGAGAACGGAAAATTTCAATAAATAAATGGGAAAATTCCATTGATTAAAGAAGAGAACGGAAAATTTCAATAAATAAACGGGAAAATTCCATTGATTAAAGAAGAGAACGGAAAATTTCAATAAATAAATGGAAAAATTCCATTGATTAAAGAAGAGAATGGAAAATTTCAATAAATAAATGGAAAAATTCCACTGATTAAAGAAGGCAACGTACAGCTTCAATAAATAAATGGAAAAATTCCATTGATTAAAGAAGAGATCAGAAAATTTCAATAAATAAATGGAAAAATTCCACTGATTAAAGAAGAGAACGGAAAATTTCAATAAATAAATGGAAAATTTCCATTGATTAAAGACAACGCACAACTTGGATAAATAAATGGAAAATTCCCCAAACAAACCCTCTGACAAAGGAGTGGGAGCCAAGGAAAAAGGTGATCCCTCGGTTTTTTTCCTGGCAGAAAGTGGGAACCTGTTCTCTTGGCTTTGCGTTCCCGGATTAATTCTGGGGAGGAGACAAAGGTCAAGGCAACAAAATCGCGTTAACGGCGATTTTTTCATCCAAGCCTTTGATTTTCGTGCTCCTCGTGCCCCGAGAGTCGCCGGCAGGGCAGAAAATATTTCAGTTGATGGGATTAGAGCGGCCCCAAGTCATTCCTGCCCCTGCCCTGTGCCAGCAGCCTCAGTCTGAGACGTGGGAAGGGCCCCACGTGTTTGGGGCAGCTGAAATAATCCAATCGCGGCTGTGGGTTTCATTGAGTTAACGGCAAAGGTAAAGTCAGAGTGGTTCTGGAGAAAGGAATTGGCTGGAGGGGTGGAACACGGGTCGGGCAGGGGTTGAGTTCAGGAGGATTTCATGAAATGTTCTTGGTAGGACACAGAAAACCGGGAATGAAATGAGGGAAAGAATCCCAAAGCTCGGCTCCATCCTGAAGTTATTCTTCCATCCCAAAGCTTTCCCTC